>NC_056068.1:61972919-62281253 GCF_016772045.2 Ovis aries | reverse complement strand
AGTTTGTTAGTAACACTACAATGCCAAATGTTAAAAATAAAGATGCAGTCAGCATTTTTTAATGACTGCTTTCCTATATGGAATCATTGTTTGAGTTTAGCTCTTCACATTGTCTGTCAGGGTAGGGAAGCCTTAAGCATTTTTGGATAATAAAAGCAGTATTGAAATGTGAGAATGTTTTGATCTGTTAAGAGTAAAATATGGATGAAACCTCAAATATTACATGTCTCCTTTAAATGACCAAAGAGGTGTGTTTTGAGCATAAAAACATTCTCATTTCTTGTTCATTAGCTGTTGAACCCTTACTATATGCCAGGACTTTAATATACTACCTCATTTAATCCTCACACCCTGTGAAATAAGTATCCCTATTTATAGATGAGAAAACCGAGACCCAGAGAAGTCATACAGGTGATAAGAGACAGAATTTGAACCCACAACTCTTGGGGATTCTTAAAGGAATCTATAAAGGTGGATATGTTGTTTTCAAAGTACATTCTAAAAATCTATATTTTACCGCAAATCTGCAAAACTAGTGTATTTCTCACTTTATCAAGCTGGTTGTGTCATATTGTGAAAGCTGTTTTTGGATTGTGACTCTCAGTAAAAAATACATTTCACATTATGATCCAGCACACATATATGTGTGTGTTTGCTGCTGCTGCTAAGTTGCTTCAGTCGAGTCTGACTCTGTGTGACCTCATAGACAGCAGTCCACCAGGCTCCTCTGTCCCTGGGATTCTCCAGGCAAGAACACTGGAGTGGGTTGCTATTTCCTTCTCCGATGCATGAAAGTGAAAAGTGAAAGTGAAGTCGCTCAGTCGTAACCGACTCCTTGTAACCCCATGGACTGCAGCCTACCAGGCTCCTCCGTCCATGGTATTTTCCAGGCAAGAGTACTGGAGTGGGTTGCCCTTGCCTTCTCCGACATGTGTTTGCATTTACATATAATTAAGACAAAATTATGAAATTTCTCACATGTGGTGATTGCTGGTATATTCTAATCTGTTCTGTTCTTTCCTATTCTTTTTCATGGTAAGAATTGCCACTTGCAACTAAACTGATTTTATATCTCTCTAAGCATTCTCAACTAAAGTAATTCTGGACCAACTTAAAACATACATGATAAAGTTTTTTCCTCCATTATAGAATTTATGTGTACATTTCATAGAAAGCAGAACGAAGGGGAAAACATCACTCATACCTTGATAACTGAAAGACAACTGCAGATAACATTTTGATGTATTCTCTTTCAATATTTTTTCTGATGGTATTTATATAAGTGTTGTTTTAACTATGATGGTTATATTATTTTGGATCCAAATTTTAAAAATTCAGTGTTTTATCAAAGTTAAGTGTGCATGTAATGGAAAGAATTAAACATTTTTTATAAGGTTTGTTCAGAAAAACAGTAATCTCCCTTGCCATTTCCTCCTTTCCAGAGCCAACTACTATAAACTGTTTCAGCTGATTTTTTATACATTTACTTCCACAGCTCTAAATAATATACTTACCACTACTACTACATTTTCCCATTAGGCATTATTAAATGACTTTCCATAATTTTCTTATTTATAGTTATATTATTATGACTGTAAATGCTCTTCACAGCTGAACCATTGTAGTATGCTATGATTATCTTTCCTTTCTTATGTAACATTCTCCTCAATTCCATTGTTTTGTTTACCCCCATTCCTTAATTTTTAATATATTCATCAGACTTTCTTGTCAAAATTCTGAGAAAAATTCAGACTTTTCTCATTTATATAAAATTCCTGTTAATGACTTAAAAAACAATTGATAATCTGTTAATTTCATCCTTTTGAGGAACTTTCTACCAAAGCTTACTACAACTGCAGTCTGGACTGGTTGCTTTCTAGGTTTGCTGTACAAGTGTCATCTTGCTATCTCCCTTCACCATTTCAGGAGTTCCTTTCCTCTTTCTCTGTTGTATAGGGTCCCCTGTTTCCTGGATCCCATACCTTTGTCTTCAGAGAAATCTTTTAAGTGGCTACCTGAGAAAAGATGCAGGAAAGATAAGTTGTTTTGGACACTGCATGTCAGAAAAGATCTTTTACCTTCACACTTGGTGTGGCTGGTGAAATTCCAGTTTTGTAATGATTTCCCCTTAATTTTGAAGGCTTAGCTTCTTTATTTTCGCTTTCATTGTAGATACTGAAAAATTCTGATGTAATTCTTCTTCCTTTGTATGGAAAAAAGTGTTTTCCTTTTCTGGAAGCTTATAGGATCTTTCCATTTTCTCCAGCGTTTTGTTATTTCACCATGTTTTGTGTCTTGGTCCCAGCTCTTAATGAACTCTTTGTGAACTCCTGTTTTTTAGTTCTGTGAAAATTGATTTCAAAAATTTTTGATTTGTTCTCCATTTTCTCCCTTTGCTTATTTTGGACTTCTGGGGTACAGTTAATTGGACCTTCTGAATTATCCTTTTTTTTGCCTCAATTTTATATTTCTTTGACTTTCTGTTCTTTTTTCTAAGATTTCTTCAATTTGCCTTCCAATTCTTCTATTGAATTTTTCATCTCTATCTTAATTTTGAAAAGAACCGTTCTTTCTGTGAATTTTACTTTAGTATCTTCCTTTTTTTTCTTCCTGTATATACTCTTATCTTTTAGTAAGACTATTAATTATGTTTCTTTTGAAAGAATTCCCTCTGCTTAATCTTTGCTTCCTTTAAATTGCTTTTTAAATTTTACTATTAGATTTTGCCTGTCTTTGAAATTAGACACTTGCCCTGAAAGTCTATTGATCTTTGGCTCTCTGCTCTGTATTTAAGATTGGAGTACCAAAAAAGCGGATTGGAAGCTCTAGATATGGGCTGCCTATGCTCAGTCACTCAGTCATGCCCAACTCTTTGCAACTCCATGGACATGGAATTTTCCAGGCAAAAATACTGGAATGGGTTGCCATTTCCTACTCCAGGGAATCTTCCCAACCCAGGGATCAAACCTGCATCTCTTGCACTGGCAAGTGGGTTCTTTACTACTGTACCACCTGGGAAGCCCTTAGATATAGGTGAGGGCTTATTGACTATGGCCTTCATTTTAGTGTAACCTGACCAGAACATTTTGTGAGGAATCTCCCAGCGTTACAATCCTTTGTCTTTTCTCTTGGCCAGTCAAATCCTTGAAAATACACTCCTTTGAGTGCTGCCTATCGTCAGGTGTGCAAGCCCTGTAGAGGAAGAAGGCTTGTCAGCCAGGGGTGTCTCAAAATTTGGTAAATGAACTTTTCAAAATAATAGCCATCCCCCCCATCTCCACCCTCACCCTTTTTGGCTGAGCCTGTTATCTCCTGTTGTAGAGACTGTTTTATCATCTTCAGAACAACTACTAATCTATCCTGGTAAGGGAAGGGAGAGGGGAATCTGCAGGTCTAAACTCTTCTTAAATAGACTTTCAAGCAGTTGTTCTGTTTTTGGCTTATGTTACCTTCATCATTACTTTAGAGAGCCCTAGTTTCACTAGACTGTTTGTTTCAAGAGGTGGGAAAGGACAGACTAGGAAGGGGCTGGAAAAGGGAGCATGTGATATAAACCAAATTGCTTCTTAGTTTTTCCTGTTCCTGGCTTTACTTTTTCAGGTCTTAAAAATATTACTGGTCCCCTATCTGCCTGCCCCAAACCAAATTTTGTTGGTTTTGTCTCATTTCTCATTCTTTTTGGTCAAAGGGTTTATGCCTTAAATCAGTCACTGTCATTTATGGGGGATGAACTAAATGCCTGTGTTCAACCCACTATGTCTAACTGAACGACTCTGAGTCCCATTGTTTTTGTTGATATTTTAACAAATGTAGATATTTTCTGCTATTATAAACTATACAAACACATTTTTGAAAGGTAATATAATGTAGTGGTTAGGAATGAAGCCTAGAATATGGTTACTGGATTCATAGCTTAGTTCCACCCCTTCCTGTGTAACCTTGGGCAAGGTGCTCCATCTCTTTTTGCCTTCAAAAAGGCATTTCAGAAATGGAAATACTAATAGTAAACATCTCATAATGTAGTTTGGTGAACTAAATATAGTGTTAAGTCTTGCATGTAGTATTGTTGTTCAGTTGCCCAGTTGTGTCTGACTTGTGACCACGTGGACTGCAGCACGCCAGGTCTCCCTGTCCCTCACCATCTTCTGAAGTTTGCCCAAGTTCATGTCATTGTATTGGTGATCCCATCCAGCCATCCCATCCTCTGACACGTTCTTCTCCTCCTGCCCTCAGTCTTTCCCAGCATCAGGGACTTTTCCCATGTGTCAGCTGTTCGCATCAGGTGACCAAAATACTGGAGTTTCAGCTTCAGCATTAGTCCTTCCAGTGAATATTCAGGGTTGATTTCCCCTAAGATTGACTGGGTTGATCTCCTTGCCATCCAGGGGACTTTCGAAAGTCTTCTTCAGCATCACAGTTCAAAGGCATCAATTCTTTGGTGCTCTGCCTTCTTTATGGTCCAGCTCTCACAACTGTATGTGACCACAGGGAAGACCATAACCTTGACTATATGGATCTTTGTCAGCAGAGTAATGTCTCTGCTTTTCAACACACTGTCTTGGTTTGTGAATAGCTTTCCTGCCAAGAAGCAGTTGTCTTCTGATTTCATGGCTGTGGTCACCATCTGCAGTTATTTTAGAGCCCAAGAAGAGGAAATCTGTTGCTACTTCTACTTTTGCCCCCTCTATTTGCCATGGGGTAATGGGGCTGAATGCCATGATCTTAGTTTTTTTAATGTTTAAAGTCAGATATAGTAAGTGCTTGCATATAGTTAGTGGTCAGTAAATATTTGTTATATTTCATTTTATCATTTATATCTATATATATCATCAGGTAGTGATAACTTGACTGTTTTCTTATTACTGGACACTTAAGTTGTTTCCAATTTTTATTTCTTGGTTTTATTAAGTATTTAGTAGTAGACATCTATTAACATGGAAGTTTTCCTGCATTTAGGATTTTTTGTTTTGAATAGATTCTTCTAAATGGAATGTGTATAGTTTATGACTCTTGGGATATTATAAGTTGTTTTCCAAAGGATTATTTTCACTTAATTTCAACCAGAGCCATTTGAATGCCTGTTTTAGTATCCTTTTACCAGTGAAGTCACTCAGTGTCCGACTCTTTGCGACCCTGTGGACTGTAGCCCACCAGACTCCTTGGTCCATGGGATTTTCCAGGCATGAATACTGGAGTGGGTTGCCATTCCCTTCTCCAGGGGATCTTCCCTACCCAGGGATCAAACCCAGGTCTCCCGCATTGTAAGCAGACGCTTTACCATCTGAGCTACCAGGGAAGCCCCAATCCTCTGTCTTACCAGTACTAAATATTAATTAAAAAAAAAAAAACCTTTGCTAATTTGGTAGGTAAAAACGTCGTTCTAACATACATTTTTTGGCTTACTAGTACAACAGTTTTAAAGAAGAAAAGCAGTCAGCTAGCTTATCTTGTATTTTAGCTCATTTAGAGATGTGTGGTAAACTATCATGGAAAGTTGTTTTATTGACCCACATACATTCTTCCTTTTTTCTGTTTTTTGGCCATGCTCTGTGGCTTGTGGGATCTTATTTCCCAGATCAGGGATTGAATTCAGGTCCTCGGCAGTAAAAACGTGGAGTCCTAACCACTGGATGACCAGGGAATTCCCTCTTCCTCTTTCTTGATGACAGTACTTGACATTTCCCGAAGTAGTCCTCTTCACTTTCAAAATCAGGCATGTGATGTTTGTGAGATTAACCTGGATTGACTTCATCTCTAGCTCGAAAGGTTGAGTTTGTCGAACTTGTGTCTACATTAACCCTGAGGTCAGTAATTGGTTCAGGAATGGAAAGGTAGCACACGCATCCCCAGCGTGGTAACTTTAGGACTTTTATTGGGACACAGGCTTTCCTTTTTGTTGTTGAAAGAAGGGATCAGAAAGTGTATAGCCTTGGTAGCTGGTTGCTGAAGTTTTAACATTATGAAATGATAGCCTGTTGAAAATGTAGCCAGCATTAAGGGAACATAGCAAAAATTAAAAGAATAACAATACAAGTGCTGGTCACATTGATTACCTTAAGCCAAATCTAATTCTAGTCTTTAAATCAGTCAGTCAGTTCAGTTGCTCAGTTGTGTCCGACTCTTTGCAACCGCAGGGACTGCAGCACACCGGGCCTCCCTGTCCATCACCAGCTCCTAGAATTTACTCAAACTCATGTCCATTAAGTCGACGATACATCCAACCAGCTCATCCTCTGTTGTCCCCTTCTCCTGCCTTCAATCTTTCCCAGCATCAGGGCCTTTTCAAATGAGTCAGTTCTTTGCATCAGGTGGCCAGAGTATTGGAGTTTCAGCTTCAGCATCAATCCTTCTAATGAATAATCAGGACTGCTTTCCTTTAGGATGGACTTGTTGGATCTCCTTCCAGTCCAAGGGACTCTCAAGATCTTCTCCAACACCACAGTTCAAAAGTATCAACTCTTTGGCACTCAGCTTTCTTTATAGTCCAACTCTCACATCCATACATGACCACTGGAAAAACCTTGACTAGATGGAACTTTATTGGCAAAGCAATGTCTCTGCTTTTTAAATCAGACAAGCCAATAAATTTTATTTTCTTTCTTTTTTTGTTTACTTAAGGGAAAATTTTTATTGGAAGTGTCCTCTTAATGGAGGGTAGGGGATGGATAACATGGTTTCCATTAAAGAAAGCTCTTTTGGCCAATATTTTAAATTATCATTGTTTGGCTTTTTTTCCCCCCTAGTGAAATTGGGAGTGTATTTAAAAAGATGACATAAGAGGGCAATCATAAACAGTTTCTACATTCTCTTTGTTTCTCCCAGTGTCTCTCTCTTTTTGGATACATTGAAATGGAAATGAATCTCTTTATAAGATTTGACATTTGAAACAAACCATTTTAGTATTTTGCATTTTGATGGAAACAACAAAGAGTACAGAGATAACTCCATTAAGTTTTTCAAAAACACCTTGTTTGGCTTTCTAAAGATTTTTAAATGCAGGTTGATGATGATGGTTTAGTCGCTAAGTCCTGTCCAGACTCCTGCAACCCCATGGACTGTAGGACACCAGGCTCCTCTGTCCATGTGATTTCCCAGGCAAGAATACTGGGGTGGGTTGCCATTTCCTTCTCCTAAATTTCCTTTTCTTTTTTGAGTTGGTTTTTCTGCATTTGGAACTGAAGGTATCCTATACTCATGTGAGTTAGCAGTAATGGTTGCAAGAGTGCTTCCTATTTTTTATGCCCCGCATCACTGCACAATTGAAAGATGAATTGAAAGATGATAGCACAGTATTTGTACAGTACAGAAAGGCATGTGGCCTAAGTTACTCTTGACCAGTTGTATGCATCCCTGGGTGTTTGGCTTTCCCAGGCTATGCCTGGCCTTTGCATAACTGAGAGGAGTAATGAGTCTCAAACCTGTAACTTACTCATAGTATACTGTCTTAGCATACCAGTTGGAAATCTCTGGGCTAGAACATAATATTTACAAACTTAAGATCATGGGATTGATTCTGTTGGGGGATTATAATCTCCTCGATTCTGTCTCATCACAACAAAGATTTGAAGTGACGGACATTAAAGCCCTCAGCATGTCACAGCTGTTGGACAGTCCATGTTATAGTTCTCAGATAGATCAGTTTTATTTAGAAAATAAAGGAAAATACATCCTCGGGGTGTGAGGGCATGCCAACCCAAAAGACGCGAAGAGAAGAGAGAGAGAACACAAGCACACACCTGCACGGGAGAGAGAGAGAGACCGACCCCCCCACCCCCGTCCTTTGGCTCCTCTTTTTATGTTTTTTTCCTGCCCCTGGGCCTGCCCTGTGTAAATTGGGCTAGCCAGGAGTGCTGTTTGTTCTACCTGAGGTCCTCACTCCGGTCCTCGGACCTTCCTTTGTTCTATTTTTGCAGACTTTTCCCTTCCTTGTCTTTTAGCCACTGCCATTCTGGACTTTTGTTTCCTATTCTAACTACCTAACAATTCCCATATACTTTGCTTATTTAACTCTTTACTCTTTAACATTCCTAACTCTGATCATGAATTTTAAAAGTGTACCAAGTGGGGAAACAAATCTTAATCATTTTCCCCGGTTCAGATTTTGGGAATATTTGCAAATTTGTGAGTACTTAGCATTAATTTTCTCTGATTCTTTATACAAAAGATAGAGTTGTCACCAAGTTTCTCATTTCCATTGTTGAAGCCTGATTACAGGTCTCATAGTTTTATTTAGTACTTTAAATCACTATTTGGTAAGCTGGAACAAGGAAACAAATCCTTTCCTAGATGGGATCTAAAATCTACATTTTTAAAATATATTAAAAAAAATTCAGTGACCAAGTAAGTATCCCATGCTTTGGTTAATTTATATCCAAAGTGTATTTTTCTACACTTGAGTGGGCTCGTTAAAGCAAGATTGAAGTAGCCCGCCCCCAGTTCTTGAATCCGTGGATCTGAGTTAGGCCCTAGAATTTGCATTTCTAGCAAAGTGATGCTGGTACTGTTGGTCCAAGGACTATACTTTGAGAAGTGAAGCAAAGTGAAAGTCGCTCAGTCGTGTCCAACTCTTTGCGACCCCATGGACTGACTATACAGTCCATGGAATTCTCCAGGCCATAATACTAAAGTGTGTAACCGTGATCTTCCCAACCCAGGAATCGAACTCAGGTCTCCTGCATTGCAGGCAGATTCTTTACCAGCTGAGCCACAAGGGAAGCCCATACTTTGAGAAACACTGATTTATTTCATGCTTTTGTTGTTTGCTTACCACTATTGATTTTTAAAAGTTAACAGGTAGGTAGTATGATTTCTACTCTTAACATAAAGGTACTGTTCTCAAATTTTGCAGATATTTTGAACTTTGAGTGTTTAGGACAAGTACTGTTGTGACGTGGGCTTTCCTGATGGCTCAGTGGTAAAGCATCTGCTTGCAATGCAGGAGATGCAGGTTTGATCCCTGGGAAGAGCCCCCGGAGAAGGGCATGGCAGCCCAATATTCTTGCTGGAAAAAAATCCCAAGGACAGAGGAAGCTGGCGGGCAACTGAGCAGGCACACACAGTGTTATATAACAAGAAACAAATACCAGGTCACCAAATAAATGCAGTTTAAAGTATATTTCTGACAAGTCAATAATGCTTTGACATTGACTTTCCATATAAAATAGAAGGAGCCTTCTGATGGAAATAATTGAGCCTTCTTTAGTAATAAAAATCACAGATAAAAATATAGCAAACCTCTTAAAGAGATCACTATGTACAGTCTCTTTTGGGATATGTTGGTATATAAGTAATAGATAACATCTATTTAAAAAATAAAGCTTTCTAATAAAATATTAATAACACTTAAGCTTATTGCCATTATTCTGTGTACTATTTTTAAAAGTCTCAATAGTATAGAAAATAAAATCAGACATAGTTGTCAATTTTTTCTGTATTCTTTTCATAATTATTTATTAATTGAACTGGTTGGTGTTGTTAATCCATCTAGAAATCTATTTCAGAACTTTAAGAGTGCTCATCTTTTAACATAGGAAGCATTTTTTGGGTTAAGCTTGAAATTTATTGTCAGATTAGGGAACTTTACCTCAGAAAAATTAATCTTCACCTTTAGGACTCTGACTTTAAGTTTGGTATTTTTAAAAAAATATGCCATAGAAAGTAATGCCTATACACCTCAGCAGCAATTTAAGGATCAAAAGAAAAATATAGGTGAAATTGCTCTGTAATATGTGAAGTTGTATAAAAATAAGTTGTATAATTTTAATTGCCAGTTAATTAAATGAATACTTACATTGTGCCTAGAAATGTTATGGGGGAGTAAATGAAAGCATGTAGAACAGTTCTTGCCTTTAAGAAACATCTAATTTGGAGAGGCAGGTGGACACACATCGAACAACTGGTAAGTTATTATTAAACTGTAGTGTTGACTTTAACCACTCAACCGGAATTTAGAAAATGGAGGGTTTAGAGTGGTCAGGGAAGGATTTCTGGAGAAAAGGGGCCTTGAATTGGGCATAAGAGGAGTAGAATTTAAATGGAGGGGGAGCTGAAAAATTATTCTAGGTACCAAGTGGGAATGAGTGTGCATTAGTGAGACAGTAGGAAGCTATAATAGAAGACACCTTGGCTCTCTCTTGGAACCCCTGTTTGGTGTAGAAGAAGATTAAATTTGAATAGGAGGATGAAACTAGAGAGTGGGAAAGCTTTAAAAATGAGACAGATGCATTTGGACTTGATTTGTAGACAAGAGGAGCCCTCTTGAATTTGGAAATTGATGAGATTTAAGTGGTGTTTTGAAAAATAATTCTGGAGAAAATATACAGAATAAACTGAAAGGGGAGAAAATTAAATAAAAGGATAATAGGAAAATGTGATTATAATTCATGTCTGAGGTAATGAGGGTTTGACTAGATTGATAGCAGTAGGAGTAGTGATACAGAATGAATCTAAGGACCAATTGGAAGGAAGAACAAACTGGTCCATTTAGAGATTAGATTTAGGGGGTGAAGGGGAGTGAAAATGAGAGACAGGGGACAGAGAAGAGAGCAAGATAGAAAGAGATCAAAGATTCTGTGAATGTTCATTGGAGATTTAAATAAAGAATGTGTTACTGCTGACAGAAAAAAAGTTTGAAAGATTTGAGAGAGAAATGTGAGTTTTCATTTGTTAAATCTGAGGTGGAAAAATGCCAGTGAGAACTTTTGAGATAACTGAAGATACATTGGGAATCAATCACATGGTAGTCACAAGATAGAACTTTGGAACTGGAAGTAAATTTAGAGATAAAGCAAGAAAGTAGATCCAGAAAAGTCAAGCAGTTTGTCCAAAATCACATGACTACCTACTAACAGGTTTGTTAATATCAAGTGATTCCTGGTCTGTTGCTGTTTGAATGATTATGTGCCTGTTGGAAGGGTCACTAACTAAATACCTTTAAGGAGCTGGAAGATGCGGTAAATTCATTGAATCAATTATCAGTTCAGTCGCTCAGTCATGTCCAACTCTTTGCGACCCCATGGACTGTAGCATGCCAGGCTTCCCTGTCCATCACCAACTCCCTGAGCTTACTCAAACTCATGTCCATCAAGTCAGTGGTGCCATCTAACCATCTCATCCTCTGTCATCCCCTTCTCATCCTGCCTTCAATCTTCCCCAGCATCAGGGTTTTTACAAATGAGTCAGTTCTTTGCATCAGGTGGCCAGAGTACTGGAGTTTCAGCTTCAGCCTCAGTCCTTCTAATGAATATTCAGGACTGATTTCCTTTAGGATGGACTGGTTGCATCTCCTTCAAATCCAAGGGACTCTCAAGAGTCTTCTCCAACACCACAGTCCAAAACCATCAATTCTTCAGTGCTCAGCTTTCTTTATAGTCCAGTTCTCACATCCATACATGACTACTGGAAAAACCATAGCTCTGACTAGACGGACCTTTGTTGGCAAAGTAATGTCTCTGCTTTTTAATATGCTGTCTAGGTTGATCATAGCTTTTCTTCCAAGGAGCGTCTTTTAATTTCATGGCTACAGCCACCATCTGCAGTGATTTTTGGAGCCCAAGAAAATAAAGCCTGTCACTGTTTCCATTGTTACCCCATCTGTTTGCCATGAAATGATGAGACCAGATGCCATGATCTTAGTTTTCTGAATGTTGCGTTTTAAACCAACTTTTTCACTCTCATCTTTCACTTTCATCAAGAGTCTCTTTAGTTCTTTGTTTTCTGCCATAAGGGTGGTGTCATCTGTGTATCAGAGGTTATTGATGTTTCTCCCAGCAATCTTAATTCCAGCTTGTGATTCATCCAACTTGTGCTTTATCCAGCCCAGCATTTCTCATGATGTACTCTGCATATAAGTTAAATAAGCAGGGTGACAATATTCAGCCTTGACGTACTCCTTTCCCGATTTGGAACCAGTCCATTGTTCCATGTCCAGTTCTGACTGTTGCTTCTTTACCTGCGTGCAGATTTCTCAGGAAGCAGGTAAGGTGATCTGGTATTCCCATCTCTTTAAGGATGTTCCACAATTTGTTATGGTCCACACAGTTAAAGGCTTTGGCATAGTCAATAAAGTAGAAGTAGATGTTTTTCTGGAGGTCTCTTGCTTTTTCAGTGATCCAGTGGATGTTGGCAATTTGATCTCTGGTGCAATCAGTTCAATTCATTGAATAGTTAATAAGTATTTTTTAATCTCTGATACTATTATACTTTATATCAGGCCCTGTCCTAGGTGCTGAAGACAACAGCATGGCCAAGACAGATGAGCTTGTGCTTTAAGCTCATTTTTAAAAGCTCATTTTCTTAAAAGGAGGAAGTAAAGAGTAAAAGATAATTAGTAAAAGATAATTCAAAGTAAAAAGATAATTAACAGATAATTTTGGGTAATGGAAAGTGCTGTGAAGAAAATAAAACAGTATGATGTACTGAAGAGTGATGAGGTGTGGTCCATACTGAAGAGGTAACATTTGATCTGAGACTTGAAAAACAGGAAAGAAATTCTGTGTAAGTGTGGTGACAGATCATTCCGATAAAGGAATAGCAAGTATGTAGAAGTTAAGGCTGAAGTAAGTTTGGTTTTGAACTGAAAGGAGATTTGCACAGTTCCTCTTATGTACTAGATATAATGTTAGGCTCTGGGAGATACAGCAGTGAAGAGGACAACAACACAGGCTCCCCAGACTGAGTGGAAAGTCATGTAGGTTTGCACTATCTGGTAGATATTTCTTTTGGTAAATTGATATTTTTTTATGTAAAATGATGAATAATAGAAACATAATTATCATTTTGATTATGTTATGTTTCCCACATAGTCTTTGCCAAACAAATTTAAGGCCTAGCATAGCTATTATCTTTTTCTGTAATCTTCTCTTTAAGCCCTGTGGACAGACTTAGTTAGTTTCTTGTTTGTATTTTCACTGACAACTTGTTTTGCATCTATTTTAGTGCTTTTCACACTGTTGGCTTCCATGTCTCTCTCTCCAGCCAGGTTGTGAGCTCCTACCTTGGGAAACTTGCATAGTGCTCTGCGTGTGCTAACCTAATTAAAGTTTCCTTAATCAACTGCTCTGTGTAATTCATCATGTATTTTTTTGAGGACTACCATTGTTCAAGATGTTTTATGCACAGCCATTTCTCTAATTAAATAGGAAGCGGGTTTTGTAATCCTGTTTGAGACTTTTGGTTAAACATGTTGAATTGACCACATATATTTATTTTCCTCAATATCATTAAAATACATAAAAGGAATATTAACTCAGAGAGACCGGAGAGCAGAAGATAATTCAACAGTGTGTCTCAGAAAGCAGATAGACGAGTGGTGACTGACTTAAAAGTTTGGAAATATGCTTATCATTTGGAAGGACCTAATACCAAAGAAGAGAATAACGCTTGAGCATAAAAAGGATGATTTGTTGAAAATCTTTGTATGGAATACTTGAATCTTCCTGGTCTCTTTCCCCACAGGAGATGGGAAATTTATGCTCTGAAAAAATTAAACCATGCAGTCCTAGTCAGAAGTGCAAAAGACACAGTGCAGGACAGGGATGAGGCATAGGACTGAAAATGAAAATTGAGTAAGAATCTGTTCAGTGTGGAACCCTTTACATCCTGTCTGTCATACTTCTATCACAATGCCCAGATAAAAGCTTCTTCTTCTCTTCTTGCATTCTGAGACAAGAATGGAGAGATTTTCTCCAGAGAAAATGAAAGTCTTGAGAGAAACAATGTCTGTATATTGATGCTGGGGAGGTAGTCCCCTAAGGAAAAGACTGTTTGGCCACCCAGTCAAGTAGTATTGAAGCCTGTTGGTCGTTAAGTCTTTCCCAGAACTTCCATTCAGCTTTTTAGGATATTATTCCATTGTAAAAAATAGAAGTTTGATGTAAATAGTTTACATACCGTACAATTCATTCATTCAAAGTGTACAAATCAGTAGTTTTTTTAGTATATGCAGAGTTGTGCAGCTGTTACCACAATCAATTTTAGAACATTTTTATCACCTGAAAAAGAAATCCCAAACTCATTAGCAGTCTCTTTTTCTCTTTAATTTTACCAATCCCAGCCCTAAGTAACAACCAGTGTGGGTTTACCTTTTCTGGACATTTCACATAAATGGATGTGGCCCTTTGTGATTGGCATCTTTCCCTTAGTATAATGTTTTCAAGTTCATCCATACTGTAGCATGTATCAGTACTTTGTTCTGTTTATGCTGACATTCCATTTTATGGATATGCCACATTTTATCTGTTCATCAGTTGATAGACGTTTGGGTTGTTTCCACTTTCTTGGATATTATGATTAATCCTCTTATGAACATTCACATATAATGTTCTCTTGAAGTGTAGTTGCTGGGTCGTGTGGTAACACCTGTGTTTAAACCTTTTAGTTCAGTTCAGTTGCTCAGTCGTGTCTGATTCTTTGTGACCCCATGAACTACAGCACGCCAGGCCTCCCTGTCCATCACCAGCTCCTGGAGTTTACCCAAACTCATGTCCATTGAGTTGGTGATGCCATCCAACCATCTCATCCTCTGTTGTCCCCTTCTCTTTCTGCCCTCAATCTTTTCCAGCATCAGGGTCTTTTCAAATGACACAGCTCTTCGCATCCGGTGGCCAAAGTATTGGAGTTTCAGCTTCAGCATCAGTCCTTCCAATGAACACCCAGAACTGATCTCCTTTAGGATGGACTGGTTGGATCTTCTTGCAGTCCAAGGGACTCTCGAGAGTCCTCCAGCACCACAGTTCAAAAGCATCAATTCTTCGGTGCTCAGCTTTCTTTATAGTCCAACTCTCACATCCATACATGACCACTGGAAAAACCATAGCTTTGACTAGATGGACCGTTGTTGACAAAGTAATGTCTCTGCTTTTTAAAATGCTCTCTAGGTTGGTCATAACTTTCCTTCCAAGGAGTAAGCATCTTTTAATTTCATGGCTGCAATCACCATCTGCAGTGATTTTGGGGCTCCCCAAAATAAAGTCAGCCACTGTTTTCCACTGTTTCCCCATCTATTTGCCATGAAGTGATGGGACCAGATGCCATGATCTTAGTTTTCTGAATGTGGAGCTTTAAGCCAACGTTTTCACTCTCCTCTTTCACTTTCATCAAGAGGCTCTTTAGTTCCTTTTCACTTTCTGCCATAAGGGTGGTGTCACCTGCATATCTGAGGTTATTGATATTTCTCCCGGCAATCTTGATTCCAGCTTGTGCTTCATCCAGCCCAGTGTTTCCCATTGATGTACTCTGCATATAAGTTAAATAAGCAGGGTGACAACATACAGCCTTGATGTACTCCTTTTCCTATTTGGAACCAGTCTGTTGTTCCATGTCCAGTTCTAACTGTTGCTTCCTGACCTGCATACAGGTTTCTCAAGAGGCAGGTGAGGTGGTCTGGTATTCCCATTTCTTTCAGAATTTTCCACAGTTTATTGTGATTCACACAGACAAAGGCTTTGGCATAGTCAATAAAGCAGAAATAGATGTTTTTCTGGAACTCTTGCTTTTTTGATGATCTAGCGGATGTTGGCAATTTGATTTCTGGTTCCTCTTGCCTTTTCTAAAACCAGCTTGAACATCTATCTGGAAGTTCACAGTTCACGCATTGCTGAAGCCTGGCTTGAAGAATTTTGAGCATTACTTTACTAGCGTGTGAGATGAGTGCAATTGTGCGGTAGTTTGAGCATTCTTTGGCATTGCCTTTCTTTGGAATTGGAATGAAAACTTACCTTTTCCGGTTCTGTGGCCACTGCTGAGTTTTCCAAATTTGCTGGCATATTGAGTGCAGCCCTTTCAAAGCGTCATCTTTCAGGATTTGAAAGAGCTCAACTGGAATTCCATCACCTCCACTAGCTTTGTTCGTAGTGATGCTTCCTAAGGCCCACTTGACTTCACATTGCAGGATGTCTGGCTCTAGGTGAGTGATCACACCATCGTGATTATCTGGGTCGTGAAGATCTTTTTTGTACAGTTCTTCTGTGTATTCTTGCCACCTCTTTTAATATCCTCTGCTTCTGTTAGGTCCCTACCATTTCTGTCCTTTATTGAGCCCATCTTTGCATGAAATGTTCCCTTGGTATCTCTGATTTTCTTGAAGAGATCTCTAGTCTTTCGTATTCTATTTTTTCCCTCTATTTCTTTGCACTGACTGCTGAGGAAGGCTTTCTTACCTCTCCTTTCTATTCTTTGGAACTCTGCATTCAAATGGGTATATCTTTCCTTTTCTCCTTTGCTTTTCGCTTCTCTTCTTTTCACAGCTATTTGTAAGGCCTCCTCAGACAGCCGTTTTGCTTTTTTGCGTTTCTTTTTCTTGGGGATGGTTGTGATCCCTGTCTCTTGTACAGTGTCGCAAACCTCCGTCCATAGTTCATCAGGCCCTCTGTCTATCAGATCTAGTCCCTTAAATCTGTTTCTCACTTCCACTGAATAATCATAAGGAACTGTAAAGTGTTTTTTTTTTGTTGTTGTTATAACAAGCCTCTTTTAAGCACACCTGAGTGTGTTAAGGAGGTGATTTTGTTTTTTTGTTTTTTTTTTATTTTATCCTTTTTAAAAATTGAAATATAGTTGATTTACAGTATTGTGTTAATTACTGCTATACAGCAGAGTGATTCAGTTATGCATGTCTTTTAAAAGCTTCTTTTCCATAATGGCTTTATCATAATATATTAATAGAGTTCTGTGTGCTATACAGTAGGATTTTACTGTTATCCATTCTATATATAAAAGCTTACATCTGCTGACCCCAAACTCCCACTCCACCTCTCTCCCAGCCCTTTCCCTCTTGGCAATCAACAGTTTGTTCTCTTTTGTCTGTGATTTTTTTTTTTCATAGATAGGTTCATTTGTGTCATATTTTAGATTCCACGTATAAGTAATATCATATAGTATTTGTCTTTCTGACTTCGCTGCTGCTGCTGCTACTGGTGCTGCTAAGTCGCTTCAGTTGTGTCCGACTCTTTGTGACCCTGTAGACGGCAGCCCACCAGGCTTCCCTGTCCCTGGGACTCTCTAGGCAAGAATACTGGAGTGGGTTGCCATTTCCTTCTCCAATGCATGAAAGTGAAAAGTGAAAGTGAAGTCATCCAGTCGTGTCCGACTTTGCGACACCATGGACTGCAGTCTACCAGGCTCCTCCGTCCATGGTATTTTCCAGGCAAGAGTACTGGAGTGGGGTGCCATTGCCTTCTCTGTCTGACTTCACTCGTATTGTAATTTCTGGTTGCATCTATGTTGCTACAGATGGCATTGCTTTGTTCATTTTTGTGGCTGAATAGTATTTCATTGTGTATATACCATATCTACTTCACTATTCATCTGTCAGTAGACATTTTAGTTGTTTCCATATCTTGGCTATTGTGATTAGGGCTGCTGTGAACTTACGGGTGCATGAATCTTTTTGAATTATGTTTTTGTCCGAATGCTGCTGTTGCTGCTACATCGCTTCAGTCGTGTCTGACTCTGTGCGACCCCATAGACGGCAGCCCACCAGGCTTCCCCGTCCCTGGGATTCTCCAGGTAAGAACACTGGAGTGGGTTGCTATTTCCTTCTCCAAGGCATGAAAGTGAAAACAGAAAGTGAAGTCACTCAGTGACCCCGTGGACTGCAGCCCACCAGGCTCCTCCGTCCATGGGATTTTCCAGGCAAGAGTACTGGAGTGGGTGCCATTGCTTTCTCCATCTGACTTCACTAGTATGATAATTTCTGGTTGCATCTGTGTTGCTACAAATGGCATTACTTTGTTCATTTTTGTGGCTGACTAGTATTTCATTGTGTATATACCATATCTACTTCACTGTTCATCTGTCAGTAGACATTTTAGTTGTTTCCATATCTTGGCTATTGTGATTAGGGGTGCTATGAACTTAGGGGTACATGTGTCTTTTTGAATTATGTTTTTGTCTGGATATGTGTCCAGAAATGGGATTGCTCGGTCATATGGTAATTCTAGTTTTAGTTTTCTGAGGACTCTTCTTACTGTTTTCCATAGTGGCTGTACTAACTTACATTCCCACCGACAGGGTAGAAGGGTTCCCTTTTTTCCACACCCTCTTTAGCATTTGTTATTTGTAGACTTTTTGATGATGGCCATTCTGACTGATGTAAGGTGATACCTCATTATGGTTTTGATTTGCATTTCTCTAGTAATTAGTGATGTTGAACATCTTTTCACGTGCCAATTGGCCATAAGGAAGTGGTTTTTGGAAAGCCCCTAAGCATGGGAACTGGTTGCCAGAAGAAGCAACCCTGTGATTAAAAGGATAGGAACTTTCAGCCTCTCAACCCTCAGCTAGACCTCCTGGTAGAGGTGAAGAGCTGGAGAACGACTTGGTCACTGATGATCAATCAATCATGTTTATTTAATAAAGCCTCCATATAGATCCCTGAACTATAGACATTTGGAGAAACTGATGAACAAGGATGCTTCTATGTGCTGAGAAGGCGACACACTCAAGACTCTATAGAGACAGAGGCTCCTTTGCTTGGGACCCTTTTAGGTCTCTCTCTGTATATCTCTTCATTTGGCTGTTTATTCACATCTTTTAATTTCCTTTATAAACTGATAATTTAGTGAATAAACTTTTTCCTTAGTTCTGTGAGCTGCTCTAGCAAACTGATCAAACCTGCAGAGGGGGAGTCATGGAAACCTCTGGTTTACAGCCAGTTGTTCAGACATACAGGTGACAACCTGGACTTGTGATTGGCATCTGAATGGTGGTGGGGATAGTCTTGTAGGACTGAGTCCTTAACCTGTGGATCTGATTCTGTCTCTAGGTAGAAAATGTCAGAATTAAGATAAATTGCACCCAGCTAGTGTTGGCAGAAATGCTTGGTGTGTGGAAAACCTCTACACATTTGGTGACTAGAATGATTGGAAGTGAAATATTGTGTATAAAGGAAAACAATAGAGTTGTTCTTTACAGTATCCATTCTGCTCCCTGGACGTGTTCTCCAGTCCTTTGTTTTCACCTTGGCTCTACCTCTGGATTCTTGGCTCAGTTCTTTGAAAGGCTTTTCATTTTCTATGAGAAATAGTCTCTTTTTGCAACTGAGTAGCTGTTTCAGTCATGTTTTCTACCTGTAGAACTTTGTGGCCCAGAGGATCCTTCACTTTGAGCTGACTCAGTCCAAGCTGGTAGTGCTCCTACTAATACTATGAAAAGACAAAAACAAAACAACTCACCAAAACCCAAAACCCATAAACTAACTCAGAACAAAAGCATAACACTTCCTGGATTTCCTATGAATTTCTTCTCCAAAGCCACACCCATAATTCTAAGATGGACCTCTGTCTACTTTGGACATATCAGGCTGCTTTCAGATAATGCTTTTGAGATTCTTATATAATAATATTGCCTTGCATTTTCTGAGACATTAAAGGGTCTTGGTTTGATATTTATTTTGAACTCTTTCTTACGATGAGAATTTCTGTTGATTGGAGACTGAAAGTGTGAAATGATTTTAATTTCCAACCTAGCACATATTGGACCCTTTATATTTCCTGCAAATTGAATGAATGAACCTAAATAATTTCTTCTTTAATTTATCTGTCTTTACATACCTTTAATATTCCACTAGGAAAAAAGATCAGTTGACACTTGCAACATTCTACCTGGAAATCTCCTTAGACATATTCACATTTTAATTAGGTACATTTTTGTTTTTCTTATCTTCCAAGTTGCCTTAGTAACACTTCCTCATTGCTCTTCCAGTTTTGCCTCTGCTTACCATGCAGTCCCCAAGTCAGCACTACGTATTTTGGGTTTTTGTGTGGTATCATTCCATTTCTAATATTCTTTTCTGTATCATTTACTTGTTGCTGAATAACAAACCACCCAAACTAGGTGGCTAAAACAACAATAATTTATTATTTCTCATAATTTTGTAGATTGGGATGTTAATCTGTTGATTTTATTGTGCTATTTCATACAAGTATTATTTAATTGATGGGTTTGCTCAGGGCTGAGTTCAGATAGAAAAATTAGAATGCTTGGGTTTTTAATATGTATTTTTTAATCCCAGATTTCATAAAGCAGGGTTTTCTCTGGGGGTCTTTCCAAGAGTTCAAAGGCAGAAACTACAAGACTTCTTGAAGCCTAAACTCTGGTACTCTAAACTCTGGTGTCAATTCTTGCACATTCTATTGATCAAAGAATGTTACACAGCTAACCTAGATTCAAAAGAGAATGCATTCCATTTCTGGATGGGAGAAGCAAGAAAGTCATATTGCAAAGAGGTATGAGTGCTGAATGGGAGGAATTTGTGGCTGTTAAACATGTATGTAAGAATATATACACAGTATATAAAAAACTACCAGATAAGAGTTTTTTATGTTCATAAAACAGAAATAGGATGCTATGAAAAAAATGCAGTTCTGTAACAGAAAAGAACTTTTGGACATTAAAAAGATAAATTTTAACGGAATGATTGGGAGATAAAAGGGAGGAGATCTCTCAGAAAGTGGAACAAAAGAAAGAAAATACGAGAGATAAGAAAATGAGATGATCAATATATGTGATTCAGCATCCTACTAAAAGGAGTTCCAGAGAGAACAGAGAATGAGGGGAGGATATTATGAAGTAAATAGTATAGGCCTCCTTTTCTGTAACTGAGACCAAACTGTCATATTAAGTATGAGGTTGGAATAGTGTAATTTTGAAACATTTTTACGTTAAAAGAACTTAGTTTCCATTCACCCACCCATAGGAAGCTACTGGGGGGTTACTTTTTATCAAGACCAGGAAAAAAGCCAAAAAAAGAAGCCATAGGAGACAGGAAACAGCAGTTCTATATAAGAAGATGTCAGTGGAAAACTGGAAAACAATGGCTGTGCATCCAGACCAGGCCAGGTTGGGGCAACAGAAAGGAAGGATGTGGGAGAGTCATGACTGAAATAATTTGATGTTTTTGAAAACTTAGAAAAATTGTTGACTGACGTTTCTTTGGAGCATTTGGAAAAAGTAAATAGCAGGTACAAAGCAAAGTAAGAAATGGGAAAAAAAACTCTTAACAGTTACTAAACTTGAGGACAACTCAAAAGGACATATAACGAATGATACTCTGCTTGGCTTGGCAGTAACCAACATTTGTGTGTGTGCTCAGTCGCTCAGTTGTATCTGACTCTTTTTGTGACCCCGTGGACTGTAGCCCACCAGGCTTTGCTGTCAATGAAAATTTCCAGGCAAGAATACTGGAGTGGGTTGCCGTTTCCTACCCCAGGTGATCTTCCTGACCCAGGGATTGAATTTACATAGTTACAATAATTTAAGCCAGTAGTTCTCAAAGGTTTAAAGATCTTAGAAAACTTTTGTTTATATGGGATATATCTTTTGCTGTTTTCTCTATGAGATGAAAAATTAAAACTGAGAAAATTTTTTAATGTTTATTCAAATAAAAATAAATCATAAATTGTAATGTGAAATGACATTTTTATAAAAAAGAACATATTTTCCTAAACAAAAAACTTAGTAATAAAAATGGCATTGTTTTCTATTTGTCAATCTCCTTCATATCTGGCTTAAAAGGACACAACTAGCTTATCGTATCTGCTTCTACATTTTTCTGTTGCAGTATCATATTATGTAGCTTATGGAAAATTCTACTGTACACTAGTGAGAATATAAAAATAAAGGCATATAACACTGTAGTATTATAATGAAAATACTTTTTAAGTTGCAGATCCCCTTAAAGATCTTCTCACATTTTTCTATTGATGTAAACTGACCTTTGAGTCAACCTAAAATTGTGCTGTGAATTTGTTGAGAAGATGGAAGAAGTGAGCTAAATTAATTAATATAACAGGATGTAAAAAAAATACAGTAAAAATGGATACATTAAAAAAATAGAGTTAAAGCATTTAGAAATATTTAGGTATATATCAGAAGAAACAGTCAAAATAATTGGAAGTGGGAATGGCGAAATGTAGGCCAGCTGATAACTGTTTTCCAATGTTTGCTTTCTGGCTCTTTTTTTTTTTTTCCACAAATGCAAATATTACTTTGGGTAAAATTAAAAATTAACAAAACACAGGAAAGAAAGAAAATTAAATGAGGCATAACCCTGCCCTTCAGTTCAGTTCAGTTGCTCAGTCATGTCCAACTCTTTGCGACCCTATGAATCGCCAGGGGGTTATCTAATGTAAGAGTGATCTTATATACCAATTGTTGTTGTTATTCAATCACTAAGTTGTGACCCACTTTTTGTGACCCCATGGACTGCAGCAGGCCAGGCTTCCCTGTCCTTCATTGTCTCCTGGAGTTTGCTGAAACTCATGTCCATTGGATTGATGATGCCATCCAACCATCTCATCCCCTGTCACCTGCTTCTCTTCCTGCCCTCAATCTTTCCAAGCATCAGGGTCTTTTCCAATAAGTCAGCTTTTCACATCAGGTGGTCAAAGTATTGGAGCTTAACCATCAGTCCTTCCAATTACTGTTAAACATATAATAGATTCTCAGTTACATGGCAGCATGATAGATTGTAATTCCTTGGCAACAGATAACACAATTTTACTAAAACTGCCTTAAACAAGAAGGACATTTATTATCTTACATTATACAAGTATAGAGGTTGAGTAGATTCCTGATATGGTATAGTTGGTGCCTGAGCAATGTTGTCAGGGACCAAAGTTCCTTCTTTTTCACCACTCTGCCATCCTCACTGCCCTCAAACTGACTCCCCTGGTGGTCAAATAGGGCTTCAGCAATTCCAGGTGTTAAGATGAGACAATAATATCCAGCATAAGAAAAGACTCATTTCTTTCTGTGACTCCTAGGAGCAAAAAGAACTTCTTAGAAGCCTCCCTTCAGAATACACTTTCCTTCTGAACTCTTTGACCAGGATTGAGTTGCTTGCCTATTTATAAATCAGTCAGTGGCTACGGTAATGGAATTAGGTAACTGGTTTAATTTAATCTTCTATGGTGAAGAAAATTTTTGGGAATTAACCACTGTGACTCCAGATATAAGATGTATTTTAAGATAGTTACATATTATTAAAACTGCTCAGCAAAAGGAAAGAGAGTAGACATCCTTGTCTTGTTTCTGATCTTGGAGGAAGATCTTTCAGCTTTTTGCCATTATGATGTTAGTTGTGGGCTTGTCATATATGGCCTTTATTATGTTGAGATAATAAAGAAGGGCAGTGCCAAAGACAGTTCAAACTATCACACAATTGCACTCATCTCACACACTAGCGTTAACACTCGCATTAGCAAAGTAATACCCAAAATTCTCCAAGCGAGGCTTCAACGGTAGGTGAACTAAGAACTTCCAGAAGTTCAAGCTGGATTTAGAAAAGATAGAGGAACCAGAGATCAAATTACCATCATCCATTGGATCATAGAAAAGGCAAGAGGATTCCAGGAAAACATCTACTTCTGCTTCATTGACTACGCTGAAGCCTTTGACTGTGTGGATCACAACAAACTGTGGAACATCCTTAAAGAGATGGGAATACCAGACAAGCTTCCCTGCCTCCTGCTAAACCAGTATGCAGGTCAAGAAGCAACAGTTAGAACTGGACATAGAACAACTGACTGGTTCCAAATTGGGAAAGGAGTACATCAAGGCTGAATATTGTCACCCTGCTTATTTAACTTATATGCAGAGTACATCATGTGAAATGCTGGACTGGATGAAGCACAAGCTGGAATCAAGATTGCCAGGAGAAATATCAATAACCTCAGATATGCAGATGACACCACCCTTATGGCAGAAAGTGAAGAGGAATTAAAGGGCCTCTTGATGAAGGTGAAAAAGGAGAGTGAAAAACCTGGCTTAAAACTCAGCATTCAAAAACCTAAGATCATGGTATCTAGTCTCGTCACTTCATGGCAAATAGATGGGGTAACAATGGAAACAGTGACAGGCTTTATTTTTGGGGGCTTCAAAATCACTGCAGATGGTGACTGCAGCCATGAAATTAAAAGACGCTTGCTCCTTGGAAGAAAAGCTATGTCCAATCTAGACAGCATATTAAAAAATAGAGACATTACTTTGCCGACAAAGGTCCGTCTAGTCACATCTGTGGTTTTTCCAGTAGTCATGTATGGATGTGAGAGTTGGACCATAAAGAAAGCTGAGCGCTGAAGAAATGATGGTTTTGGATTGTGGTGTTGGAGAAGACTCTTGAGAGTCCCTTGGATTTGAAGGAGATGCAACCAGTCCATCCTAAAGGAAAACAGTCCTGAATGTTCATTAGAAGGACTGATGCTGAAGCTGAAACTCCAATACTTTGGCCACCTAACGTGAAGAACCAACTCATTGGAAAGATCCCTGATGCTGGGAAAAATTGAGGGCAGGAGGAGAAGGGGACGACAGAGGATGAGATGGTTGGATGGCATCACCGACTTGATTGACATAAGTTTGAGCAAGCTCTGGGAGTTCATGATGAACAGGGAAGCCTGGCATGCTTCAGCCCATGGGGTCGTAAAGAGTCAAACACGACTAAGGGACTGAACAACAACAAATGTACCTCAAATGTACTTGTTTTGTTTTTTAATCATTGTTATTTTAAGCCGTTAAGTTTTAAGGGGGCTTTTACAACCAGTAAAGGATTTATATATTTAACTTTATAGTTCCAAACTGTTTTCCAAAGTGGTTTTCCCAGTGTATACACTGACAGTGTCTGGGAGTTTCCATTGTTTCACTTCTTCACTAATATTTGGTAATGTCCAATTTTAAAATTTTTGTTAATCTGATGAGTATGTTTGTGGAATCTTGGAGTTTTAATTTTCATTTTCCTAATTACCAGTGAAACTGAGCACATTTTCCTATGTATATTGGCTATTTGAATATTCTCTTTTATGAAGTACCTGTTTAAATACTTTGTATATTTTTCTGTTATATCTGTCATTTTTTTCTTACTACATTTAAAATATATTCTTGGTGTTAGTCTTTTTTGGGTTATATATGTTAAAAATAACTTTTTTCCAGTTTGTGATTTATCTGTTTATTCTCTTTGATATTTTTTGGTGAACAGAAGTTTTTAATTTCAGTAGTAAAGAGATTAGTCTTTTGCTTCATTACTAGTGCTTTTGGTGTCTTGTTTAAAAAAAATCCTTCCTCAGTTCAAGAGCAACTAGTATATTCTGTAGTATCTCACAACAGGATTATCCCAAATTGGTTCTCTGATCCATTTGGGATTATCTTTGCATATTATGTGAAGCAGGGGTCAAATTTCACTTTTTTCTGAAATAGATGTGTAGTCATCCCAGAACTATTTATTCAAAATAAGCAGTCCTTCCTTTTGTATATGATCTATAAATATGTGTACACTCATAAGAATATCATTGGTCTGGATTCCCGGTTTTATTTCATAGGTCTTTTTTATTTTCCCGCAACATTGTCACGTTGTCTTAATTCCTCTAGTGTTAAATAAAACTTCATAATTGATGGAACAAGTCTTCCTACTTTTTAAAAGAGTATCTTGGCTATTCTTCGTCATTTGCGTTTCTGTTTCTGTATTAATTTAAAAATTACATTACTAAGTTTTGCAAGAACTATTAGGATTTGTCTGAGATTGCATTGAATTGAGTTTTTCAATTTGAGGATAATTGGTTTCTTTTCACTTTTGAGACTTCTGGTATATGAATATGAGATATTTCTTCATTTATTTAGATATTATTTAATCAAGTTTTATATTTTTCTGCCTAAAAATCTTAAACATGTTTTGTTAGATTTATTCTAGCTAATGCAGATGTTATTTTAAGTTTTATTCCCAAGATTTTTTTCCTAGTATACAGGAATACAGTTGGTTATTGTGTATTATTTTAATTTCCCTCTAGTTTGCTAATTCTCTTATTTATTTTAGTATGTCATTTGTAGTTTTTAAAAGTAATTTTTATTCGCAGTTATTTCATCAGGGAATTGCTTTTCAGTCTATATAGCTTTTATTTCTTGCTTTCTCATACTACCTTTAATAAAATGTAGTGGTAATTTTAATTCTTGCCTTATTCATGATCTCAAAGAAAATGCTTTCAATTTTTTACTATTAAGCATGATGTTGCTGAAGCCTTTTTGTATATTCTGCTGATTAAGGAAATTCTCATTTGCTTATTGTTTTCTGAGAGCTTTAAAAAGTATCATAAACAATTGTTGCATATTTTCAGATGCTTTTAAAAAAATCTGTGATCATGTAGTTTCTTTCTTTTAACATCTTAGTATATAGAATTTCATTAACTGATTTTCTATTGTTAAATCTTACGTTTCTGTGGTACATTTACTTTATTATGATACATCATTTTTATCCATTGTTAGCTTCAGTATGTGCTTATTTTGTTTAGAATTTGGATCTACTTTCATGAACTATACTGGCCTATAATATTTCATTTCCATATTTTGATTCCTTGTTTTGGTATTATCTGTATGGTTTAAGTCCTTTGAAATATTTTCTCATACTTTACTGTGCTATCTGTAGATATGGATTTTTAAAAATCCGTTGTGGACTACCTACAATTTTTTCCTCAATAATAAAATAGAATTTATGTCAATTAAATATACATACACTCTGTACATTAAAAAGGATAACTATACCTTTAAGGATGCATATCAAAAGTATTAGAGGTCTGTAAAGGTTTGGAAAAGGAATGGAATTAGAAAACAAGCACAGAGTAGTCAAGTACAGAATTCTGCGTGGACTGAAGAGGTGAGCCATGAACTTAAGTACAATTAATTTAACATGAGATTAAAACAAAGGGATCCTTTTCTCTTCAGTTTCTCAGTCAGAATTAAATCAAATGCAGCATTTTTTGGTTCATTGGGATTCTTGATCTGAAGCTTGATGTTTTCTTCAGTTTTGGATAATTCTAAGTTATTAGGTTTTCAGAATATAGCCTATTTCTCTCTTCTTTTGGGAATGGTTTTATAGCCTCTCACTTTATACTTCATCTTTCTTAACTTTCTTCTGTACTTTCCATTTTTTAATTTCCTTACTGCATCCTCCATACTGTACCTGATCTATTTTCTAGTACACAGATTCTCTTTTTAACTATGTCCAGTCTTCTACCGAACATATGGATTGAGTTATCAATTGTTGATTATATATTTTTCATACCTAGAGATTATACTGGGATCTTAAAAAAAATCTGGTATTCTTTGCAGATATAATAGTTTCAACCTTGACTTTATTTCTTTAAACATAGTAAGCATATTTGTTTTTAAATTCTGTTTGTGATAATGCCAGAAATCTACGGTATGTGTATGTCTGTTTTGTTATCTGTTTTTTTTTAAACTTGTTCTCATAATGCAATGCTTCTTTCCATGCCTAATTATCTTTATGTGCTACTCACTCTCCCTGAAAAATTATCCAGAAGATTCCTTACAGAAGATATCCAGATTATTCCTTACAATAAAGAGAGAGACATTTTATTTGCTTAATCAGCTCTTCCAGTATGGCAGCATTTAAAATCATATTCAGATTGATGTATCTTTCACTATCCTGTGAAGTAACTTTTCTTAACAAATTTATCTGAAGTTTTTAAAAACTTCTTGTGATGATACTTTTTGTTTAATCTTCTCTTTCTTCCTCTCCCCCTCCCTTTTCTCCTTTATGCTTTATTTGCTTGACAGCAAAGTAACTCTCCTATTGAAGATGGTTATTTTTGCTTCAATTTTATCTGAGAGTTAACTCTTCTGATCTACTAAATATAGTTGGTTTTTTATTAGACTCCCTGCTTTGGCAGGCCCTAGGTTTGAATTCCATATCTCTTAAGCCAGAGGCCACCAAAGCTGTTACTAAATTTTATAACCATGTAACATTCATCAGCAAATTCAATAAGACAGTTTGATTCATTGAACCTAATAAACCACTTAAAAATAGCAGTTTTCATTCATGTGTCATGTAAGGCTGTCAAATGAAAAGTATTCCTTATAACGGGCCATTGTCCAAGAAATCCATTTCACTCTGAAAGCAGATTCCACCCCTTTGCTTACCTTTTCAGTCTCTCTGAAACAAGTTTCACAACAGAAAAATATTTGTGAGCAGAGAAGTCAAATTCAGGAAGAAACTTAGATTCCTTTTTTGTATTCTCCTGCCAGTAACTTCATAACCACAGCATTGGGTTTGGCAAACTTTAAAATTCTATTGACCTGGGACTTCCCTGGAGATCAAGTGTTTAAGATTCTGTGTTTCCACTGTGGGGGAGGGGGGGCGGGGGGGGCGGCGTGCAGGTTTGATTCCTGGTTGGGGAACTTAAGATCCTGCATGCTGGGCGGTACAGTCAAGAAAAAAAAATCTATTGACCTAATCAGTAAGCATCATTAAGCTATAACAACATAAAATTAATAGTCAAAATATCTTGATTTATAGAGACTAATAGGAATTTGACACTATAAAAGTGTTGATCGCAGACATTCTGACTAGTGTGAAGTGGTACCTCATTGTGGTTTTGATTTGCATTTCTCTAATAATAAGTGATGTTGAGCATCTTCTCATGTGTTTGTTAGCAGATGAATGGATAAGAAAGCTGTGGTACATATACACAATGGAGTATTACTCAGCCGTTAAAAAGAATACATTTGAATCAGTTCTGTTGAGATGGATGAAACTGGAGCCGATTATACAGAGTGAAGTAAGCCAGAAAGAAAAACGCCAATACAGTATACTAACACATATATATGGAATTTAGAAAGATGGCAATGATGACCCTGTATGCAAGACAGCAAAAAAGACACAGATGTGTATAGCGGACTTTTGGACTCAGAGGGAGAGGGAGAGGGTGGGATGATTTGGGAGAATGGCATTGAAACATGTATACTATCATGTAAGAATCGAATCACCAGTCTATGTCTGATGCAGGATACAGCATGCTTGGGGCTGGTGCACGGGGATGACCCAGAGGGATGTTGTGGGGAGGGAGGAGGGAGGGGGTTCATGTTTGGGATCGCATGTACACCCGTGGTGGATTCATGTCAATGTATGGCAAAACCAATACAGTATTTTAAAGTAAAATAAAGTAAAAAAAAAGTGTTGATATTTTATTAAAATAAAGGGCATTTAAAAACATGAACAGAATCATACATCATTTAGTAATGCAGAACTCTATTTTAGTCAACTCTGAAAACTTGAAAGGGCAACAGTATCTTGATTTCATTAACATGGAGGAACATTAGGTTCCCAAGCACTGCAAAGACAATACAATATAGTGTTTGGAGCAGGGACTCCGGAGTCAAAGAGTCCATTTTCAAATTCTACTTTCACCACTTACTAGCTGCAAAACCTCTGGAAGTTTACTAACCTCTCTGTTCCTTTGTTTCTTCACCTGCCAAAATGGGGATGATGATTTTACCTATCCAAGAAAGATTTGTTTTGAGGATCACTGCTGCTGCTGCTGCTGCTGCTGCTGCTGCTGCTGCTGCTGAGTCGGTTCAGTCGTGTCCGACTCTGTGCGACCCCACAGATGGCAGCCTACTAGGCTCCCCCGTCCCTGGGATTCTCCAGGCAAGAACACTGGAGTGGGTTGCCATTTCCTTCTCCAGTGCATGAAAGTGAAAAGCGAAAGTGAAGTCGCTCAGTCGTGCCTGACTCTTAGCGACTCCATGGACTGCAGCCTACCAGGCTCCTCCATCCATGGGATTTTCCAGGCAAGAGTACTGGAGTGGGGTGCCATTGCCTTCTCCGTTTGAGGATTGAGTTATAATAATATATATTATGAGCTGAGACCCCCTCCTGGCAGGTAGTATGTGTCCTTTAAGTGTTAACTTTTATTTCTGAACAACCATTTGTCTAAAAGCCTTCACCTGAACACAAGAATTAGCAATAGAATGGAAAACTGAAGTGGAATGGAATACTGAAATGGAATGGAATACTGAAATGGAATGGAATACTGAAATGGAATGGAATACTGCATATCTGTTAAGAGGGAATAATGGGAAACTTGAAGATAAAAGAAGTTCACATTGCCCTCTTACTGATATCTCTTGACACATCACCACAAGTTGTGGAACCACTCCTCCTCATCTCCAGAGCACATATCTGCTTACCTTGCTCTCCGCTCCATTTGGACATCCAAAATCCATGTGCAAAACTGAGCTCCTGAACTTGACAGCCCTGCCTCCCCAAATGCTCCAGCCTGCAGTCTTCCCTCCACTGCTCAGTCTACCCAGGTGGTGCTCAGGTCAAAAACTTCAAAATTATCCTTGACTCCTCTCTGTCTCACCTTACATGCAGTCCATCAGTCAATCCCACTGGCTAGGTCTTTGATACTTTTAAGATTTTAAAAATGTTTTATTTGGAATTGTTAATTGTTTTTAGTTGGACTGTTAATCCAAATAACATAGCCTATTATTTTTAGGAATGGAAGTTTGCCTTTTAGAAAGTTTCTTACATACACAATTGTGATGGTTAATTTTTTCGTCAAGTTGGCTGTGTCACAGTACCCAGATACTTGGTCAGACATCTGTATCTGTGAAGATAGTTTTTAGATGAGATCAACATTTAAATTGGAAGACGCTTGTTCCTTGGAAGAAAAGTTATGACCAACCTAGATAGCATATTCAAAAGCAGAGACATTACTTTGCCGACTAAGGTCTGTCTAGTCAAGGCTATGGTTTTTCCAGTAGTCATGTATGGATGTGAGAGTTGGATTGTGAAGAAGGCTGAGCACCGAAGAATTGATGCTTTTGAACTATGGTGTTGGAGAAGACTTTTGAGAGTCCCTTGGACTGCAAGGAGATCCAACCAGTCCATTCTGAAGGAGATCAGCCCTGGGATTTCTTTGGAAGGAATGATGCGAAAGCTGAAACTCCAATACTTTGGCCACCTCATGCGAAGAGTTGGCTCACTGGAAAAGACTTTGATGCTGGGAGGGATTGGGGGCAGGAGGAGAAGGGGACGACAGAGGATGAGATGGCTGGATGGCATCACTGACTCGATGGACATGAATCTGAGTGAACTCCTGGAGATGGTGATGGACAGGGAGGCCTGGCATGCTGCGATTCATGGGGTCGCAAAGAGTCAGACATGACTGAGCGACTGTACTGAATTGAACATTTAAATCAGTAGACTTCGACTAAAGGAAATTACTCTTTATAATGTGGATGGGCCTCATCTAATCAGTTGAAGGTTGTAAGAAAAAAAGATTGAAGTTCCCTAAGGAAGAAGGAATTCTGCTTCCAGATTGCCTTTGGACTTGGGTTGCAATATTACCTCTTTCCTGGGTCTCCAGCCTTTTGGCCTGTCCTAAAGATTTTCAGTTTGTCAGACCGCACAATCACATGAAGCAATTCCTTGAAGTAAACCTTTCTATATATATACTCTGTTAGTTCTCTTTTCTCTGAAGAACATTTACTAATATAATACCTATCAGGATGGCTAAAATAAAAAGTAGTAATAATACCAAATAGTGGTGGGGCTTTGGAGAAACTGAACACTTTTACATTGCCAAATGGGGTGTAAAATGGCATAACCACTCTGGAAAATAGTTTGACAGTTTCTTTCAAAACTGAAAATTGACTCAATATTTATTCAGCCCAGCAGTTACACTCTTGGACACTTATCCCTAAGAAATGAAGACATTTGTTCATATAGAAACTTGTATATGAATATTCATAGCAGCTTTATTCATAAGAGCCAAAACTGAGAACAACTTAGATGTCTTTCGGTGAGTGCATGGTTAAACCATAATATGTCTATACCATGGAATATTGCTCAGCAGTAGACAGGAATGAACTATTGATATGCACAACAATGTGGATGAATCTCAGTATAATTATTATGAGTGAAAAAAGTCCAGTCTCAATGGGTTTCATGATATATGATTCCATTTATATAATATTCTGGAAATAATAAAATTAGAGAAAAGATCAGTGTAGTGGTTATGGAAACAAAGAAGCTGCGTGAGGGAGCCTATGTTGATGGTACAGTTCTATATCATGATTGTAGTGGTAGTTGAATGAAGCTGTATGTATAATAAACTTTCACAGAATTATAAACACAGACACATACACAAACTAGTGTATGTATAATCAGTAAACTAATCATAAGCTCTCTGAGTTGTACCAGCGTCAGATTCACAGTTTTATTATTGTCCTGTTACTATACAAAATGTTAACATTAGGAGAGGCTGAGCGAATGGTGCATAGGACTCATTGTACATTTCTTTGCAACTACTTGTGAATCAATTATTAGAATGAAAAGTTAAAAAAAGCTTCTTGCAGCCTGATTCATACTTTTTTCTGGGTTGAGAAAGACATTTAAATGCCTTGGTTTTTAGCAAAAGGCAGTTATCACATTCCTCCTTTCCCAATTTTGTTGGGTTTAAAGATTGCATTTTTGTTCATTAGTATTCTCACTGTCCTTACAAAATGCTTTATATCAAAACAAAGTTAGGAAGCACAGTATCTATCTCAGACTTGGTATGATGAGGTTAGTACTGAGCCAAGCCTTGTCTGTAACATTAGGAACCCAGTGTTCGGGTGTTTAGGAGCATAAAATTTGTTCTCAAGGGTACTAAGGTAACAGAAAAAGCCACTGAGAAATAGAATAGGATCATTGTTGCTGAGTGTTTTGTGTATCAAGATCAGAGTAACAGTGATGACAAAACTGTTATTCAGTGTTAAACCTGGAGGGTTATGGGATACAAGTTGTTTTATTTTTAGGATAACTGTGCTTTTACTTGAAAAGCCTAAATAAATTTTTTTTCAGTTAAAACCTTTTTATATTACAGGAAATAAATGTTAATATGGAGAACAATTTTAAGACCGAGTCAGCGTCATCTGCCTTTTCTCTTCAAAGTTCTTCAGAGACATTGTTTTCTATCCAGCTATTAGATTTCAAAACAAGTTTCCTGGAAGCATTAGAAGAATTACGTATGAGAAGGGTAAGTTTCTTTTTAAAATGTTAAGTCAGAGAACTTGATTTTGTTCATTACTTTTTTGTCTTAAGGAGAGAAAAAGACAACAAAATAGCTTCTTATTTAGAAAAAAGAAATCTAGCCTCACTAAGGGAGTAAAAGAGAAAAGGTCAGATTTAGTCAACATCTGGAGGTGGAAAAGAAGTTATAAACCAAGGTAAAAAATAAAAGAGATTTCTTAAGCTAGCTAGCATTGAATGCCTTGGAATGCATAGATAGCATTACAGTTGGATACTGTGATTAAAAAAAAAGAACTGCTGCTTCAGATTACAGTTTTGATAGGTACTAATGAAATGATTAAATGATGAAATAAATAACATGATTAAGTGACAGAATAAATATATGTAGTATTTTGACTTCAAATAATAAAATATCCCTGTTTTTAAAAATGATAACCCTGAGATTTTTAGTAAGGGGATATCTGGTATTAAATTGTAAAAGATGTTTGGTTTTAGCAGGAGATTTGTATTGGACAAAAGCCCTTAAAAGCATTTCATTTCTGAGACTCTGAATTTGCAGAACACGTTATCAGCTCTGTGTTAGATTTGAGTTGGTAAGATTCTAAGATGAAAAAGATAAATTCTTAATCATTGTAATAATGATATAGGGATGAAGTAATTAGGACTTACATGTAACTGAGGGTAGATTCTACTATAGAGAGAATCAGTAAAATTTGGTGACTTCCTGGAAATAAAGTATAAGTAGGAGTAAAAAAATAATCTGAAACAGTTTTATTTTTATGAACCCTGTTTTAAGATTTTAAAATATTGAAATTTGTTGTCATAATAAGAAAATTTAATTACCACTGTGTCCATCCTATATATAAAGCTACTTTCAACCAATATAACAAAAGTCTATTAAACAAAGAAGACATTATGCTTTAAAAAAATAGACATCTTGGATAAGTATTGAAAACAACTTTTTATAAAACTAGCTTAAAATAGTATCTTTTCTGAATAAAGTCCCCTACTATTATTGTGTTGCTGTTGATTTCTTTTTTATGTCTGTTAATATTTCTTATATATTGAGGTGTTCCTATATTAGGTGCATATATATTTATACTTGTTATATCTTCTTTGATTGATCTCTTGATCTATGTAGTGTCATTCTTTGTCTCTTCTAATAGCCTTACTCTTTATTTTAAAGTCTGTTTTGTCTGATATAAGTATTGCTGCTCTGGCCTTCTTTAGGTTTCTGTTTGCATGTGATACCTTTTTCCATCCCCTCACTTTGAGTTTATATTTGTGTCTTTAGATATGAAGCAAGTCTTTTATAGATGATGTATATATGGGTCATGTTTCTGTATCCATTCAGCCACTCTGTATCTTTTGGTTGGAACATTTAGTTCATTACATTTTAGGTAATTATCGTTATATATGTTCTTACTGACATTTTGTTAATTGTTTTGGATTTCGTTTATAAGCCTTTCTCCCTCTTTATTCTTTTGTGATTTGATGACTATCTTTAGAGTTATGTTTGCATTTCTTTTTCTGGTGTATATCTATTACAGATTTTTGGTTTGTGGTTTACTATGAAGTTTTTGTATAGCAATTTATATGTATTCATGATTGTTTTAATTTATTCATCTTTTAATTTCAAATGCATTTTTAAAACCCTACATTTATACTCTACTCCCCTAATTATTGCTGTTGTTGATAGCATATTTTGCATCTAATTGTTTTGTGTATCCCTTAATTGCTTATTGTGGATATAAAAAATTTTGCTACTTTTGTCTTTCAACACCCTACTAACTTTGTATGTGGATGATTTTCTACCTTTACTGTTTCTTTCCCTTTACTGATGAGCTTTTTCATTTCCTAATTTTCTTGTTTCCAGTTGTGGCCTCTTCTTTCTTCTCCTAGAGAAGTTCCTCTAAACGTTGCTGTAAAGGAGAAGATATTTGCAAGTGATACGACCAATAAGGGGTTAATATCCAAACTATATAAACAGGTCATATAACTCAACATCAGTAAAACAAACAACCTGTTTAAAAATAGGCAGGAGAACTGAGTAGATATTTTTCTAAGGAGGATATGCAGATGGCCAACAGGCACATGAAAAGATGCTCAACATTGCTAATCATTAGGGAAATGCAAATCAAAACCACACTGATTCATACCCATCAGAATGGCTGTCATCAAATAGGACACAAATAACAAATGCTGGCAGGGATGTGGAAAAAAGGGAATCCTCATGCACTGTTGGTGGGAATGTAAATTGACGTAGCCACAATGGACGTACAATGGAATACTAAAAGAGGAAATGTTAGTTGCTCAGTTGAGTCCGACTCTGCGACCCCATCGACTGTAGCCCATCAAGCTCCTTTGTTCATGTAATCTCCAGGCAAGAATACTGGAGTGGGTAGCCATTTCCTTCTCCAGGGTATCTTCCCAACGAAGGGATCAAACCCAGGTCTCCTGCATTGGAATACTACTACAATACTACAATGGAATACTACTAATCCACGAAAAATGAAATTTTGCTGTTTGCAGCAACATAGATGGAAGGTATTATGCAAAATGAAATAAGTTAGAGAAAGTCAAACACCATATGATGCCACTTAAATGTGGAATCTAAAAATTACAACAGATTACTGTGTGTGTGAAAGTCGGTCAGTCGTATCTGACTCTTTGTGACCCCATGGACTGTATAGTCCATGGAATTCTCCAGGCCAGAATACTGGAGTGGGTAGCCTTTCCCTCTCCAGGGGATCTTCCCAACCTAGGGACTGAACCCAGCATTGCAGGTGGATTCTTTACCAGCTGAGCCACAAGGGAAGCCCAAGAATACCGGAGTGGGTAGCCTATCCCTTCTCCAGCGGATCTTCCTGGCCTAGGAATTGAACTGGGGTCTCCTGCATTGTAGGCGGATTCTTTACCAACTGAGCTATGAGGGAAGCCCAACAGACTAGTGAATAAAACAGAAAAGTTGATTCATAGATAAAGACAACAAACTAGTGGTTACTAGTAGGGATAGGAAAGGGAGGAGGAGGGACATAGAGGATAGGTGAAAAAAAAAGGATTATTATGAGGTTATGTGAAAAAGACACTTGCTCCTTGGAAGGAAAGCCATGACAAACCTAGACAGTGTATTAAAAAAGCAGCGCTATCACTTTGCCAACAAAGGTCCATGTAGTCAAAGCTATGGTTTTTCTAGTAATGTACAGATGTGAGAGTTGGATCATAAAGTAAGCTGAGCACTGAAGAATTGGTGCTTTTGAACTGTGGTGCTGGAGAAGACTCTTGAGAGTCCCTTGGACTGCAAGGAGATCAGATCAGTCAATTCTAAGGGAAATCAACCCTGAATATTCAATGGAAGGACTGATGCTGAAGCTGAAACTCTAAAACTTTGGCCATCTGATGCGAAGAGCCAATTCACTGGAAAGACCCTGATGCCAGGAAGGATTGAAGGTAAAAGGAGAAGGGGCGGCAGAGGATGATTTGGTTAGGTAGCATCACCAACCAGATGGGCATGAATTTGAGCAAACTCCGGGAGATAGTGAAGGACAGGGAAACCTGGAATGCTGCAATCCGTGGGGGTGACAAAGAGTTGGACACGACTTACCAACTGAACAAAAACAGTGCAAAATCAAGTATGTGAAACTTCTGAGAATCGGGAAGCATTGTAGAATTTGAAGAATTTTTCGTTCAGTAATAATAATAAAAAGCACAAATGGGAAATCTGAAAAGCAGTCAGAAGTGGGAAAAGATTCATTATTTTCAAAAGAACAATAACACTATTAATAGTGGACTTCTTGATAATAATTGTTCAGTCCAGGAGACAGTGGCATGATACTTTAAAGTGCTTAAAAGAATTCTGTTCCCCCCAAAACAGCCTTAAAAATGATATCATGAGTATTGAATGAGTTTTTCTAAGTGGAAGAAGTAATTATGTAAGTCTTCATACTAGACAGTGCATTTGTATGGCATTCTGGAAGAGGCAAGACTATGGGGATGGGAAACAAATCAATAATTGCCAGGTGTTGAAGAGTGGGATAGGGATTATCTATAAATGGAATGCATAAGAGAATTTTGAGGAGTGATGGACTCTTCTGTATGGTACAGTGATGGTAGAAACATTTCTCCATGCTTCTGTCAAAATCCATAAAATTGTACACCACAGTGAACTATACTATATGCAACCTTTATAAAAGTTCAACCAGAGTGTGGGGAGAATTTCAGGATGGAATGCAGACTGAAAATATATATAACTGTTTCACCATTACTTCAGTGAAAGACATGCATGGGAAAAGAAGCTGATTTAAGAACTTTAGAGAATGTACGTTGAGTTGATCAGTTCAGTTTTTCAGTCGTGTCCGACTCTTTGCGACCCCAAGGACTGCAGCACGCCAGGCTTCCCTGTTCATCACCAACTCCTGGACCTTGCTCAAACTCATGTCCATCAAGTCGGTGATGCCATCCAACCATCTCATCCTCTGTCATGTTGAGTTGATACTGTAAGGCTAAAGACAAAAATGCTTAAATGTTTGCATTAACACTCTTTGGTTGGCAGATTTATTTTTCATGGGAATAATACTGAGACTACTTATAGCTATGCTAAGGTTGAACAAATTAAGCAAGTTATAGGGCTTGGGTAGAATTTTTTTCTCTGTTGAAGGAGAAAGTTACAAATAAGTATGTGTTGGGGGAAGCTAGAATGAATTCTGTGGTGTGGGATTAAAGTTGAAGCTATCAGTATGAACTCATTTAGTATAAATAGATACAGAAATACAGACATGTATATACATTGGTTAGACTATACACATAGATTTTCCGGCTCTGCTGAAAGGGCATAGAGGTAGGTAGCAACACTCCCATAGCAGGAACCATCTATAGTACTCACTTTTTGGTTCTAAGTGTCATTATCTAATAAAAGGAACCAGGACCCCTTGGAGAAGTGGTTTATTCTAGAGTTCGATATCTTGTAGTGCTGGAAGGTACTTTAAGAAGGTACTTAAAAATAGCATGTCAAAAGGGTACAGAAACCAGCCTGAAAGAATTCCCATGAAAATAGCTGGAAGAATTTGAGCAACAAAATAAATGATGATAGTATTGGATTGTAACCCAAAGAATAAAATAAATATCCATTATACTCTACTAACATAAATGAATGATTAAATAAATGAGAGAGATGGGACAAATCTTTTATCCCAATTAATAAATGTAGGAGGAAGGAGAGAAACAGAAACCATCCTTAAAGCATCACAGTAATAATTACTGCAGGCAAGATCCACAGATGAATGCTAAAATTAGTGGATGAAACTTTAAGGAGAAATAGAATAGTTGTAGTACCTTTCCCAAATTGTTTCATAAGTTACTGTGGTGGTTTTATACATGTTCACAAATTGCTTGATATTCTTTTCTCTAGGAATTGGAGCTTAATTTCCCTCACCTTGATTGTGGACTAAGTTTTAACAGATAGAAAATATAAAGGGAAAAATAGTTTACTGTGGAGAAACTTGGCAAATACCACCTTAACTAAGTGATTAAGATCCCCAGAAAGAATTGGTGTGGTTCAGTAATTCATGTGAACATCAGATACTCATGATATGATGTGATGAGAAGGGAACTTTACTGCTGTGGTATTCTTCTTGAAACCTAGTTTAATCATGAAAAAATAGCAGACAAACACCATATGTGGAACATTCTACAAGATATCTCATCAATGTTTGTCAGAGCAAGGTCATAAAAAACAAGAGAGAAGTTATTACAGATTGGAGGAGTCTAAGGAGACATGATTAACCATAACATGATGTCCCGTATCATATCCCGAAACAGATATTGGTGGAAAAACTAGTGAAATGTGAAGAAACCTTGTAGTTTAATCAGTAATATTGTAACAATGTTATTTTCTTAACTTTGATGAATGTACCCTACTTATGTAAAATTTAAAGTTAGGGAAGCTGGGTAAAGGGTATGTATGAACCCTACTATCTTTATAAGTCTTCTGTAAGTCTAAAATAATTTCAAAATAAAAAGTTTGTAAAAGGAAATTTAGACTTTGAAACTGAAAGTTCAAGAAATACTATAGTACAAATCAATATGATTCTTTTTAATTTTAAAGAGATAATAAGCAAGCAAAACTATATTTTATCATTCATTTAATATTTCCTGAACACTTATGCCAGGTTTTAGAGAATATAATACCATGTAATAATAAAGGATTGCAGAATATACTGTGAGTCTGGACAAGGAAATGTCTAATTTTACTAAGGGGAGTGAGGAAAGCTTCATAGAAGAAATAACTGATGCAGAGATGTTGTGAATGAGTAGGAATTTCGGATCAGTCTTTTCAGGGTTTATCAGTTACGCTGTTCTTTTCAAGGAATTCATTTTCCCCTTTGATTCTCTCTGTTGCATGTTTGTTTTGTGTTTTATTACTATTCACTCTTCATTATTTCCTTTGTTTAATTTGTTCTTTTTGTCTTGAACTTCTAAAGATGGTATTTAGTTGATTAGTTTTCACCTTTTTTCCTTTTCTAATGTACAGCATTTAAGACTAAATTTTTCTCTTAGTATGCCTTTAGTTGGGTCCCACAAATTTATGTAGATTCATCCACTGTATTATCTATATCTTTATTATCATTCAGTTCAGATTGTAATTTATTCTGTGCCCCATGCATTATTTAGATGTGTACTACTACTTCTACAAATATTTGAGAGTTTCATTTTACTTTTTATTAACTTTAAAAAAAGATTTTTTGGATAATTTTGTGTCAGATTATAAGCTTTACATAATTTCAGTCACTTGATATTTGTGGAACTTTGTTCTCTAGTCAGGCATATGATCAAGTTTGGTGAATAGGCCAACAGAGATGAACTTGAAAAAAATATAATATGTATTCTGTGTTTCTTGGGTGCAATATAGAATGACTGTGAATTTGGTCAACTTTGTCAATCTTGTTCAAATCTTCTGTATAATTATTATCATTTTTTGTCTGCATTTTCCTTCTCTTTTTTCTTTTTCTGTACATATTTCAGTCTGGTTATTTTTTCCCCTTCCTTTCAGTTAATGAATTTTCAGTTTGTATAGTTTGCTGATTAAGTCAATCTATTGAGTTCTTAATTTTCCTTCTTATATTTTCAGTCCTAATATTTTCATTTGGTTCTTCTTTTATAACTTTCATTTCCTCTGCTGAAATTGATATTGTCATATAGTTTCTTGCATATAGTTTCATGTATTTAAAGTCTGTATCTATGTATAGTATATATATCTATGAACAGTATGAAAAAGCAAAAAGATATGACTCGAGAATATGAGCCCCCAGGTTGGTGGGTGTCCAATATGCCACTGGGGAAGAGCAGAGAAATAGCTCCAGAAAGAATGAAGAGTCCGGGCCAAAGTGGAAATGACATTCAGCTGTGCATGTGTCTGGTGGTGAAAGTGAAATCTGAGGCTATAAAGAACAGTATTGCATAGGAACCTACAATGTTAGGTTCATGAATCAAGATAAATTGGACATGGTCAAGCAGGAGATGGCGTGAGTGAACATTGACATTTTAGGAATCAGTGAACTAAAATGGATAGGAATGGGTGATTTTAATTCAGATGACCATTATATCTACTAATGTGGGCAAGAATCCCTTAGAAGGATTGGAGTAGCCCCTGTAGTCAACAAGAGAGTCTGAAATGCAGTGCTTGGGTGCAGTCTCAAAACCAACAGAATGATCTCTGTTCATTTCCAAGGCAAACCATTCAACATCACAGTAATCCAAGTCTATGCCCCAACCACTAACGCCAAAGAAGCTGAAGTTAACGGTTCTGTGAAGACCTACAAGACTTTCTAGAACTAACACTAAAAAAGATACCCTTTTCATCATAGGGGATTGGAATGCACAAGTAGGAAGTCAAAAGATATCTGGAATAACAGGCAAGTTTGGCCTTGGAGTACAAAATGAACCAGCACAAAGGCTAACAGTTTTGCCAAGAGAACACATTGGTTATAGCAAACACCATCTTCCAACAACACAAGAGATGACTCTACACATGGACATCACCAGAGGGTCAGTATTTAAATCTGATTGATTATATTCTTTGTAGCCGAAGATGGAGAAACTCTACAGAGTCAGCAAAAACAAGATCAGGAGCTGACTGTGGCTCAGATCATGAGTTTCTTATTTCACAATTCACACTTAAATTGAAGACAGTAGGGAAAACCACTAGGCCATTCAGGTATGACTTAAATATCCCCTATGATTATACAGTAGAGGTGATGAATAGATTCAAGGGATTAGATCTGGTAGACAGAATGCCTGAAGAACTATGAATGAAGGTTTGTAACATTGTGTAGGAAGCAGTGATAAGAACCACCCCCAAGAAAAAGAAATGTGAGGAGGCAAAATGGTTGTCTGAGGAGGCCTTATGAATAGCTGAAAATAGAAGAGAAAGGAAAGGCAGGGGAGAAAGGGAAAGATATACCCAACTGAATGCAGAGTTGCAGAGAATAGCAAAGGGGGATAAGAAAACCTTAAGCGAACAATGCAAAATAATGGGGAAAAACAATAGAATGGGAAAGACTAGAGATTTCTGCAAGAAAATTGGAGATACCCAGGGAACATTTCATACAAAGATAGGCACAGTAAAGGACAGAAACATCAAGGACCTAAGAGAAACAGAAGATATTAAGAAATGGTGGCAGAATACACAGAAGAGCTATACAAAAAAGGTCCTAATGACCCAGATAAGCTTTACTGGTGGCTCAGGTGGTAAAGAATCTCCCTGCATGCAGGAGACATGGGTTCAGTCCCTGGGTCAGGAAGATTCCCTGGAGAAGGAAATGGCAATCCACTCCACTATTCTTGCCTGGGGGATCCCATGGACAGAGGAGCCTGGCGGGTTACAATCCATGGGGTCACAAAGAGTCAGATATGACTTAGCAACTAAACAACAAACTCTGATGGTGTGGTCACTCATCTAGAGCCAAACATCCTGGAATGTGAAGTCAAGTGGGCCTCAGGAAGCACTATTATGAACAAAGCTAGTGTTAGTGATTGAATTCCAGCTGAGCTGTTTCAAACCTAAAAGATGATGCTGTGAAAGTGCTACACTCAATATGCCAGCAAATTTGGAAAACTCAGCAGTGGCCACAGGACTGGAAAAGGTCAGTTTTCATTCCAATCCCAAAGACAGACAGTGCCAAAGAATGTTCAAACTACCACACAGTTGTGCTCATTTCATGTGCTAGCAAGGTAATGCTCAAAATCCTTCAAGATAGGCTTCAGCAGTAGGTGAACTGAGCATGTCTAGATGTGCAAGCTGGATTTAGAAAAGGTGAGGAAAAAGAGATCAAGTTGCCGACATCCGCTGGATCACAGAAAAAGCAAGTGAATTCCAGAAAAACATCTTCTGGTTCATTGACTATGCTAAAGCCTTTGACTGTGTGAATTAACAACAAACTGTGGAAAAATCTTAAAGAAATGGGAATACCATACCACCTTACCTGTCTCCTGAGAAACCTGTATGCAGGTCAAGGAGGAATAGTTAGAATCAGACATGGAACAATGGATTGGTTCAGAATTGGGAAAGGAGTACATCAAGGCTGTATATTGTCACCCTGCATATTTAACTTATATGCAAGGTACATCATGCAAAATGCCAGGCTGACTCAAAAGCTGGAATCAAGATTATTGGGAGAAATATCAACAACCTCGGATATGCAGATGATATCACTCTAACGGAATAAAGTAAAGAGGAACTAAAGAGCTCCTGATAAGAGTGAAAGAAGCGAGTGAAAAATCTGGCTTAAAACTCAACGTTCAAAGAACTAAGATGATGGCATCCAGTCCCACCACTTCATGGAAAATAGATGGGGAAAAAGTGGAAACAGTAACAAATTTTATCTTCTTGGGCTCCAAAATCAAATCACTGTAGATGGTGACTGCAGCCATGAAATTAAAAGACGCATGCTCCTTGGAAGGAAAGCTGTGACAGACAAAATCTAGACAACATATTAAAAAGCAGAGACATCACTTTGCCAACAAAGGTTCGTATAGCTAAAGCTATGGTTTTTCCAGTAGTAATGTATCGATGTGCGAATTCGACCGTAAAGAAGGCAAGAATTGATGCTTTCAAACTGTGGTACTGGAGAAGACTGTTGAGAGTTACTTGGCTAGCAAGGAGATCAAACCAGTCAGTCCTAAAGAATAATATATCCTCTGAATATTCATTGGACTGAAGCTTCAATACTACCTGATGGAAAGAGCTGACTCATTGGAAAAAGACCCTAATTCTGGGAAAGATTGAGGGCAGGAGAAGGCAGCAACAAAGGAGGAGATGGCTGGATAGTATCACTGACTCAATAGGTGTGAGTTTGAGCAAACTCTGGGAGATAGTGAAGGACTGGGAAGCTTGGCATGATGCAGTATATGGGGTTGCAAAGAATTAGACACAACTTAGTGATTGAATAACAACAATACCTATAAACTCAAATATATGGATCCGCAGATCTGTTTCTGTTGTCTCTTTTTTTCATTTTTGGGCCATTTGATGTTTTGGTGGGGCGCAGCCAAAAAAAAAAGCAATGATTTGCTAAGGTATTAGTAGGAAGGAAACTTGGTAATTAATGGTGTAATTCTTGCTGGGATAATCCCATGGACAGAGGAGCCTGGTGGGCTACAGTCCTTGGGATCAAAAAAGTCATACATAACTGACCAACTGAACATGCATGCAATGTGGTAAATAACATTAAGTAGCATTCCAGTTCCCCATAAAATTAGTTGTGCTGTCATAACCCTTTTGCAGTTATAATGATTTGTAGAATCTGTATCTTGAACTACATGGAAAACTGGGAAAATGAGTGTTATCCACTATGCTGAAAGATAACATTATAATATACTTCTGCTATGTTAGGATTTCGATATAACTTCTTGCTTTTTATTAAAAATTATTTACACTTTATTTGAACTTTTCACTTTTATTCATTCTTCAAAATGAATGAAGTTTTCAAAAATCATTAATAAAAATTCTTATTAAATTGTCAATGAGAAAAAAATATGATAAATTTGGTAAGGAAATCCCATATGAAACTTCAATAAAATATCCAAGAATATATAACCTTAAAAAAGGTTTTAAAAACTAAACCTTAAAGTGTTTATTTTTTATTAGCTGCCTTAGGACTACAAGGATTTTATTGTTTTTACAAAAACAATAAAAGAGGAGTAATTTGCTGGTTTATTTACTCTTTATAACCTTTAGAAAGTGACATGCTTTTTTTAAAGTACTTGCTTCAGGCTGTAGTTTTACACAATGGACTGTGTATTGGTCAGGCCTCTTCAATTCTTGACCCTGAACAGATTTAGGGACGTAGTATATATAGCAGGCTCTTGTCCAAGTAGCCAAAACTGTAACTGGGTACTTTTATTCTCCTTTTCAAACTCATATCCACCTCCTACGAAATGGCCCAATTCAATTTTTCATATTGTCTAGTACAGTATTAATCACTCTTTCAGAGGGTTTCTTGGCTTGATTAAGTACCAAGTATCAAAAATAAATAATATGCATGGAATAGCCTAAATGTTCACACTTAAAGAAAAGCTGTTTCCTAAGAAAGAAATTTCTTTTTTAGGAGCTTTTGGATTTATGGTTATCGAGCTGTTGAAGATTTTGTTTATCTCCTTAGTTGAGGTTTGGTAGTTTGTTGTTTTGGAATAATTGGTCTGTCTCTGTAAGTTGTCACATTTATGAGCATAAACTTGTTTGTAGCATTCCCTTAACTTTTTAATGGCTATAGAACTTCTGTACATGGTTTCTTTTAGCATTTTGCACATATTTAAAATTATTGATTTAAAGTCTGTCTAGGTCCTTTGTCTGCATTTGCTCAGGAACAGTTACTTTTAAATTGTTTGTTTGGTTTTTTTTTTTCCCTGTGTATGAATCACTCTTCTGTTTACCTGGATGCCTTATAATTTTTTGTTGAGAAATGGGCATTTTGAGTATGTGACAACTCTGGAAATAAGATTCCTCCTTCTCTACAGAGTTGCTGCTTGTTTTTGTCTCTGTTTAATGACTTTTCTGAAATAATTTTAAGTCTTCAGTTTTTGTCACGTGTGTCATGTTCTTAGCTTAGTGATCAGCTAGTGCTTTGTCTGACAGAGGTAGCCTAAAATACCTGGAAGCCAAACAAACAAGAAAACCTCTCAGTCTTTGCAGAAGGGCTGTGTGTGAGTGTGTATGTGTGTGTGTGTATGTGTGTGTGGTGACAGTCCTTTAACACTCAACCAGTCCCCTTTCAAGTCTACCTGTCAGAGTTTCCAATAGAAGCTTCAGATTTCTCTAGTGATACTTGTGTTTATCATGTGGACAAATTCAAGAATAGTACAATATTTTAAACAAAATCAGAGCTTTTCTAAATAACTGCTTCCTGGTTGACTTTAGACTTCCTCCCTGGATTTTAGGTCTCTTTGTGCTGCTTCCCAGAGAGGGTCTGTCTTTGCAGCTCTTCCAGCTATATCTCACTGTTTTTAACTTGACCCTAATTAGTTGGGTGGTGGTGTCAGGTAGGGAATAGGAGCATTTTCTGACATTTCTATTAAGCCCTCAGTCTTAGGTGAACCTGATTCTCAAGGTGAAGCCTTCACTAGAATTCTGATGCCTTTTCAGTATTTAATGGTAGGCCTAGCATGTATTCCTTCCCCTGCCCCAGTGATAGAACTGTTGTTTTATTTTTGTAGCCTTCTTTCAGCTTAATTGGGTTTCCACAAGTGCTCTCATGCTACAGTTTTTATTGCCCTACCCCCTGCAGATTAAGGGTTTTGTTCTTTCTAGGAGATAAAAAAGATAGTCTTGTCCAAGTAAGTTTTTAGTGTTGTCGGTTGATTCCTTTTCTTAGCTACAGAGGTTTTCCACTCGTGTCCTTAGATGTACTTTTGGTTGTCCTTTCCCCTGCAGATTAAGTTTTTGGTCTGTAGTAGATTTAGGGAAGATGGCTTGTGACTGCTCTTCTCCTCTCCAACCAGTACCACAGGGGGAAAGTTTTCTCAGATTCTTTTTTTCCTTCTCTGTAAGCACCTGGTGGGTTTTATGGAAGAAAAACCTGTCAGAAAGCATTAACCTCCTTATTTCTCTAGCCGTCAGGAGATTCATCTTCTTACACCAGCCCATGCTCTGCCTTTAGAAATGTATCAAGGACTTGTAGCTGAGTTTTCTTATCAGTACTCAGTGGCTTATGTCCCAGGTAAGCAAATGCTGTGGTTCTTTTCTCCCTGCAGGCACCTGTCTCAGTCCAGATTTTGGATTACTTGGTTGATATGGGGCCTCAGTTCTCTGATGGATTTAACTATTTAACTTGCAAAATTTCCAACTTTTTTTTCTTGTTGTAAGGGTGGGAGGTTGTTGTTTTTTTTTATCTCTTTTGCTCTCTTTCTCTTTAGAATGATCCAAAACTAGAAATTTTCAAGTCCTCATTTACTAGCATTTTTCTTCTTTTTGACTTAGGAAGCAGAAACTCAGTATGAAGAGCAGATTGCTAAAATTATCATGGAGACACAAGAACTGAAATGGCAAAAGGTGAGTATTTCCTCCTCTGATTATCATTTTATTTAAAAATGTATTTTAATCCTTACTTGCAAAGATAATTTTTAAATTTCCAAAATATAATATTTGGAGAATTGTACATCACTTTAGAGAGTCTCCAAAAAATTACAGCTAAAACTGTTAATAACATTTGGGCTTCCAAAACACAGAATAACTTTTTTTTTCATGCTTTCTAATAAGAAAATAGCAAAGGATAACTCTGGAAACTATTGTGAATTGTTTCATATCTGAAAAACATATTGTATATTATAGAAGAGTCAAAGTATTTTTTAAGAAATGAAACCTCAGAATAGTACCATATTTTCCTAGTCTAGTATTACATATTATAACCAGATATTTAAAAAATCTGATTCTCTTTTGATCCTTATCCATATAGAAGCATTTTTGATAGTGCTTCTCTTGCCTTTCCAGCAAAGTAATTTTAACAACTAAAAACTGAAACCTTAATCAAGATGCCGTTCTTTTCAGTGTTAGGCAATTTTGAAACAGGAGCTTAGAGACAACATGTCAGAATCAGAATTCACATGATAGAGAGGACAGGCCTACGATGGGAATTTTGAGGCCAGACAGATCGACAAGGTTGTGTAGAAATGGGAGCAAAACCAGAGTTGGGTTACATGAGGGACAGGTCTGAAATAAAGAAACCTGTCTGTGGAGAGGAAAAAACAGGTAATTCCAAGTACAATTTAAACTTCCAAGGATATTTCAGAACGTAAAGTCATTATTTTATTTTGAATAGAGAGCATCAACAGTCAAAAGTTATTGGAATCTTTAAGTTAATCAGTAAGTTTTATATAGTACAGTTTAAAATACCACCTGTGTATATGGGAATACTTAAGCTGATTCTAAGGTTTATGTGGAAATAAACTTGAAAAAAGTGGCTGGGAAAGTTTTGAAAAGAAAGAGGATGAAAGAGTCCCACTAGAATCTTAAACCTATTTTAAAGCTGCAGTAAGACTCTGATGCTGGGAGGGATTAGGGGCAGGAGGAAAAGGGGACGACAGAGGGTGAGATGGCTGGATGGCATCACCGACTCGATGGACGTGAGTTTGAGTGAACTCCGGGAGTTGGTGATGGACAGGGAGGCCTGGTGTGGTGCGATTCATGGGGTCGCAAAGAGTCGGACACGACTGAGTGACTGAACTGAATTGAACTCATACATGAACAGTAGAGAAGGCAATGGCAACCCACTCTAGTACTCTTGCCTGGAAAATCCCATGGATGGAGGAGCCTGGTAGGCTGCAGTCCATGGGGTCGTTAAGAGTGAGGCACGACTGAGCGACTTCACCTTCACTTTTCACTTTCATGCATTGGAGAAGGAAATGGCAACCCACTCCAGTATTCTTGCCTGGAGAATCCCAGGGACAGAGGAGCCTAGTGGACTGCCGTCTATGGGGTTGCACAGAGTCGGACAAAACTGAAGCGGCTTAGTAGCAGCAGCAGCATACATGAACAGGCATCTGGTCCCATCACTTCATGGGAAATAGATGGGGAAACAGTGGAAACAGTGGCAGACTTTATTTTTGGGGGCTCCAAAATCACTGCAGATGGTGATTGCAGCCATGAAATTAAAAGATACTCCTTGGAAGGAAAGTTATAACCAACCCAGGTAGCATATTCAAAAGCAGAGATATTACTTTGCCAACAAAGGTCCATCTAGTAAGGCTATGGTTTTTCCAGTGGTCATGTATGGATGTGAGAGTTGGACTGTGAAGAAAGCTGAGCGCCGAAGAATTGATGCTTTTGAACTGTGGTGTTGGAGAAGACTCTTGAGAGTCCCTTGGACTGCAAGGAGATCCAACCAGTCCATTCTAAAGGGGATTGGTCCTGGGTGTTCTTTGGAAGGAATGGCTAAAGCTGAAACTCCAATACTTTGGCCACCTCATGCGAAGAGTTGACTCATTGGAAAAGACTCTGATGCTGGGAGAGATTGGGGGCAGGAGGAGAAGGGGACAACAGAGGATGAGATGGCTGGATGGCATCACTGACTCGATGGACGTGAGTCTGAGTGAACTCCAGGAGTTGGTGATGGACAGGGAGGCCTGGCATGCTGCAATTCATGGGGTCGCAAAGAGTCGGACACGACTGAGTGACTGAACTGAACTGAAACATAAACAGATAGAATATAACAGAGTCCAGAAATAGATCCAGGTTCATGAGATAATTTAGTGAATAGTAATACCAGACCACCTGATCTGCCTCCTGAGAAATCTGTATGCAGGTCAAGAAGCAACAGTTAGAACTGAACATGGAACAACAGACTGGTTCCAAATTGGGAAAGGAGTACATCAAGGCTGTATATTGTCACCCTGCTTATTTAACTTATATGCAGAGTACATCATGAGAATTGCTGTGCTGGATGAAGCACAAGCTGGAATCAAGATTGTCAGGAGAAAGATCGGTAACCTCGGATATGTAGATAACACCACCCTTGTGGCGTAAAGCAAAAAAGAACTAAAAAGCCTCTTGATGAAAGTGAAAGAGAAGAGTAAAAAAGTTGGCTTAAAGCTCAACATTCAGAAAGCTGAGATCATGGCATCTGGTCTCATTACTTCATGGCAAATAGATGGGGAAACAGTGACAGACTTTATTTTCTTCAGCTCCAAAATCACTGCAGATGGTGACTGCAGCCATGAAATTAAAAGATGCTTGCTTCTTGGAAGAAAAGTTATGACCAACCTAGACAGCATATTAAAAAGCAGAGACGTTACTTTGCTGATAAGGGTACATCTAGTCAAAGCTATGGTTTTTCCAGTAGTCATGTATGGATGTGAGAGTTGTACTATAAAGAAAACTGAGTGCCAAAGAACTGATGCTTTTGAACTGTAGTGTTGGAGAAGAGTCTTCAGCGTCCCTTGTACTGCAAGGAGATCCAACCAGTCCATCCTAAAGGAAATCAGTCCTGACTGTTCATTGGTAGGACTGATGCTGAAGCTGAAACTCCAGTGCTTTGGCCACCTGATGTGAAGAGCTGACTCATTTGAAAAGACCCTGATGCTGAGAAAGATTGAAGGTGGGAGGAGAAGGGAATGACAGAGGATGAGATGGTTGAATGTCATCACCGACTCAATGGACATGAGCTTGAGTAAATTCTGGGAGTTGGTGATGGATATGGAGGCCTGGCATGCTGCGATCCATGGTGTTGCAAAGAGTCGGACATGACTGAGCAACTGAACTGAACTTAACTGAAGACTCTGTCAAGGTAGTGTCCTCAGTTACTGCAATGAATTCTAATAAACATGGTTTTGCTTTATTAACGGGTTGCTTGGGTGTTTTGGTTGAGTTCATTTTTGTATATGGTGTTAGGTAAGGGTTCAGCTTCATTCTTTTGCATGTGTGTATCCAGTTTTTCTAGAACTTTGGGTTGGAAAGACTCTTCTTGCCCCATTGAATGATCTTGGCACCCTTGTCAAAAATATTTGAGTATGTAAGAGGGCTTATTTCCGGGCTCTTTATTTTGTTCCATTGCTCCATGTGTCTGTCTTTATGCCAGTACTACACTGTTTTGATTCCTAGAGCTTTCCATTAAGTTTTGAAATCAGGACATGTGAATCCCCAAACTTTGTTCTTCTTTTTCAAAATTATTTGACTGTTTGGGGTTCCTTGAGATTCCATTTGAATTTTAGGATGAGTTTTTCTATTTCTGCAAAAATATCATTGGAATTCTCAGAGAGATTACATTGAATCTATGGAAAACTTTGGATACTATTGACATCTTACTAACATGAAGCTTTCTAATCCCAGCACAAAGGATGTGTTTACACTTTTTATGTTTAATTTAATTTAATTTCTTTTGGCACTGTTTTGTAGTTTTCATTATACAGGTCTTTTATCTCCTTGGTTGAGTTAATTTCTATGTATTTTATTCTTGTTAGTGCTGTTGTAAATGTAACTTTTCTTAATTTCATTTTTGGGTTGCTCATTGTATTGAACATGCAACTGATTTTGGTGTGACTGTATCTTATTACTTTGCTAAATTCAATTTTTTGGAGGAATCTTTAGGGTTTTGTACATATAAGACCTGCAGACAGATAATTCTACCTTTTCATTTTCAAACTGGATTTCTTTTTCTTGCCTCATTGCTTTGACTAAGGCTTCCAATACTATGTTGAGGAGAAGCTGTAAAACTGGGCATCGTTGCTTTCTTCCTAACCTTAGAGGAAAAGCTTTCAGTCCTTTACCATTGAGTATTATGTTCATGTGGTGTTTTCAAATATGGCTATTATGTTGAAATAGTTTCCTTCTTTTCCTAGTTTGTTGAGTTTTTTTTTAAATCATGAAAGAGTATTGAATTTTGTCATTTGCTTTTTATTTCATAAGTTGAGATGATTGTGTGCTTTTTTCCCTCTTCAATGTGTTAATGTGGTTAATTGCATTGATTGACTTTTTTTGTGTTGAACTCTTCTCTTATCCCAAGGATAAGTCCTGCTTGGTCATGGTGTATGATCCTTTTAATATACTTCTGAATTCAGTTTGCTAGTGTTTTTTTTTTTTTTTTTTTTTTGAGAAATGTTGCATCACTGTTCTTTAGGGGTAATGGTCTATAGTATTCTTTTTCTGACATGTTTTTTCATCTGGCTTTGTTATCAGGGTAACACTGGCTTGAAAGCATGAGTTAGGAAGTATTCCTTCCTTTTTAACTCTTTGAAAAAGTTTGTGGAGGATTGCTGTTAATTCTTCTTTAAATGTTTGATCAGGCTCAGGGCTTTTCTGTGTTGGGTGTTTATTTTTTATTACAGATTCAATCATCTTAATAGTTATAAGCTAAAGCTAAAGTGAAGTCGCTCAGTCATGTCTGACTTTTTGCAACCCCATGGACTGTAACCTCCCAGGCTCCTCCATCCATGGGATTTTCTAGGAAAGAATACTGGATTGGGTTGCCATTTCCTTCTCCAGGAGATCTTCCTGACCCAGGATTGAACCCACGACTCCCACATTGTAGGCAGACACTTTATTGTCTGAGCCATCAGGGAAGTCCTAATAGTTATAGGTCTATTAAATTTTTCTGGTTCTTTGTTATTTGATAGGTTTTGCATTTCTAGGAATTCTCCATTTCATCTAGGTCACCCAATTTGTTGGCATACAATTGTTCATAGTACTCTTATCAGTTCAGTTCAGTTCAGTTGCTCAGTCTTATCCGACTCTTTGCGACCCCATGAACTGCAGTACGCCAGGCCTCCCTGTCCATCACCAACTCCTGCAGTTTACCCAAACTCATGTCCATTGAGTCAGTGATGCATCCAACCATCTCATCCTCTGTTGTACCCTTCTCCTCCTGCCTTCAGTCTTTCCCAGCATCAGGGTCTTTTCAAATGAGTCAGCTCTTTGCATCAGGTGGCCAAAGTATTGGAGTTTCAGCTTCAACATCAGTCCTCCCAATGAACACCCAGGACTGATCTCCTTTAGGATGGACTGGTTGGATCTCCTTGCAGTCCAAAGTACTCTTATAATACTTATTATTTCTGCAGAATCAGTAGTAATGTCCCCGTTTTCATTTTTGAAATTTTAGCATTTTCAAAATTTGAGCCTTTTCTTTTTTTCTTAGTCCATCTGTCCTGTGTTTAGTCTCTCAGTCATGTTGAACTCTTTGCAACCCAATGGGCTGAGGCCCTCCAGGCTCCTCTGTCCATGGGGATTCACCAGGCAAGAATACTGGAGTAAGTTGCCATGCCCTCCTCCAGGGAATCTTCCCATCCCAGGGATCAAATCCAGGTCTGCCTCATTGCAGGGAGATTCTTTACCATATGAGTCACCAGGGAAGCCCAGCCCATCTAGGTAAAAGTTTGTCAGTTTTGTTAACTTTTCAAAGAACCAATTTTTAATTTCACTGATTTTCTCTATTTTTCTTTTCTAAAATTTTTAAATTTATTTTTGGCTGTATTGGGTCTTCGTTTCTGCATGGGCTTTTGTCAAGTTGTGGAGAGCAGGGGCTACCCTCTAGTTGTGGTGCACAAGTATCTCACTGCAGTGAATTCTGCTGTGGAGCGTAGGCTCTAGGGCGCGCAGGCTTCAATAGTTGCAGCTCACAGACTCTAGTGCACAGGCTCAGTAGTTGTGCATGTGGTTAGTTGCTGCACGCCATGTGGAATTTTCCCAGATTAGGGATTAAACCCGTGTCTCAAACCTGTGTCTCCTCCATTGGCAGGCTGTTTCTTTACCACTGAGCCACCAGGGAAGGCCTCTCTTATTTTTCTATTCTCTATTTTATTTATCTCTGCTCTGATCTTCGTTATTTTCTTTCTCTGGCTAACTTTGGGTTTAGTTTGTTCTTCTCTTTATCAGGTGTAAAGTTAGATTGTTGGTTGTTGATTTGAGATCTTTCTTGTTTTTTAATGTAAGTATTTATAGTTATAAATGTTCCCATTACTGTGTCTTTTGCTGCGTCCCATCAGTTTTGGTATGTTGTATTTTTTTTTTTTTATTTGTCCTTCTTTATTTTCTAATTTTCCTTGTGATTTCTTTAATTACAGTTGTTTAAGAGTTTGTTGTTTAATTTTCACAAATATATGGGTTTTCTAGTTTTCCTCCTGTTACTGATTTCTAACTTCTTCCCATTGTGATCAGAGAGGATACTTTGAATGCAATCAAAATCTGTTGCAACTTAATTTGTGGCCTAGCATATGGTCTGTCCTGGAAAAATGTCCAATGTGCACTTGAGAAGAATGTATATTTTGTTTTGGGGTAGAGGGTTCTATTTATGTCTGTTAGATCTAAGTTGTTTACTGTGTTATTCCAGTCTCCCCTCTTTCCTTGATTATTTCTGTCTGGCTATTCTGGTTTTGAGAATGAGGTGTTGAAGTCTTTAGCTGTTATTGTAGAACTATGTATCACTTCAATTCTGTCCATTTTTGCTTCATATATTTTGATGGTCTGTCATTTGGTTCATAAATATTTATGATTGTTGCCTTTTTCCTTATTGAATGTTTTATGAATATATAATGTCTTTCTATGTCTATTGTAACTTTTTATAATTTAAAGTCCACTTTTTTGTTTGTTTGGTTGGTTGTTATTTTGATGGAATATATTTTTCCACTTTTTGATTTTAACATATTTGTGTCTTTAGATCTAAAGTTAGTCTCTTGTAGATAGCATAAAGTTGGATCACATTTTCTATGCATTCTTCCACTGTTTGTCTTTTGATGAGAGACTTTAATTACTGATAAGGAATGACTAACTTCTATCATTTTGTTGTCTGTTTTACATGTAGCTGATAGATTTTTGTCCCTCATTTCCTGATTACCATCATTTTTTGTGTTTAGTTGATTTTTTACAGTGAGGTGGTTGAATTCCTTTCTCATTTCCTTTTGTGTATATTCTCTAGCTATTTCCTTTTTGGTTACCATAGGGATTACAGTTAGCATCTATCGTTATAGCACTCTGATTATGTATCAGGTTAACGTCAATAACATATAAGTACTCTATTCCTTTATAGTTCTAGCTACACCTGTTTCAGTTGTTGATATTACAGAATTACATCTTTATATATTGTATGCTCAAGAAAATAAACTAGTAGTTTTAAAATGTATTAATCTCTGAATTTTTTTTATAATAATAGCAACTTCATAGATTTTTTAACAATATTTATTTATTTGGCTGCACTGGGTCTTAGATGCGACACATAAGATCTTTGTTGCCGCATGTGCGATCTTCACTATGGCTTGCAGGATGTTTAGTTGCAGCAGGCAGGATCTAGTTCCCTGACTAGAGATTGAACATAGGCCCCTTGCATTGGGAACATGGAGTCTTAACTACTGGACCACCAGGGAATTCCCTAGAATTACATAGAAAACAAATGTGGTGTTACAAATCAAAGTTACAGTAATACTAGCTTTTAGTCTAATAATTTTTTCAGTATTAGTTTCTTAAATCACATAGAAACAAACAAACAAAAATTGTTAGAGTAATACAAGCTTTTATAAATTTCTCATGTATTTACCTTTATTGAGATTTTTATTTTTTCATATGGAAATAAAGACTTTTTTTTCTTCATATGGAAATAAAGATTTTTATTTCTTCATATGGACTCTTCAGGGTCCTTTCATTTCAACCTGCAGGTCTCCTTTTATCATTTCTTGCAGGGCAGGTCTAATGGGTAATGAATTCTCTCAGCTTTGATCTGAATTTTAGATCATGTAGAGGAAAGGCAATTTACATGAGATGGTGATAAGACTATGCAGTATATTTCCTGAGTCCTTGGAGTATAATACTTTGCTCATTTATCCAAAGTAAGAAAATGTCCAAGATTGGGATATCAGTAGCCAGTTTCATGTGGTAAGCTCTAACAGATGTGTGTGGTGAAAGCCAATGAGTGTAGGAGTGTGGACTTTTATAGTCTTAAGCATTAGATATAACCTTGGTCATGGCAGTTCAAGAATGTCAGATTTAAGATGCCATTAACTTTCTACTTTCCTTCAAGATTGGAAATGATTGGGACAATGAAATATCCAAATAAATGACAAGACTTTGCAAAATTCTCTAATAACAGGTCCAGTAGAAAGGGCCTCTGTTACGGGAAATACTCATGCTGGGAGCACAAAATCAAGTAATTTTTTCTTGCTTTCATAATTATAGCTCTCTCTCAAGAAAAAGTTTCAGTCCATCCAGAAAAGTAGTAAGCAATGATCAGAACACATTCAGAAGCCTTTGCAAAGGTTAATTTTAGGAAATTCTTTTGGACACGTTCAGTGAGGGGTCCTGAAGCTTGGGTTTAGAAGGATAACAGTTTTACTAGGATTGTGAGGGAGACATAGGATTTGCACCAGAGACATCCTCAAAAATCTTATTAAAATTACCCCACCGATGCTACTTGAATATAGTTTTTAATATGTCCTTGTTCCGATGGGTAATTTCTTGTAAATGTGTGCAGAGTTCCATTGAGGTTCTCTGGTGCCACCAAGTGTCTGTCCTGAAAGTGTCAGGGATTCTCTTATATTTTACAATCATGTATTCTTTTCAGACTCTGGAGCCAGTTGTGGACATTCCAGAATAGCGTTGCTTGTTGTTGTTGTTTATCATCTCCAGGAAGATTTAGCTCTTTAGAGTATCATTGACCCAGAAGCTAACTGAGGGCTGCCTGTGTGTCATAAAGATAAACTGGGATATTTCCTTTACGCTTTATTATCCTGTATAGTGTGGTTTCAGGATAGCCACCTCTTTAAGAAGCTTACTTCCTAAAGTACTTTAGAGTACTTAATAACTGTTGTTCATTTTAATTGGTAATCCTATTGAGGTTAGAAACTCTCATTGTTTTTACAGTATTACAAAATCATGGACTACTTCAGATACTATTCCAAATAACCTTGATATTATTGATAGTTTTATGTTAACTCTGTTATCTCTTGACACTTGGCAGACTCTGCTGAGTGGGTCAGTACTGTCATCTGGACTGGTTTTACCTCTGGTAAAGAGTCTTGTTTTAGGGATCAGTTGAGACTCTTATAGTACATCTTACCTGATAGTTGCCATTTTAGTTTCAGAAAGTGATATATCAACAGATAAGACCTGGGTTCAATCCCTGGGTTGGGAAGATCCCTTGGAGGAGGGCATGGCAACCCACTCCAGTATTCTTGCCTGGAGAATCCCTATGAACAGAGAAGCCTGGCAGGCTATAGTCTATGGGGTCGCAGAGTCAGACGTGACTGAACGACTAAGCATGCAATATTAAACCCAGATTTTCTAGGAATTTTTAATAAATCCATTTGAGGCATAGTGATTGTTTGAACAGAGGCTAGATCTCGTAAAATTCCTCTTCTTTGGGTAATTAGGAAAAGGGTAACAATGTTTAGAGGATAGCACTGAGTTGAAATGTATGAGGGAGAAAGTAATAAAAAATTCATAGGAAGTAAGCCTGCTTGCTGAGAAATGTGTTTTTAGTAAGTGTCCAGGCTTGTTCAGCATATAGAACTATCAAATTTAAATAAGATCCTTAAACCAAGTCAGTAGAAGCTTCTACTAGTTTGGCTGCTGCTAATACTATCCTTAAATAAGGAGTAGGATTTTGCCAGTGGGTCAAGGGGAAGATTGTAGTAAGCAGTTGGGTCCTGCTAATACTTGTGGTGTTCTGTTAGAGTATTAAGGACTTGTCTGCATTGCTCAGATACAAATAGAAAGAAAGCTTTATGACAGTTTGGAGGGCTCTAACTGCAGGTGTGTGTGTGTGTCGGGGGGGAGGGTGTTGAAAAGTTATTTTTAAATGACAATATTCTTGTTTTCAAGTTCCTAAGGGAAAAGTTCCATTATTGAGAACTTAAATTATCCAATATCTATAGTAGTCAGTGAAATCTAGACAACTTCCTAATTTTCTCTTAGTAAGCAGTCTTAGAAATTACTGAATGGCTCATATTTGTCAGGAATGATAGATTTACCCCTCTTGGGGTAAATTATACCCTAAATAATGCACTTTATTCTTACAAAATACTAAAGTGTTTTTTTTTAATTTTCATGTCCTTTATGAGTTTAAACAGTAAATAGATAAATGGAGTTAGTCTTCGAGCTCTTTTTATCTTTCAGTTCAGTCGCTTAGTCATGTCCGACTCTTTGCGACCCCATGAATCTCAGCACCCCAGGCCTCCCTGTCCATCACCAACTCCAGGAGTTCACTCAGACTCACGTCCATCGAGTCCGTGATGCCATCCAGCCATCTCATCTTCTGTTGTCCCTTTCTCCTCCTGCCCCCAATCCCTCCCAGCATCAGAGTCTTTTCCAATGAGTCAACTCTTTGCATGAGGTGGCCAAAGTACTGGAGCTTCGGCTTTAGCATCATTCTTTCCAAAGAAATCCGAGGGCTGATCTCCTTCAGAATTGACTGGTTGGATCTCCTTGCAGTCCAAGGGACTCTCAAGAGTCTTCTCCAACACCACAGTTCAAAAGCATCAATTCTTCAGTGCTCAGCTTTCTTCACAGTCCAACTCTCACATCCATACATGAACACTGGAAAAACCATAGCCTTGACTAGATGGACCTTTGTTGGCAAAGTAATGTCTCTGCTTTTGAATATACTATCTAGGTCGGTCATAACTTTTCTTCCAAGGAGTAAGTGTCTTTTAATTTCATGGCTGCAATCACCATCTGCAGTGGTTTTGGAGCCCCCCAAAATAAAATCTGACACTGTTTCCACTGTTCCCCCATCTATTTCCCATGAAGTGATGGGACCAGATGCCTTTAGATCGTAGCAAAAACTTGCCTACATATTGAATAAGTGTAGTTACTGGTCCCTAAATTCTTCAGTAAACCCCTGAGGCATAACTGTTCAGGTAAATTGTTGACTTCTGGGACAAAACAAACAGGTGAAACTGTCTTGATCTAAAGGTACAGAATAGAAAGCAGAACACACAAATACATAATAGTAAAATATATAGATTCAGGAGGCCCTGAAGATAAAATAGTATTTGGGCTCAGTACTATCATGAATTGGGGAAGTGGTTATTTTATTTATGGCCTTAAGGTCTTGAACAAATGTTCACCCTTTGGGTTCTTGAATGGGAAACAGTAATGTTTTAACACCAGTATGGGTATGATTTGGAGAAGGCAATGGCAACCCACTCTAGTACTCTTGCCTGGCAAATCCCATGTACGGAGGAGCCTGGTGGGCTGCAGTTCATGGGGTGGCTAGGAGTCAGATACGACTGAGCGACTTCACTTCCACTTTTCGCTTTCATGCATTAGAGAAGGAAATGGCAGCCCACTCTAGTGTTCTTGCCTGGAGAATCCCAGGGACGGGGGAGTCTGGTGGGCTGCCACCTCTGGGGTCACACAGAGTCGGACATGACTGAAGTGACTTAGCAGTAGCAGCATGGGTATGATTGGGCTTCTCAGGTGGCTCAGTGACAAAGAATTTGCCTGCCTAACAGTAGATTCAGGTTCAATCCTTGGGTCAAAAAGATCCTGGAGAAGGAAATAGCAATCCACTCCAGTATTCTTGCTTGAGAAATCACATAGACAGAGGAGCTTTTTGGGCTACAGTCCAAGGGGTCACAGAGTCAGGCATGACTTAGCAACTCAGCATGTACATGGAAATCTCCTATTTCTAGATTTACAGCTGTTCACAAAAAGTGGGGAGAGAGCTGGAGTTCACACCTACTTCATAATCTTCTCCTCAAAGTACTTGTCCCTGATGTTTCCTATAAATTCATTCTTTCCTTGTTGCAGCAGTAGATAGAGTCTAATAAACTGGGTAGTAGCCTCTGAAAAGTTTTGTTTGATATCTACAGGTTTTCTAAATGCCTAATTTTGGGGTAATTCCCTGGTGGTCCAGATGGAGAAGGCAATGGCAATCCACTGCAGTACTCTTGTCTGGAAAATCCCATGGACAGAGGAGCCTGGTAGGCTTCAGTCCATGGGGTCATGAAGAGTCAGACACGACTGAGCGACTTCACTTTTACTTTTCACTTTCATGCATTGGAGAAGGAAATGGCAGCCCACTCCAGTGTTCTTGCCTGGAGAATCCCAGGGACGGGGGAGCCTGGTAGGCTGCCGTCTATGGGGTCGCACAGAGTCGGACACGACTGAAGTGACTTAGCAGTAGCAGCTGGTTGTCCAATGGCTAGGACTTGGTGCTTTCAATGCTGGGGCCCAGGCTGAATCCCTGGTCAGGGAATTAAGATCCTCCAAGCCACATGGTTTGGCCACAAAAAATTTTTTATGTCTGGTTTCCTGTGCAGTTTGAAGACTCTTGAGAGTCCCTTGGACTGCAAGGAGATCCAACCAGTCCATTCTGCAGGAGATCAACCCTGGGATTTCCTTGGAAGGAATGATGCTGAAGCTGAAGCTCCAGTACTTTGGCCACCTCATGCGAAGGGTTGACTCATTGAAAAAGACTCTGATGCTGGGAGGGATTGGGGGCAGGAGGAGAAGGGGACAACAGAGGATGAGATGGCTGGATGGCATCACTGACTCGATGGACATGAATCTGAGTGAACTCCTGGAGATGGTGATGGACAGGGAGGCCTGGCATGCTGCGATTCATGGGGTCGAAAAGAGTTGGACACGACTGAGTGACTGAACTGAACTTGGGATTTCTTAAGTCATTCTTGGGATCTTCTAACTTTGCCTTTTCTATTCTTTTTTGCAGCGCAACCAATTGATACAGACCTTGGGAATGGCATATTACTTTTTAAAATTAGTTATGAGAATTAAAATATTTTAAAGTAATTGCTAGCTTCAGAAAAAATAAAAGTTGTATGAGAATAGAAATCTAATCATGATATGCCATGTGGCTTAGCATTGAATAAAAATTACATAGTTACAAGAGTATAAATAGTATTAATATTTGTCACATTTTTTATATAACTCTGTTGAAAGAATAGAGGGAGGACATGTAGAATTTTGGTTGTACAAGAAAGCCAAATTCCCAGCTATCGTAATAGATCAGTAGATCATTAAAAATTTTTTTTAAATTGATAAATCAATGTATATGTAGGACTGTGGAATAAAATAAAAGAAACATTTGAAAGTGGTTGTCAGTTGTAGCTCTAATTTTTTTAATTATAAGAATTATTTGATAAAGGTAGAAGAAAAATTCATCTTGAATCTAAATTACAGGACACAACTTCAACTAAAAAAAGGTGGACAGGAAAGAAATGGAATCGTGTATATGAATTTTTTAAAGATACCCTGTGGTACTTCTGATTTTGTAAAAAATTATTTTAGTGAGTTTAAAGAATCAGATGTTACCATGTAAAAACATTTGTGCTTAGGCAATAAAATTGGGTTCTTTTGAAACTCTTAAAACTAGTCTACTTTGTATTGGACTGTTAATTTTAATAATTTTGATATTTTCTTGAAGAAAACAGAGTGAGCTATATTCAGAGTTTAAAATTTTAAAAAGCTATATGTTTTATCATGAAGAAGCAACTGGAAGCAAAATTATTGTATGCTGAGTTCATGACAGTTTAAAAAAATTATAAAAATTGTCGCAAGTTGAATCTTAAGAGCCTAAAATAGTATGTACAACGAAGATGTTTAATTTGTGAATCCATTAAAAATTTAAAATTGAGTTGCTGTAATTTATGTTTTAACTTTCCATAATTTTTAAAATAGGAAACTCTTCAGAATCAAAAGGAAACATTAGCAAAGCAACACAAAGAATCCATGGCAGTTTTAAAAAAGCAGGTAATTTCTTAAGGATAGAAAAACACTACGGTTTTAAATATTGCTGTTTTCCCACTTCTCATGAATATTATGACATGTTGTTCTTCATACTCACTGAAGACAGAAAGTGTGTTATTGGAAGCAGGAAATAAACAAGGTTATTTTGAATCACAACTGATAATACTGTAATGTAGTAGAATGACTTAATTAAGGAGAAAATTATTTTCTTGGAGAGGTGTTTTCATTTGTCTAAATAAACTATGTAAGTGAATGTGTATTCTTGCTCTTTCTCTCCCTTCTCCACTCTTTCTTTAATTAGCATATCCAGGAGCTTACATTGTCACATTATTCCTTTACCCAGGCAAGAATTTTAACACTGGTGAAAAGCTGAGATGTGAGTAGGGAGATATAAAAGATGAAGAGATATGATTATTATTCACCTCTGTATATTTCAAGTATCAGCAAATGAAAGAAAAATCAGTAGAAAAATAGAAAAAATAAAGGAAAAATATTTCAAAGAAATGAAAAACAACTCCTTCCATTATTTTGAATTCTAAATTCTATAGCTCTTCTTTACTACCTCAAATTTCTCTTCAGTTCCTAGTTATAAAATATAAGTGTAAGAAATGTGCCTAAGAAAACTACACTCTGAAAGTGCTTTTCCTATAGCCATGCCAACCTTACCATTTTTTCTTCCTTTTTCCTTCCCTCTTTTTGTTTTTATTATTTCCATACAAGTGTGTATATTTAGAAAGAAATGCCTAAAAAAAAATAAACCTATATAACCTAAATTACTAGTTGGTTAAGGTTATGGATAATTTACACTGTAGCATGGATTTGTTTGAGCAGATGGTAAACTTTTTCCTTGTAGCCTGACATTGGCTTTACTTAAGTTATGGGAGTTTTAATTGAAGGGTAAGGAAGCAGAAACCAACTATACAGCGTAGTATTCCTTAGGAGAGAGCAACTCTAAGTCTCTGTTACCGCAAGGGACTCTGGGCAGGAAAGAAATCCAGGTATCTGAAGGTTAGAGGAGAAAGTGCTATTGCTTTTTTTTTTTTTTTTTTTGTGGACATGTGCCTTTTTAAAAAATATAAATTTATTTATTTTAATTGGAGGTTAATTACTTTACAATATTGTATTGGGTTTGCCATACATCATCATGAATCCGCCACAGGTATACACGTGTTCCCCATTTTTTTTTCCTTTAACAAATATTTGTTTCTTCTTTTTTTTTTTTTAAGAAGGGATTCTTGAATGTAAGTGAGGAATATGGAAAATGAGATGGAGAAATGCCAAAGAAGTTTTATTTCTTAACATCTTTGCCTAGTATCCTTGTGTTGCTTGGAATATTTAATTAGTTTTTGTTGACAAGTTCACTTTAGTTTTCCTGTTTTAAAATGTCATTATTTATTTATTAGACTGACACATGCATTTTTTAAAAATTTCAGAAAATACTGTCAGTGCAAATATAAACTATGTCAATTTCATAAAAGTGTGCTTTTAGAAAATGTTATATGTTATTGTTTATGAGTAGATGCAACATACTGAAACATTTAAGAAACTGGGGGAAAAATGTTCAAGGTTGATAGATACTCTGATCGTAAGATTAAATTGTTCATTTACTTTGGTGACTGGCTTTTCCCCCTATTTTATATTTTTATTTATTTTCTCAGTGTAAAAACATAATCAGGTTGTACTTAGTTCAAACCATATAGACATTTCTGTAGTCTCATTGGGCTTCCCAGGCGGCGCTAGTGGTGAAGAACCTGCCTCCTGATGCAGGAGACATAAGAGACACATGTTCAATTCTTGGGTCAGAGAGATCCCCTGGAGGAGGGCATGGCAACCCACTCCAGTATTCTTGCCTGGATAATCCCGCGGACAGAGGAGCCTGGCAAGCTGCAGACCATAGGGTCGCAAAGAGTTGAATACCACTGAGGCGACTTAGCACACAAATAGTCTCATTGACCAGTGTAAATCACTGGTAACATTTCATTTACCTGTATTTTGATTTTTAAAATTCTTATCAGTTGCAAATGAAGATGTGTGCCTTGGAAGAAGAAAAGGTATTTATTAATTTTTTAATAATTTGAAACATAGTTAAATGCTCTTAATGATCAATTGTTCATTATAATGGAAAGGAGCATTGGTAATAAACAGTGGAGACTATTAATTTCCTAAAATTTTAGAAATAGGAAGGATTTATTGGAATCCTGTTTCTTCAGCTCTTATCATTTTACAGTTAAGAGTATTGAGGCCTAGTAAGATGTAAATGAATTGCTGAAGCTCCCATTTTGAAGTGGTAAAGTTGAAAGTAGAACCTAGATTTCTTCAGTCTTTAAATTGATGCTCTTTCCACTATACTGCAGTGTTTCTATTAAGTATAATATGTTTTTAATGCCTTTTCAATGAAATTACATTCTTTAAAACACAGTAAAATAGCTAATATGTGTTTTTATTATATCAAAATATATCCCATTTTTAATATTTATAGCTATTTTAGCAAAAGACCTTTTTAAAATTTTAAAATAATTATAAATATCTTAAAATTTTAAAAATAATTATAAATATCTCTATAAAATGAATATAATTGTGTCTTATTAATTAGAATATATTCTAGCTATATGAATTAAATAATTATATAGTGTCCATAAGTTCTCAGGAATGCTCTCCTGATAAAATGATTTACTGTTATGATGAGGTTTTCCATTTCATGATATTTATAATCTTGTATAGGCCTTATTGTAATTTTGTGATATTTTGTAATCACTAGAAATATAGGTTATAGTACAGTTACAAGTTTAAAGTCTGTGAAGTATTTAGTTTCAAGTAGAGATTTTGGTTCTTGAACTCTTGTTTTCTCTGTTAATAATGTCACTTACATTGGAAATTAGTGAAATATAGTTTTTTGCTTAAAGGGAAAATTTCAACTTGCTACAGAAATAAAGGAAAAAGAAATAGAAGGATTGAAGGAAACATTAAAGACATTACAGGTAAAGTAATTTAGTATTGCTTGGTAAGTAACTTGGCATTTTAGCATTGTATCAGTAAAACACCGTTAAACGTGTAATCTAGCAAAGTGAAGCTGACAAAAATTCATGTCATATATAACTTGGTGCTTTTTTTCTGAGAGCTTCTGATTTCAAACTAGTAGGATTTTTGCTTTATTTTTTGTTTTAAAAGGAAATATTAAAATAGCTTTTATTATTTTTAACAGTACTATAATTAGATGTATGTTATTTTAACACTTTATAGACAACACGTTAGGCCTGTATATTATAACTGATTTATCTCTGGTCCTTAAAAATTAACATAAATAGCCTTTATTTAGTTATTATTATTTGTAAGTACAAAACTATGTTTATTTTGTGCAAATACAAAGGTAAAGAAATAGCCCTTGCCTTTAAGTTGTTCAGTCTCATAGAGAATACAGAGGTATACAACAAATGATGGTTAATTCAATACATATTTATTAAGGTCTGCTATGTGCTATATGCTTCTCTAAGCACTGGGAATACAGCAGTGAATAAAAGGGACTTTTATCCTCTGCCCTTGTGGACTTTACATTCTAAATAAAAAGTTAAGTAGAGACTTTTTTGGGAAAAGATATTCATATGATTTCAGAGTACCACTTACAGATAATTATAAAGAGCAAAGTATATTTTCACAATGGAAGGATTCTGATGGTTACTACCTTAATCAGATAATTCATACCATACTATGCATTTGTTTAAGCAGTTGACAAGCTTTCTTCCCTTAGTCTGATTACAGTAAGGACAAGCACTCCTTTTTTCCATATGTTCACCAACAATTCTTATCTCTTGTCTTTTTGATCACAGCCATTCTATTAGGTGTGAGTTAATAACCTCTTTATGAGTTTGATTTTCATTGCCCTGATTATTGTGATGATGAGCATGTTTTCATATTCCTGTTAGTCATTTGTATGTCTTCCTTTGAGAAAATGTCTATTTAGTTCCTCAACTCATTTTTTAATTGGGTTATTTGGGGGTTTCTGATATTGAGTACGTATGTATGAGTTCCTTCTGTGTTTTGGATATGTGTGTGTGTGTGTGTGTGTGCATGCTCAATCACTCAGTCATGTCTGACTCTTTGTGGTCCCATGGACTGTAGCCTGCCAGGCTCCTCTGTCCACGGGATTTTTCAGGCAAGAATACTGGAGCAGCTTGCCATTTCCTACTCCAGGGGATCTTCCTGACCCAGGGATTGAACCCACTTATCTTGTGTCTCTTGCATTGGCAGGTAGATTCTTTACCACTGTGGCACCTGGGCAGCGCCTGTATTTTGGATATTAATCCCTAATCAGATACATGGTTTGCAAATGTTTCTCCCATTGTGTAGGTTGCCTTTTCACTCCGTTGATTATTTCCTTTGCTGTGCGAAAGCTTTTTAGTTTCATGCAGTCCCACTTTTCTATTTTTGTTTTTGTTGCCTGGTCTTTTGGTGTCATATCTAACAAAATCATGGCTTAGACTAAGAGAAGCTCCTGTATTTCCTTTTAGTAGTTTTATGGCTTCAGTATTTAAGTCTTTAATCTGTTTTGTGTTGATTTTTGTTTATGGAATGAAATCTTGTGCATTGTTTGAGATATGGGTCCAATTTCCTTGTTCTGTATGTGGATATCCAGTTTTTCCAACACCATTTATTGAAGACTGTCATTTCTCCATTATGTGTTCTTGGTGTTCTTGTCAAAGATCAGTTGGCTACAGACATGTGGATTTATTTCTGGGCTTTCTAGTCTGTTCTGTTGGTTGATATACCTCTTGTTGGTTTTTGTTTTGTTTTGTTTTGTTTTGTCAGTACCATGCTGCTTTGATTACTATAGCTTTGAAATATATTTTGGGATCAGGAAGTATGATGTCTTCAGTTTCATTCATCTTGCTTAAGATTGCTTTGGGCATTTAGGGTCTTTGATGGTTCTACATAAATTTTAGGATTTTTTTTCTATTTCTGTAGAGATTGGCAAAGTGATTTAGATAAGGATTGTACTGAATCTGTAGACCACTTTGGGTAATATAGACATTAAGCAATATTAATTTTTCCATCCATGAACACAAGATTCCTTTGCATTTATGTTTGTTGTTGTCATTTGCTGTCATGTCCGATTCTTTGCTACCCCATGGACTGCAGCATACCAGGCTTCCCTGTCTTTCACTGTCTCCTGGAGTTTGCTCAAACTCATGCCCATTGAGTTGATGATGCCATTCAATCATCAAATTTATATATGTCTTTTAAATTTATTTTTATCAGTGTTTTATAGTATTCAGTGTACAAGCTCTACCACTTTGCTTAAATCTGTTCCTAAATATTTTACTCATTTTGTTGCTATTGTGATTGTCTTAATTTTCTTTTCAAATAGTTTTTTTTTCTTACAGAAATGTGGCTGATTTTTGTATGTTGATTTTGTATCCTCAGTTTTACTGAACTCACTTGTTAGTTCCAACAGGTTTTGTTGAGCTTTTAAGGTTTTCTATATTTATGATGATGTTAACCTCAAATACCAATAATCTTACTTCTTCCTTTGTGTTTTGGATGCCTTTCATTTTTTTTCTTTTTTCATTGCTCTGGCTAGGACTTGTAGTACTCTATTGAGTAGAAGTGGTGAGAATAGGCACTCATGCCTTACACAGGATTGATTATGATGACCACGGTGGGTTTTTGTATATGACCTTTATTGTGCTGAGGTAGGTTTCTTATATGGCCTTCCCTGGTGTCCAGTGGTAAAGGATACACCTGCCGATGGAGGAGACATGGGTTCAGTCCCTGGATCAGGAAGATCCCCTGGAGAAGGAAACGGCAACTCACTTCAGTATTCTTGCCTAGGAAATCCCATGGACAGAGGAGCCTGATGGACTGCAGCCCATGGGGTTGCAAAGAGTCCGACACGACTTAGCGACTGAGCACACACACTCAGGTAGTTTCTAACATACCTGTTTTGTTGAGAGTTTTTTAACGTGAATGGGTGTTGAATTTTGTCAAATGCTTTTTATGTGTTTATTAAGATGAACGTGTGTTTTTTTTCCTTTCATTTTGTCAGTGTGGTGTATCACATTGGTTGATTTGCATATGGTTGACTATCCTTTTATCCCAGGGATTGAAGTGCATTTGATAATGGTGTATGGTCCTTTTAATATGCTCTTGAATTTGAGTTTCTAGAATTTTATTAAAGATTTTTGCATCTTTGTTCATCAGGGCTACTGGCTTATAGTTTTCTAATAGTGTCTTTGTCTGGTTTTGCTGTCAGAATGATACTGGCCTCATAAAATGAGTTTGGAAGTGTTCCCTGCTCTGCATTTTGGAAGAATATAAGAAGGATTTCTGTTAAATCTTCTTGGAATGTTTGGTAGAATTCTTCCACAAAGCCGTCTAGTCCTGGGGTTTTCTTTGTTGGGAGGTTTTAAATTACTGATTCAGTGTCCTCATTTGCTATCATTATGTTCAAACTTTTTAGTTCATTCTTATCCACTTCTAATGGGAGAATTTATTGGCATATAGTTGTTTATAGTCACTTATGATACTTTTTATTTCTGAGGCATCCAATGTAATGTCTCCTTTTCATTTCTAATTTTGTTTACTTGAGTCTTCTGTCTTTTTCTTAGTCTAGCTAATGGTTTGTCAGTTTTGCTTATTCTTTCCAAAAAACTAAGTCTTAGTTTTGTTGATTTTTTTCTATTGTTTTTCTATTTGCTATTTGATTTATTTCTGTTTAAATTCTATTTTCTTCCTTCTGTTGATTTTGGCCTAGTTCTTTTTTTTTCTCCTAGTTCTTTGAGATGTAAAGTTAGATTGTGTGAAGTTGTTGTTTTTTTTTTTTAATGTAGGCATTTATCATTGTGAAATCTTCTATTATATTGCTTTTGGTGCATTCCATAAGTTTTTGTATGTTGTGTTATTGTTTTCATTTTGTCTTGAGATTTTTTTAAATTATCCTTTTTTTAAAAAAATAATGTTCAAGAATTTGTTATTTATTTTCCAAGTATTCGTGGATTTTCTATTTTCTTATTGTTAATAATTTCTAATTTTATTCCATTGTGACCAGAAAAAATACTTGGAATGCTTTCAATCTTCTTAAATGTAACTTTTTTGTGGCCTATCACATAAAAGTTGATTTTTCTGTGATAGACTATATGATAGACATATGATCTATCTTGGAGAATGTTCCATGTGTGCTTGAGAAGAATGTGTGTTCGTCTTCCTTTGAGTGAAACTTCTGTATATGTCTGTTAGGTCCATTTGATCTATAGTGATGTTCAAGTCAACTGTTTATTGATTTTCTTTTTTCTATCCATATGGGAAGTCAGGTATTGGCATCTCCACCATTATTGTGTTTTTGTTGATTTCTCCCTTCAAGTCTATTGATATTTGCTTTGCATATTTAAGTGCTCTGATGTTGGATACATATATATTTATTGTATCTTCCAAACTGACTCTTGAGCACTATATAATGACCTTCTTTGTCTTTAGAGACAGTTTTGACTTAGTTTATTTTATCTGATGGGGCTTCCCTGGTGGCTCAGATGGTAAAGAGTCTGCCTGCAGTGCAGGAGAAGGCAATGACAACCCACTCCGGTACTCTTGCCTGGAGGGTCCCATAGACAGAGGATCCTGGTAGGCTGCCATCCATGGGGTCACTAAGAGTAGGACACGACTGAGTGACTTCACTTTCACTTTTCACTTTCATGCATTGGAGAAGGAAATGGCAGCCCACTCCAGTGTTCTTGCTTGGAGAATCCCAGGGATGGGGGAGCCTGGTGGACTGCCGTCTATGGGGTCACACAGAGTTGGACACGACTGAAGTGACTTAGCAGCAGCATCAAGAGCAGTACAGGAGACCTGGGTTCAATCCCTGGGTCAGGAAGATCCCCTGGAGAAGGAAATGGCAAACCACTCCAATATCCTTGCCTGGAAAATTCCATGGATGGAGGAGCCTGGCAGACTACAGTCCATGGGATCATAAAAAGTCAGACACAACTGAGTGACTTCAGGCAATTTTATCTAAGTTTAGCCACCCTGCTTTCTTTTGCTTACTTTTTGGTATGTCTTTTCATCTTTTTATTTTTAGTCTATGTGTGTTCTTAAATCTACATTGAGTCTCATAGATACTATGTCACTGGATTTTTTAAAAATTCATTTAGTCTCTCTATGAGTTTTTATTGGAGAGTTTAATCTATTTACATTTAATATAAGTATTAATTGATGTGGAATTACTGTTGTCATTCTGTTGACTGTTTCTGTTTTAGTTGTTTTATATATCTCTTCATCTCTTCTTTTGTTATTTGAAGTTTTTGTAGTGATTTTTAAAAGTCTTATCTTTTGATGGGTGTTCCATAAATCTTATATGCTTTTTTCACTCTCATTCATTTTTCTTTTCACTAGTCAATTTAAAATGACCTGTCTTTGTGTTCACTGGGTTTTTTCCCTCCTGTTTCATTGAGTGTGCTGGTTGGAACTCTCTATTACATTTTTAATTTCATTCATTGTATTCTTCAGCTCTAGAGTTTTGTTTTTTGTTTTTTTGGTTCTTTCCTTGTGACTTTTATCTGTATTGAACTTCTCATTTTATTCATGTAATTTTTTCCTAATTTTGTTGAATTTTCTATCTGTGTTGTCTTAAAATTTGCTGAGCTTCTTTATTTTTTTTTATTTTTTTATTTTTTTTATTTTTTAAATTTTAAAATCTTTAATTCTTACATGCATTCCCATACATGAACCCCCCTCCCACCTCCCCTCCCCATAACATCTTTCTGGGTCATCCCCATGCACCAGCCCCAAGCATGCTGCATCCTGCGTCAGACATAGACTGGCGATTCGATTCAAATGATAGTATACATGTTAGAATGTCATTCTCCCAAATCATCCCACCCTCTCCCTCTCCCTCTGAGTCCAAAAGTCCGTTGTACACATCTGTGTCTCTTTCCCTGTCTTGCATACAGGGTCGTCATTGCCATCTTCCTAAATTCCATATATATGTGTTAGCTTCTTTAAAACAATTATTTTGAGTTCTTTGTCAAGTAGTTCATAGATCTCTAATTCTTTGGGGTCAGTTACTAGAAATTTTCAAAGTTCCTTTGGTGGTTTCATGGTTCCTTGATTTTCATGTTCCTGTAGTCCTTTGTTGGTATGTGTGCATTGAAGGAGCAGTGTTTTTGGACTGGCTCTGGTAAGTATAAATCTTGACCTACTGGTGAGTGTGAGAATGCTAGTTGAGTAGGGTATGTGGTGGTACCAGCTGTAGTGCTGGGTCAGGCAGCTCTGACTTGGTTTGGGAGCAGTGGTGCCTCTGGCTCCAAGAAAGAGCACCGTGGCCTGGGCTCCAGGGAGCTCCATCAACTCAAGTAGATATGGACATAGCAAAGACTGTAAAGGTCCTTGGAGGTGAAGTTCGCTCATGTCCATGGTAGTGATAAGAGCTGTTGAGGTCTTTGGTGGCGAAGGCTGCTGGTGTCTTCCTGCTCTCCTTTTCTCCCATTTAGGGAGAGTTGTGGTTGAGGGCATTTCTTTTGGCACCAAGCTGTGTGAGCCTAGAGGATGGAATGACACAGGTGAATTGCTGCCTATACTTTTCTGTTTGGACATCCTTATTTTTTGGTGCTCTACTGGGTTCCTGCAGCTTCTTAATTGTACTCCAGAGGTCTTCCAGAAATGCTTTCATTCATAGGTACTTGTTAAGTCATGTGGAGGATGTGGAATTGGGGGAAAAGGACTAGGTCCTCCTGATCTACCATCTTTCTGATATCACGCCTGTGAATTCTTTATTTCTCAGAAATAAGCCCTTATTGTTTGTGTTCTGGGCTTCAGATGTTTTTTTCAGTTTGTCATTTGTATTTTGATTTTGTTTGACTTTTACCATTTGTTATAAATTATTTTCCTTTTATGGCTTTTGAAGTTTGTCATGGTTAGAAAGGCATTCACAACTACAAAGTTATAAAAAGGATTTTCCCATGTTTTCTTTTATTACATCTGTGTACTCAAATTTTACATTATATCTTTGATCAATTTAAAGTTTTTCTTTTGTAACACAGTATAAGATATGGATCTAAGTCTATATTTTTTCAGGTTAAGTTGTCTTAATACTGTTTAGATTCTCCTCATTTGAGATACTAAGCAATTTTTATTTTGAATTTCCTTAGTTACTTTGATGTAACAAAGTAAATAAAAATTAAGTAAAACAAAATGTCAATGAGTTCCAAGAAGAATGTTTTCAGTAAAAAGAAGGGCATGGATTCTGTTCATCAGATTGGATGAATAAGAAGCTGGAAGATACTGATATGGTAAAAAGTCCTTATATTTTGTTTCAACAACAACAGCAATGCAACAACAAAGCAGTAAGTGATTAGAAACTCCAGAGAAAACAGATTACTCTATAACTAGGATATAAAGTAAATTACAGTTCAGAGTGGTTTTGAGCAATTGATGGATTAAAATAGAAGATATTTAGGTCCTGACCCTAGTAAAATCATCCTTCATATGGCATATTGGTCCCAGAAAAAAGGTAGTATTAACATCTTGTTAGGTTTTGCATTAAAAAAATCTGTATTGTTTTTGATGACATACACACTGTTGAATTCTCATTTTTTTAGAATTAACCTATAAGCAAAGCATGGAAGACTTAATTATGGTTGCATAATAAAATTTAAATGTTACTAACCTTGTTGATGAGAAACTAAAAATGTAGGGAAATGAAGTTGATGGTGATATCCAGAAATATTCTTTAAAAAGATGGAAAAGAAATAGAAGTTTAAGGCTACTATTTAAAGTTTATGTAGTTACACAGTTTAGTGATTCTTTTCATACCTCAGATATTTAGTTAAAAATGATCCCTGTAGAGAAATTTTAAAAATTGTTATTGTAGTTGAGTAAACAAATTACTATTCAGTTCAGTTCAGTTCAGTCACTCAGTCATGTCTGACTCTTTGTGACTCCATGAATCACAGCACGGCAGGTCTCCCTGTCCATCACCAACTCCTGGAGTTCGCTCAAACTCATGTCCATCGAGTCGGTGATGCCATCTAGCCATCTCACCCTCTGTCATCCCCTTCTTCCTGCCCCCAATCCCTCCTAGCATCAGGGTCTTTTCCAGTGAGTCAACTCTTCGCATGAGGTGGCCAAAGTATTAGAGTTTCAGCTTCAGCATCAGTCCTTCCAATGAACACCCAGAACTGATCTCCTTCAGAATGGACTGGTTGGATCTCCTTGCAGTCCAAGGGATTCTCAAGAGTCTTCTCCAGCACCACAGTTCAAAAGCATCAATTCTTCAGTGCTCAGCTTCTTCACAGTCCAACTCTCACATCCATACACGACTACTGGAAAACCATAGCCTTGACTAGACGGACCTTTGTTGGCAAAGTAATGTATCTGCTTTTGAATATACTGTCTAGGTTAGTCATAACTTTTTTTCCAAGGAGTAAGCGTCTTTTAATTTCATGGCTGCAGTCACCATCTGCAGTGATTTTGGAGCCCCCCAAAATAAAGTCTGACACTGTTTCCACTGTTTCCCTATCTATTTGCCATGGAGTGATGATGTTGAACTTTAAGCCAACTTTCTCACTCTCCTCTTTCACTTTCATCAAGAGGCTTTTTAGTTCCTCTTCACTTTCTGCCATAAGGATGGTGTCTTTTGCATATCTGAGGTTAATGATATTTCTCCTGGCAATTTTGATTCCACCTTGTGCTTCTTCCAGCCCAGGCCTATTATAACTAGTTTAAAAGACTCTCTCTATGGTTTTTCCAGTAGTCATGTATGGATGTGAGAGTTGGACTGTGAAGAAGCTGAGCACTGAAGAATTGATGCTTTTGAACTGTGGTGCTGGAGAAGACTCTTGAGAATCCCTTGGACTGCAAGGAGATCCAACCAGTCCATTCTGAAGGAGATCAGTTCTGGGTGTTCATTGGAAGGACTGACTCTCTAATGTGTTTTTTTTTTTTTTTTAACAGAGTCTTAAACTAGGCATAACATCTCTTTTTTTCTGGATAAATCCTGAAAAAGTATTACATTTTTTCCTACTAAAATGTTGTCAATCAAGAAATATATCAATTTTGTTATAAAGGCTTTGTTCTTTTAGTACTTTTTCTTAAATTGTTTCATTTGGTACCACTTATGCATGTTTAATTATCAGATAATACAATGAATATTTTCAAAGCAAAAGAAATTTCTTCATATGGATGGCCTGAATCAGTGCAAGAGCTGTAAGGATTTCTTTTACCTTGTTCAATCTGAGACATAGTATAGCTGATGTATATGTTACTTCACGATCTGCTGAACATGGTATATGAACAGTGTAGAACCGTGAAGATACTTCTGGTGTTTCTCCTCCAAGTTAAAAAAAGTTCCCGTTCAATTGTGGATCTTACATAAATCCATTGAAAGTGAAGTCACTCAGTGTGTAGGCAAAGGAAATTCACAGCCTCCTAACCATCTTGTAGCAACTTCCTTTCCTCCTTTACTTAGATTGCTACTTTTTCCCTTTTTGAAGGTCATGCCTACCATGTACTCCATGGTAAAGAACCCAGCTGCCAATGCAACTGCCAATCCAAAGGCTGGTTTGATCCCTGGTTTGGGAAGATCCCCTGGAGAAGGAAATGGCTACTCACTCAAATATTCTTGCCTGGAAAATTCCCTGGACAGAGGAGCTTGGAAGGCCTCAGTCCATGGGGTTACAAAAAGTCAGACACATGTTAGCAACTGAGAGTTCATGCATGCACCATATGCTAGATGGCAGGAAAAACAAATCAAATTACCTTTTTTTGAAAAGCTCATAGCCAAGCAACTCTGCCTACTGAATTCCAAAACAAAACGAACAGACAGAAAACCACAAAACAAAAAACTGAATTATTTTTGCTTTAATAGATTCTTTGAATGTGTTTAATTTCTACTTAAAATGGTACCTTGTTATTTGATTTTAAAAGAGATTAGGTAGAGCAGGGCAACCTGCTTATATCTAAGTTAGCTGACAAAGTAAACTTTATGTAAACAGTATCCCTAAGGCTAAATAGATTTTGTTGGGTGTCCTGGAGATTTTAAGTAAATTATTTCTGCCTAGTAAAGACTGACCACATGATCCCGTGGTTCCTGAGCCTTGATTTTTCCTTACGTAAAAATGAGGAAATTGAAATAATACATCAGCATTTCCCAAACAAGACCATTTTGTGAAGCAATAACATATCTACATTCTCTACTCTGAATACCATGAGTAAGGAAATTTGGGAAAGGTCTTTATTCTCCTTCCCAGAAGAGGCACAAATAAAAGAGCACAGATAGAAACTGGTAAATACTGGGAGTAATGGGATAGATGACTTACAAGATTTTCAGCACTAATGCTCTGATATTTTGTTACTTCATTAAGTTTTAAACTTACTGAATTTATAAACTAAGACGTTAATTCCTCTCATAGAACTGGAGGCATATTTAACACATAATGTGTTATTTCTACTATTGAATTCTTATCTTATGAGGTCTTACCTAACAACAGTGATAAAAGGAACTAAATTCCTGGAGCTTTGAGTGTATACATTTATCCATAAGGAACTCTTAGATATTTGGATAATTTTGTAGTTTGGAGAATCATAAATTTACAGAGATGTTAGAAATACATTGTTCTTGTTCACTCGCTAAGTTGTATCCAACTGTTTGTGACCTCATGGACTGTAGCACATCAGGCTTCCCTGTCCTTCCCTACTTCCTGGAGTTTGCTCAAACTCATGTTTGTTGAGTCAGTGATGCTATCCAACCATCTCATCCTCTGTCGCCCCCTTCTCCTGCCCTTAATCTTTCCCAGAATCAAGGTCTTTTCCAGTGAGTTAACTCTTTGCATCAGGTGGCCAGAGTATTGACACTTCGCCATCAGTCATTCCATGAATATTCAGGGTTGGTTTCCTTTAGGATTGACTGGTTTGATCTCCTTGCAGTCCAAGGGACTCTCAAGAGTCTTCTCCAACATCACAGCTCAAAAATATTAATTCTCCAGTAATTTTGCATTACAGAATGTATTTTCCTGAATGATTTAAAAGTAATATGCCAATCTGATGCCTTATCTCCCCCAATACTGTACTGTCTTTCCTATAATCAAGGACATTCTCCTGCAAAACCATAACACAACCATAATATCTTAAAGTTAATTTTGATATATGCTGCTGCTGCTAAGTTGCTTCAGTCGTGTCCAACTCTGTGTGACCCCATAGACGGCAGCCCACCAGGCTCCCCATCCCTGAGATTCTCCAGGCAAGAACACTGGAGTGGGTTGCCATCTCCTTCTCCAATGCATGAAAGTCAAAATGAAGTCACTCAGTCGTGTCTGACTCTTCACAACCCCATAGACAGCCTACCAGGCTCCTCTGCCCATGGGATTTTCCAGGCAATAGTTGTAATCTAACTCTCACGTTCCGTTCAGGTTTTACCAGTTGTCTTAGCAAAAGGATCCAGTTTAAAATCTTACATTACTCTTAGCTGTCATGTCTCTTTGATCTCCTTCAGTCTGTAACAGTTCCCCAGTCTTTGCATGAGTTTTATGCCTTTGAAACTCTTGAAGATCATAGACCAGTTATTTTGTAGAATGTCCTCCAGTTTCTGTTCGTATGATATTTCTTCATGAATAGAATCAGTTTATGCACTTTTGGCAGGAATATTAGAGAAATAAGGCCTTGCTCCTGTAATTTAATCCTGTCATATAATTGGTTATTTCAGTTATTTTATTTCGATGCTCACATTGTCATTAGTTTGGCCAGTAGCTATCCATTCAGGCTGATTTTTTTAGCCTTATGGACATGTCTTTATCATTCTTTAGTGTTTTCTTGCTCTTAGGTAAAAACAAAATATACCAGGATCACCTTGTAGTTTAACTAACCTTGACTTAGAATAAATCATTTCTCAACGTTGCCCTGGTTCCTTTCAGTGTAAAATGGAATGTAGACATGCAGATCTCAGCACTGTTATGCTCATTGCTTTTGGGGTGTCACTGGTCTCAGACCGTCAACGGACAGAGCTAGGGAATTGATGTATGTATTTATATACACACAAATACATAAACATGCATTTATAATTATGTTTGTTTCTTTATCAATTTTATATGTCAAAAACCATGAATTCACATTACTTCCAATTCTAATCCAAAACCCAAGGTTAATTTTAATTTATTTCCCTTCCATATTTATATATTTCCTTTCTTTTACAGTAAAAATATGACTTTCTTTATTCTTAATAGATTTACTTATTTGATAAATTACCCTATATGTGACCAGGCTACCATTCTGCTACTCCTTCCTTCCTAATGTGGATACCCTCTTTTCCCTGCTTCAACTCTGACACCTGGGTCACCCTTTTTCAACACTGCCTACTAACCACCTTGCTCAGCTTTTGACTCCCCGCAGTAAATTGCCTCACCATTCAGGCCTGATTCGCTGTTCTGGAATGCTGCTGCCATGACCCTTTCACTTCTTCCCCACCTAATGAACTTGGGACTGATTTGTTCAGGAATGTGAGAAGTTAAATATTTTTATCACAGTATTTAAAAAAATTTATTCCCAAGTAACATAAATCTAGTTAATGGAAAATTAATGGTAAAATAAAGTAAAAATAAAAATAAAAAAAATAGATTTGCTCTAAACAAATGTACTTTACAGTCAATTTTTCATAAAATTTTCCATAAAGTGAGGGATAACTAAGAAAACATTTGTACTTTATCTTTGAAATTGCCTTCTATAGTTAATACATTAATTAGTCTTAGTATCTTTTTGATCCTGCGTTAGAAAGATGCCTATATCTGATATTGTAAGCCCATTTTATGTGATTTCAGAATGAAAAATCATTATATAGAACATCCATAAAAATTTCATGTCAGTCTAGTTGTTACTTTCAGATTTGACTTGTCATAGGGATGCAGCTACACAGTAGTTTTTTAAGTTGGGAAGTGCTCTAGATGTGTTAATAAAATAGAGCTGTGAGTCAAGATTCAGAAAGAATAAAAGGGATATTAATGCAGGATATTAATGTTTCAAGGACAGTGACCTGAAGAAATTTGGTAAATTTGCTCTGTTTATCAGTTTTTTCTTTGGCGAATGGTAGCTGTATTAGTGAGGGTTCACCTGGGAAACAGAATCAATCAGTTCAGTTCAGTTCAGTTGCTCAGTCGTGTCCGACTCTTTGCTACCCCATGAATTGCAGCACGCCAGGCCTCCCTGTCCATCACCAACTCCCGGAGTTCACTCAGACTCACGTCCATTGAGTCCGTGATGCCATCTAGCCATCTCATCCTCTGTTGTCCCCTTTTCCTCCTGCCCCCAAACCCTCCCAGCATCAGGGTCTTTTCCAGTGAGTCAACCCTTCGCATGAGGTGGCCAGAGTACTGGAGCTTGAGCTTTAGCATCATTCCTTCCAAAGAACACCCAGGACCAATCTCCTTTAGAATGGACTGGTTGGATCTCCTCGAAGTCCAAGAGACTCTCAGGAGTCTTCTCCAACACCACAGTTGAAAAGCATCAATTCTTCAGTGCTCAGCTTTCTTCACGATCCAACTGTCACATCCATAGGTGACCACTGGAAAAACCATAGCCTTGACTAGACAGACCTTTGTTGGCAAAGTAATGTCTCTGCTTTTGAATATGCTATCTAGGTTGGTCATAACTTTCCTTCCAAGGAGTAAGCGTCTTTTAATTTCATGGCTGCAATCACCATCTGAAGTGATTTTGGAACCAATATTACACACACACACGCACACACACAAATAGGGGTTTCCCAGGTGGTACTACTGGTAAAGAACCCACCTGCCAATGCAGGAGAGAAGTAAGAGATGCAGGTTCCATCCTTGGGTCAGAAAGATACCCTGGAGGAAGAAATGCCAACCCACTCTAGTATTCTTGCCTGGAGAACCCCACGGACAAAGGAGCCTGGCAGGCTACAGTCTATAGGGTTGCAAAGAGTTGGACATGACTGAAGTGACTTAGCCCACATATATCTGTATCTGTAGAGATGATATGTGGAATTGACTCACATATTCACACATTCACACAATTTGGAGGCAGAAAAGTGCTGTGAAAACTGAAGGTGTAATTCTAGTCTGAGTTCCAAGGATTGTCTCTTTTTTTCCTCTTATTTTTCTAGATGGGCTTCCCTGGTGGCTCAGCTGGTAAAGAATCAACCTGTAATGCGAGAGATCTGGGTTTGATCCCCAGGTTGGGAAGATACCCTGGAGAAGGGAATGGCTACCCACTCCAGTATTCTGGCCTGGAGAATTCCATGGAATGTATAGGACATAGGGTCTCAAAGAGTCGTATACAACTGAGAGACTTTCACTTCACTTAACTTCTACCCTTTTACTTTTCTTTTGTCTGTTTCCCCTAAAAAATACTGTGATCTCGTCCAGTGCCTTTTCTTTAAAATGGGATCTACATGCAAAGGGCTTCCAGATGTTTATCTCCAGCTCCAGATGCAGCCTGGATTGACTATTGGATGTCTAAAAGACATCTGAAATTTGACATATTCAAAACTAAGTTCCTAAAATCTCATCCCCCTGAAAACTAAATAATTTATTTGTCTTTTTGTTGTTGTTGTTGTTAATTAAAACTTCTTTCTTCCTGCTGCAGATTTTTTTTTTTTTTAGCTTTTCTCTCAGAGTATATCAAGAATCCAACCACTTCTCACTGTCTTTTACTAACACCCTGGTCCTCTTTTATCATCCTCTTTCATCTCAATTGCAGTCATTTATTAAGTGTTTTTCCTGCTGCCGCTTCTGTTCTCCTTCAGTTTTAACATAACAGAGTGATCCTTTTAAAGAATAGGTTAGGCTGTGTCACATTTGTGCTTGCTACTACTCCTCAGTGGCTTCCTGTCTCATTCAGTGCAAATTATTATCATGTGCAACAAGACCTACAGTGGTTTGGTCCTTCCCCCTCTCCTACTTTCCTCTGAACTCATTGTTCGCTGTTTTTCCCCCTTGCTTACTAAACCTTCCAGCCATATAGGCGTCCTTGCTATTCTATGACTGCACAAGACATTTTCTCGCCTTAGGGCCTTTTGCAGTTGCTGAAATAATCTTCCTTACTTTCTGTTGAGTCTTTACTCACAAGTTGCCCTTTCAGAAGGACTTTCCTGGCCATCTATGTAATCCTCTTCCCTGATTTATTATTTTTCTTAAGCACTTATCAGTATCTAGTAGAGCCATATATTTTAACTTATTTATACTGCTCATTATCTACATTCCCCAGAATTTATACTGGACAGGATTTTTTTGTCCAATACTGTACCTTGAATGTCTACATGAGTGCTTTATTACAGAAAGCATTCATTGTTTGTTGAAGAAATGAATCACACATAATTGATTCCACCAAAATGAAATGAAATTATTAACTTACTCAAGGCAGGATGCTGAACAGTTTTTTTTTTATAGGAAATGTGAAGGAATGATCTCGTTTAAATTTTAACAAATACTAGGTGGGTTCAAGTAAATAAGCACTCATACATGGCTTTGTTGTTAAGTCGCTCAGTCATGTCTGACTCTGTGACCTCATGCGCTGTAGCCCACCTGGCTCCTGGAATTTCCTGGGCAAGAAAACTGGAGTCGGGTTGTTATTTCCCTCTCCAGGGGATCTTCCTGACCCAGGGATCAAACCCACATCTCCTGTATTGGCAGGCAGATTCTTTACTGCTGAGCAAGCAGAGAAGCACTCATACATGGCTAGTTGGAGCTTAACTTGGCCTACCACTCTGGAGGACTATTATGTATAATGACAATTGTTAAGTCTATAAAAATGAACACATCTTAGGAGTTCTGCTTCATGGGATTCATTCTGCTAAAATGTATAACCTCAGAGTTTTTTTGGTGCAGCATGTTTATTTTTGGTACAGTATGTTTATATGAAAGAAGAATTCTTTCATAGAACTGAAAACTGGGTTCAGTTCAGTTCAGTCGCTCAGTCGTGTCCGACTCTTTGAAACCCCATGAATTGCAGCATGCCAGGCCTCTCTATCCATCACCAACTCCCGGAGTTCACTCAGACTCACATCCATCATGTCAGTGATGCCATCCAGCCATCTCATCCTCTGTCGTCCCCTTCTCCTCCTGCCCCCAATCCCTCCTAGCATCAGAGTCTTTTCCAATGAGTCAGTTCTTCGCATGAGGTGGCCAGAGTACTGGAGTTTCAGCTTTAGCATCATTCCTTCCAAAGAACACCCAGGACCAATCTCCTTCAGAATGGACTGGTTGGATCTCCTTGCAGTCAAGGGACTCTCGAGAGTCTTCTCCAGCACCACAGTTCTAAAGCATCAATTCTTCGGTGCTCAGTTTTCCTCACAGTCCAACTCTCACATCCATACATGACTACTGGAAAAACCATAGCCTTGACTAGACGGACCTTAGTTGGCAAAGTAATGTCTCTGCTTTTGAATATGCTGTCTAGGTTGGTCATAACTTTTCTTCCAAGGAGTAAGCGTCTTTTAATTTCATGGCTGCAATCACCATCTGCAATGATTTTGGAGCCCCCCAAAATAAAATCTGACACTGTTTCTACTGTTTCCCCATCTATTTCCCATGAAATGATGGGACCAGATGTAAGTCTACAAAAATAGCAGTTTGATAAAACTATGGTAGGAGGTTAAACAGTGGAATACTATGCAGCCATTAAAAACTTGTAGATTAATTTGTGATATAAAAGTGTTTGCTATATATTAAGTAAAAATAATGTTACAAAATAGTACATATATTATTATTCTACCCACCACTGACTATTTTTTAAAATACATAGAAAAATACCTGGAAACACCATGGTATTAATGATTGTTATTTCTGCGTTGTGAGATGGTTTTCTTAAGACAACATTTTTCCTTGTGCTTGTCTATTTTATAAAAATTTTTTCAACAAAACAGCTAATATTAAGCAGCAAACCTGCCTACAGTTCTTTGCTGTTCTTCTTACCTTTTCTTCATAGTAGTTGTCACTCTCTATCCATACCTTTTGCTTACATTTTATTGTCTGTCTGCCACCACCCCCACTAGACAGAAAGCTTGTTAAGAACAGGGACTTGGTTTGCTGTTGTATCCCAGGATCCTAGGAAAATGGCTGGCATATAGTACTTGCTCTATAAATACGTGTTGAATAAATAAATGTATTTTGTTATGAGAAATAAAGTTATGGTAAATAACACTTTGAAAAAATGTCATTGGAAATAAGTGCATAGAAGATAAATGTCATGTAGCATACAATTTTAGTTTCAGAAGGAATTTATAGAAAATAGCTAAAAAGTTTTAACAAAGGTTTTTCTTCTTATTTTATTCAAGGTTTCTAAATATTCTTTACAGAAGAAAGTGAGTGAAATGGTAAGGAAATTTCAAAATATTTACCCACTCACCCCAAATTGGAGAAGGCAACAGCATCCCACTTCAGTACTTTTGCCTGGAAAATCCCATGGATGGAGGAGCCTGGTAGGCTGCAGTCCATGGGGTCGCTGAGGGTCGGTCGACTGAGTGACTTCACTTTCCCTTTTCACTTTCATGCATTGGAGAAGGAAATGGCAACCCACTCCAGTGTTCTTGCCTGGAGAATCCCAGGGATGGGGGAGCCTGGTGGGCTGCTGTCTCTGAGGTCGCACAGAGTCGGACATGACTGAAGTGACTTAGCAGCAGCAGTAGCAGCACCCCAAATTAGTACATAATGTATACAATATTTTTGTCAAGTTAATGTGATACTTATAGTAAAAAGGAGTTGAGCTGGATATTGATATCCATTTTAAAGGACTGAATTATAATTTCAGATGTAGCTTAAATGAATTATTTCACAAGTTTATTTCCAGTTTACACAGTGTTTAGTGTGTGTGTGTTAGTCACTCAGTCTTGTCTGACTCTTTGTGACCCCATGGCCTGTAGCCTGCCAGGCTCTTCTGTCCATGGGATTTCCCAGGTAGGAATACTGGAGTGGGTTGCCATTCCTTTCTCCAGGGGATCTTCTCAACCCAGGGATCAAATCTGCGTCTCCTGCATTGCAGGCAGATTCTTTACCATCTGAGTCACCAGGGCTCAGTGTTTACATATGATGAAGTAAGTATAACATAGTTCCTGAATTATTGGTAGAGGTCTGTACCAAAATTAAACAACAAAGAAGTGAAATCAGAACTGTGAAATCCCTTACTTTAATGATGTCTTTTATAGGTATTTGTGTAAACGTGTAATTACTTTTAGCCTGAAAAATTGAAATAATATGAAGTAACATTTGAATACTGCACTTCAGATATGGTACTCATCCTTTATCATTCAACAAGTGTTTGTTTGTTGCACATTCCTCTTACATAATAAAATTAATATTTGCATTTTACAACAATATTTTAGGAATATTTACTTTGATATTCTCTCTATCCCTATTTGATACAAAAGAATTTTTTCTCTATATTTTTGACTGAGCAAAATCCTCCCATATCCACTTAAATCTTAAGAGGACTTTTTGGGTGTCTTTATGCTATTTCATTCTCTTTGAAGCAGACTGTAAGGCAAGTGAAACTAATTTTTGAGTAAGGTTTGTCTTATATCTATGAGAAGTAAGAAATGAGAAATCACTCCTTATGACATGAATACAAAATATAAAGTAAATATTTTGCTTATTGAAATGTTTTGATGGGTTAGAAAATAAAAGCCTCAGAGAGATTGCTAAGCTTGATTGAATAAAAGATCTGAAAATTCTGTCACTGTTCAACTGGAAAGACTAAAGATAATATTGTCAGACTCTTTTAAACTATGATTTTAATTAAGGAGCTGAAAAACTAGATTCCGGTTTAGCTTTAAGTACCATGACATTTGTACTGAAAGTCATCTTCAACGCTACAGTGGTTTTACACAAAATATAGTGAAATTGAATAATGTACCCTCTGACCTGGGAGATAAGGCTACAAGTTAAAGATCAAAGGCAACATAAAATGTGTTTTGTTTTATTCCACTTTAAAATTTCATCAGACAGATTCTTGTAATCTTAAGAACAAATAGAAACATGCAGTATACTTGTGATAGTTTTTGATCAATTTTGAGCATTGTATTATTGTGAATTAAGATTCTTAAGAACCTACTGAAATGATATTTGAATTATAGTTATAATTTTTTCTGACATTTCAAGGCATTAAATGAATCACTTTGCATTAAAATTATTTTATATATTGATAGGTACACAATATTTTATGCCGATTCTGGCAGACTCTGTATTTTAGATGATTGACTTAAAAGTTAAAAATAATCTTTTTTAAAAACATTCTTTTATTTTTCATTTTACATTATTCTTATATAGTTCAGGTGACTTAAAAAAAATTTGTTTATTTTTGGCTGTGCTGAGTCTTCATTGCTGAGCAGAATTTTCTCCAGTTGTGGTGAGCAGGGGCTAGTTTCTAGTTGCAGTGTGCAGCTTTCTCATTGCAGTGGCTTCTCTTATGGAGCATTGGCTCTGGGGTGTGTGGTCTTCAGTACACACTGTGGCGCATAAGCTCAGTAGTTGAGGCTTGAGGGCTCCAGAGCACAGGCTCAGTCGTTGTGCATGGGTTTAATTTGCTCTGCAACATGTGGGATCTTCCCAGATCAGATTCTGAACCTTGTTTCCTGCATTGGCAGGCGGATTCTTTCCCACTGAGCCACCAGGGAAGTAGTAAACAGTGTTCAAAAATCCAATTAATTTTATTCAGATTAGCACATTATCTTTTTATATTACTTGACTGTGCAAGACAGGAAAAAGATAGTCATTTGTGTCAAGGCAGGACTTTGGGAAGCAGTTGATAAAGTTGTGTCCCAAAAGAAATCATCTAAAAATAGTACTAATCTAATGTTATAAAGAAGTTCATGATTTCCTATAGGCAGGCCCTTAACTGTTAGTAAAATTCAGTCTTGTGGGAATTCAGTAAGGTGATTTTCATGTAGTGGTGGCATATCTCTAGATAAATTAACTCAATTATGAATGGAAAGATTAATCTGTCTCTAAAAGTACCAAAACTTTCTCTTGAACAAATGATCATATCGATCATTACCAATAAGACAAATACAATAAAATATGGTAAAAAATAAGCTATCGAATATCAAATTAATTGATTGGTCATTGATGAAAATCTTTCCTGTTTGGTATAGGTGACTACATTGTGTAACTGAGTAACCAATAGAACTAATGAACAAAATAAAAACTTATCTAACCATCTCTTAGTTACACTTTATTTCTTTTTTGTATATTACTTTTCCTCTAAAGAAAAGACTTATAAGAAGGATTTAGTTTTCTTTATTAAATTATAACAAAATTTCAGCATTGAAGGTTTTGATGAGATTTAGAATTACCACATATTTTCATTCAGAGTAGAATATTTTTAGACTAAAGATTTGTCTGGAAATAATCTTTGTGATTATAATATTATATATATCTGTACACATAAAATATGTAACTTCAGTGTTTTTAAGTTGTGACCGAAAAGGTGAAAATATCTTAAGGTTACCATGAGTTTTTTAAAAGTGAATTTTATAGCCCATTGAGTTATTTTGGGTTTATATTGAAGAAATTGAAAGGTAATTTGCAAAATGAGGAAATATATAAAGTTTATTTATAAGTATATAAATAGAATGAGGAATATATAAAGTTTGGTTTTGGGTTTTGAATCTTTTTCTTCAGAATTTACTTATATGAACTAATTGTTCATTTATTTCCTTATAGAGACTTTTCAAATCAGTCTCTATAAGGAAACAAGAAAGGAAAAAATGAGCAGCTTTGCTTTATTAGTAAGTATAGTTGTAGAAAGTGGAGTGTAAATGTTATTTTAAAGTTATTTCTATTTTAAGTGCCTTAAGGGTCTTTTAAGCAAACTTTTAGACCACACACATATAGACACACACAATACATGCTCATAATTATGTATGTGCTGTTTTCCTCTAATCTTGAGGTTAAATTTGTTTAAAATATGTATGTATTTAGAAAGCAATGAATCCTGACATCATTTTCTTGTGAACGGTCTTTGCATTTATTAGTAAAATTGTGTGAAAGAGAAAACAAGTTGACACAATTCACAGAGTTAAAAAGAACAAAAACACTATATACTCAGTGATTTCTTAGTCATAATCTTTATTATGGTACCATCTGGTGGCTCAGATGGTAAAGAATCTGCCTGCATTGTTAGAGACCTGGGTTCGATCCTGGGCTGGGAAGATCCCCTGGAGAAGAGAATGGAAACCCACTTCAGTATTCTTGCCTGGAGAATTCCATGGACAGAGGAACCTGGTGGGCTACAGTCATGGGGTCACAAAGAGTTGAACACAACTGAGCAACTAACACACACATGTATGTAATGTTATAACAGCACCATCACTATAGTTGTATTATTCTTTATAATGGTCTTAAGTTTCTCAGGCAGGTGTTACCAATCTGCTTTTTGTTGTTGCTTCCCAAAGAATTTAAACTGTTGACAGTCATGCAGTTAGTGGCAAACTGCCCTCTTCATCTCAAAACTAAATCAAGGTAGCCAACTAGGTTCATATGTGAACAGTCCTACAGGGTCCTATATGAGCCAGTGAGCTATAGATGCCTACTGTGATTTGAAAGACTTTATAGCATTTATCATGGCCATTGAGTAGACTAATTGTATTTGAAAATCAGAAGTTGTGTCATGCAGAACAAATGAAACTGTGTTTTAATTCAACTTTGGCTTCAAGCAAAGGATGTTGGAATAGGGTATATCACAAACTAATGTATATACAGCTTTATGTATGTAGAGAATACCTATGAACTCACTTTAATCTTTGCTGCATTTTTTTTTTTTTTGGCTGCACTATGCGGCATGCAGGATCGTAGTTCCCCAACCAGGGATCGAACTTGTGCCCCCTACAGTGGAAGTGCAGAGTCCTAACCCCTGGACTACCAGGGAATTACCCTTTGCTGCATTCTTAGTTATCAGGATTAGTTAACCTTTGCAGGCACTGACAGTATTAATGTCTGATTATATGTAGTGGACAGTATTCTCATAAAGGCTATATGAAAATTGACCTGACTTATAGATTGAGAGAATTCCTTAAATTGAAAAAAATGTTTTTAGACCAATCTTTAGTGAAATTGTATTGGGTTGCTATACATTTCCTGAAAGGAGTGTAATTCTCTCAGTTCAGTAAAGTCGATCAGTCGTGTCTGATTCTTTGCGACCCCATGGACTGCAGCACGCTAGACCTCCCTGTCCATCACCAACTCCTGGAGCTTACTCAAACTCATATTCGCGATGCCACAAACTCACATCCATAATGCCATCCAACCATCTTATCCTCTGTTGTCCCCTTCTTCTCCCACCTTCAATCTTTCCCAGCATCAGGGTCTTTTCCAGTGAGTTGGTCCTTCACATTAAGTGGCAGAGTAGTGGAGTTTCAGCTTCAGCATCAGTCCTTCCAGTGAATATTCAGGACTGATTTCCTTTAGGATGGACTGGTTGGATCTCCTTGTAGTCCAAGGGACTCTCAAGAGTCTTCTCCAACATCACAGTTCAGAGGCATCAATTCTTTAGCACTCAGCTTTCTTTATAATCCAACTCTCACATCCATACATGACTGCTGAAACAATCATAACTTTGACTAGATGGACCTCTTAGAGAATTAAGTGGTATTTTAGAGGAACAGAATATGGGTCATCATTTTTCATTGTTTAGTTATTGATAATAGTGACTACCTAGGTAAGCATAAGTGGAAAAGGGCATAGCAACCCATTCCAGTATTCTTGCCTGGGAAATCCTATGGACAGAGGAGCCTGGCAGGCTACAGTCCATGGGATCGCAAAGAGTCAGACACAACTGAAGTGACTGAACAGGTAAGCATATGATCTCAGGAGTAAGTGTACTTTTCAATTTGTTTGAATTTATGACCCTGCATGCTTAATTCAAATGACTTAAGTAGTGAATTTGAAAAGCCCATAGAAGTACATGAAAAAAATTCAACTGATCTTTTAGAAACATTGCCAGCTTATCATTTTGCTTAAAATCATTTAAAAAAATCTTTGTAAAGATGTTCACCAGATTTGCTAAGTTAATATAGTTAGGTACAACTTAAATTATAACTATATTCCTTTAATATTACAGAGGGCTATTCTTATTCCAAATAAAAACTAATTATTCTATTGAAGGAAACTTTATCATTTAAGGATAATAATAGCAAAACATTATACTGTACTTGTTATGTAACAGGCTCTTGTTTTAGTGCTCTGTATGTATTATTAATAATTTGTGTTATCTTCACAACTCTGTGAGGGAGATGCTGTTATAATCTATTTTAAAGACAGGGTAGATTATTTTCCCAAGTCACATAGCAACTAAATTACAAAGGCAAGATTTAAACATAGGCAGACTATCTTTTGACCACTTTACTATACTGCCTGTTTTTTGGTGTTAAGCAGTATAAAATGGCTCTGTTTAACTTATGCAAAAGGAAATTTAGCAGAGACACAATCAGAGAGTCAGGAATAGTTTTGAAAATGAACAGGGACTAGCTTAATACCGGAGTTTGTGAAGCAGGATGTAGGAACCCAGAACAGAGGTCTCATTATCAGTCTGGATAGGGTCACCAATGAACTTCTTTAGTTTTATGGTCTCTTTTGCTCACAATTGAAATTCCAATAAAGTAGAAATCAGTTGGTTTATTTGGGGTAATATGCCCTACACTTTACTAGGGAGGTATAGGACCCTGTGAATTTTAGTCCTACCAGATTGTAATGAAGAAGTATTTCAAATAAATACTTGAAATTGTGTTACTTTTGTGTAAAGGAAATAAACATTGGCTAGGTAAATCTAACAAATTGTCAGTGTTGGAACTGTATGAGATAACAGTTCACTCAGAAAGTAATTACTGAGTACTTGTTGATGGGCCTACATTGTTCTTTGTTTTTCATCTCAAATAGAAAGGAAAGCAAGTGGCAGAAATGAATGAAAGTTACGAAGCCAAACAATGATTCTGCTAATGCCAAAATAAAAAACTTTTAAAGAGTGTTACTGATTCTGTTAACATAATATTTCTTTTAAAAACTTTAAGTCATTTTTCTAAGTATGGAAAGGCAGGCTCCTTTAGTTGAAAGCAGTGAAGGCCCACGTTATATTATATTGATACATAGGGTCCAGTTTTTACCAACTATGTCTCCCAGCTTGTTAACTTTCTGCTATATTATATTGTCTCCCTGTCACTAATAGATATTGTTTTTATGATTCCATTTTTAACACAGTGAGAAGGTGCTGTGTTTAAAATTAATTTCAAAAAAATTATCTGAGTTTTGATAATGCATATTATGATTATGCCAGCAAATTTAGAGAAAAATTTATTTCCTAAATTGTCAAACGTATTGCTTTAATAATATTCGCCTCATTTTGCTTAGTGCTGTACTGGGCTAATTAAGTTTTTTATAAACAACCAACTGATTTTTTAAAAATATTATAAACAAGGGAAATAAAATTTTAAGTGACTATTTTGTTATAGGAAAAAAATGCTTTAATTTTACCTAGAATTAGAAATATCTGTTAACTAACATTTTCTCTCTAAGGTATACTCAGAGACTTTTTCATGACATGTTTATATTATAATAATAGTTATTAAAATGATTAATTTCTATATATGTCTAATAATTCTATATATGTCTAATAAATGTGTGTATATATGTATGTATGTCTTATATATGTAGAACATTTAAAATAACTCTTCAAAATAGGAACAGAAAGTCCAGTTACATCTTCTGGCTAAAGAAGATCATCAGAAGCAACTGAATGAAATTGAGAAATACTATACTATAATAACAGGTCAATTTGGATTGGTAAAAGAGAATCATGAAAAGTTAGAACAAAATGGTAGGTTCCATCTTACTTAAACTTACGTATTTAATAGAAAATGTTTAAATGGACTTATTTATAATGAATAAATTAAATTTATCTGATACTGATAATAATAAATGGCAGTTTAATTAACTATTAAATTCAGCAATAACTAAATATATATTTCATTGAGGTCATTTTCCTTGTCCATGATAATAGTATTTCCTTAAAATGTACATTGAAATAACGTTTTCCTAAGTGTCTTTCATGTTACAGTACAGGAAGCAATACAGTTAAACAAAAGACTTTTGGCTTTAAATAAAAAGCAAGAATCTGAGATACACAGTTTAAAGAAGGTATGATTGATATAATTTTTTGTATTATATAAAATTGACCTAACATAATTAGTTTTATAAAATAATATCAGAAAAGTTGGATAGTTTCATTTGTAGAAAGATAAAGAAAATGTTTTAAATACAGATTTATTAACTTTGAGTTAAGATTTCAATAAGTGTAATGAATGAATTTGTTCTAACCCACTCAAAATATTGTTTCTTTGACTCATGACTAGTGGCAAACATTTTTATGGTGACATGTATTATCAATAAGCATTTGCTGTATTTTAATCTCATTAGCACCATATTTGAGTAGCTCTATGTGCCAGGTACTATATGGCACTGAGGATACAGATATGAAGAAAATAAACATGTTCCTGCTTTGTTGAGTTATAGTCCAATGGAGGAGTTATATATAAAACAGTCACACAGATAAAATAATTTAAAATTGTTGTAACTGATATGAAGAAAAATAAAGGATGTAATGATATTTTCATAGGTGACTTTATTACACTGGAGGTAAAGTGGTGGGGAAGGGAAGAGATTAATAGTTCAGGCAAAGGAACGGCAAAAGACTTGATAAGGGTGAGTTTAGTATATTTAAGGAACTAGAAAAAGTCTCGTATGGCTGGAGCACTTTGAGTGAAGGAGTGTATTGGATATTTATTGGTTGCTTACTGAGCATCAATATCCCCTTTGTCCTTCCTAAACTTACACAGATTCTTGTTTTGATGCCTCCAACTTGAGAGAGGAACCCTAAATTGGCAGAAAGCCATAAACATATTTCATTACTCTAGCCACAATCATTGGTTCAGGAATAGATAAATGACCTTAGCCAGTGGTTATAAACCAGGAAGAATGTAACCCCTGCTGGGGCCAGCAGTCGTACAATCATGAGAAGCTGAAAAGGAGCAACCTGAAGATATGGATGCCAGATTTCTGTGATGTAAAGAAACTTTTTCTTTGATGACATTTATGAGTTCCTGAATGGATCAACCCTATATTTGCCCTGCCTCTAGACTTTTAGTTTTGTGAGCCAATGAATCCCTGTTATTTTTTTAAACCAGTTTCATTAGGACTAGTTTAATTTTCCATTATTTGCAACTAAAAATATCTCCTCTGATACAAGGGGAGAATGGTATGAGAGGAAACAAGTTAGGCAAGGCCTTTTTCTTTTTACTGAGCATAACCTCTTATTTCCTTCTCCTAATCTTTTCAAAGCCCTAAATGGAAGAAAACCACTTTGGACCACCTCCTTATCCCTGAGAGAATTAAGTACCTGTTTTTACTGACACTCAGAAAATCCTTTGGTGCAATCACTAAGTGACATTTAAATGTCTGTGATTTTCTGAAGTTTGAATATGATATACCTGGGTTTAATTTTTTGGTCACATTTTCTTCTTGGTGTTCTCTGAGTTTCTTGCATTGTGGTTTGGTGTGTGACATTAATTTGGGGAAAGTCAATCATCAGTGTTTCAAATATTGCTTCTTTTCCTTCTTTTCTTCTTCTGGTATTCCCATTATGCATGTGTTATCATTTGCCTGTGTGACCCTCAACTGATGGATGTTCTCTTATGCCTTTTTCAGTCTTTTTATTTTTATTTTTCAGCTTGGGGATTTCTGTTGCCATATCCTCAAGCTGAGAGGTTATTTACTCAGCCATGTCCAATCTACTATTGAGACCAACAAAGGCATTCTTCATTTCTATTGCAGTGTTTTTGATCTGAAGCACTTCTTTTTGATTCTTGTTTAGAATTTACATCCTCTCTTTACATTATCCATCTATTTTCTCATGTTTTATCTGTTTTTTTCTATTGAAGTGTTTAGTATATTAATCATAGTTTTTAAAAAATTCCAAGTCTAATAGATTTAAATTCCTACAGTATCTGACTCTGGATCTGAAGCTTGTTTAGTCTCTTCAAACTTTGTTTTTTGCCTTTACTAAAAGGCATGTCTTCTTTGTTGGAAGACAGACATGATATACTGGGTGAAAGGAATTGCAGTTAATAGGCCTGTAGTAATATAAAGGTGGGAGACAGGTGTCTTATGATCAGATGGCCCTGTTGCCCTTGGATTGTGAATTTCACCAGTGCTTCTCAGTCCCTGCCCACCCACCTCATATTGTACAGGATGGTTGGAGAGTTGGATATTACTCTTCCCTCAGGTAGTTTATATTCAGGTCAAATAGTTTCTCATAAAGGCAGGACTTGTTGATAAGAACAGAATGAGTTGGTGTGTTTCAGAATGGTTCCTTTTCCTCCTGCTTCTAGCAGGATGAGTTTTTCACTGATATTCACTGTGACAGGACCTTGAGATAAAATGTCACAAAAGTTTGAGGGCCCCTATGAGTGTGTCCTGCTGAATTTTTTAACTCCCAGAATTGTCTACTCTAAGCCTCCAGGAATTAGTCAATTACAGTTCAGTTTTTCCTACCTTGGCGTTGGTGCCTGTGAAGGTTTCTGTTTATGATTTTCTATAATCACCTCTCCGTTCCTCTGATTTTTGAGGCAGCAGTTTGACCTCATTTCGTTAGCAGATGTAAGAGGAATTGTTGATTTTAAGTTTGCTCAGCTTTTTACGTGTGGTAGAATCAAATGGAAACTTGTAACTAAGCTTCTTACATGCTGGAGAGAAACTGGAAAACTTTTAAACTGTAATTTTACCAAAATTAAAAATATAAAGATAATTTTTTTGTAGAGACACAGGCTTAAGTTTTGAGAATGTTTGTGCTACCAGATGAATGACATATACTTTAGTGCATAATTCAAGAAATCAGGAAATTTTACTGCTTTATCTTTTAGTATCATTTCAAAGAAAGCAGGACCACTTGGCCTAAAGATTAATGTGACTTCTAAATGCTAAGCTAATATTACAAAGACCATTAATATTTGTAACACTATTGTATCTAGTCTTGTTCTTATATATAAAAAAAGTTGAAAGTGTTAGTCTCTCAGTCGTGTCTGATTCTTTGCCATCCCATGGATTGTAGCCTGCCAGGCTCCTCTTCCATGGAATTCTCCAGGCAAGACTACTGGAGTGGGTAGCCATTCCCTTCTCCAGAAGATCTTCCTGACTTGATTGTATAACTGCCCATAAATTGGTTTCATATTCCCTGGACTTTTATCCAGGGACCAGAAGTAAGATCATAGGAGTAGCCCAGTACAGAATGTTAGAATGGTAATAAGCATGTGTGTCTAGCCCTTAAAAGTCTTCTGTCTATCCAACAAACTACCTAAGAGGACAATTTATATGTAAAGAATATTTCTTTTCAGTCACATTTAAGACTACTAAAGATGGCTCTTTTAATATAGGGAGAAAAAGCTGTAATTTGAAAATTTTGTCTTGTCATTTCAAATCAGAATTGTTAAATGGACCGTTCATTTTTTTATATGCTAAAATACTCTGATTCTTTTTTTCCTTTTTTAAATTAATTTATCTTTTAATTGAAAGATAATTGCTTTACAGAATTTTGTTGTTTTCTGTCAAACCTCAGCATGAATCTGCCACAGCTATACATATATCCCCTCCCTTTTGAACCTTCCTCCCTGGGCCGTTCATTTGTATCAATACAAACTTTGAATGGCAATATAAACAATACTGACTGAATAGTTGTGAATAAACACATTTTTAGTGATATTGCTTTAGTTTATTTTTTTGTTTGACACTGTTACTGTTGTCCTAAATGATTAAATCATTAATTTGGTGATTATATTAAAAGAGTCATATGTGCCTCTATTCAATTAGTATTTGTATTATATGAAAATATTATACCTCATAAAGTTCTCTACTAATTTATGTATTTTTCATTAAATAAGAACAAATATTTCATTGTAACGTTATTGTTATTTAGTCACTCAGTTGTGTCTGACTCTTTGTGACCCTATGGACTGTAGCCCACCAGGCTCCTCTGTCCGTGGGATTCTCCAGACAAGAGTACTGGAGTGGGTTGCCATTTCCTTCTAGACTATTGTATTTCTAATGAATAGTTTAAGACCAACCTATAAAAGGAGTGGAGGTCTATGTAAATCCATGGAGAGTTTCCCGTGCTGGATTTATGTAAAAAGAGTAAAGAATGTCTGTATACATGAGTAGAATAGTGCTGCTCCTGAGCACACTTGCCCCCTTTTCCCAGATCTTGCCACCTTGTTCAGGGCTGCCTAAGTATACTGATATGTCATGTGACGGTGGCCTGTGTCACTGTAGAAAGCATTAAGTCGGTAATCATGATGCTAAATAGTTCTTGAAAGAGAGATTTGATAGAAAGGTAAAGTGGGAATGTTATTACCTTTGAGAGTTCCATATTCAAATAGCTGAAAGGATAAGAATTTATTAATGTATTTTAACAGATAGTTTTTAATATTTCAGACATCCTCAGTATAAGAATTTTGTGTTTCTTAGTGTAGTCTTGATTTTTAACTTTAATAAAACTTTTTTTTCTGTTTTTCTTCTTTAGAGGCTAATCAAGCCTAGTATTAAAAACATTTTTTTAGATTACTCATTTAAAACTTTTAATCATTAATTTTTCCAGAGTTAATTTTTATTTTTCTTTTATGCTGTTGTTTGATTTTGTCCAGGACAGTTATTGGTTTGTGATAAGGTGGAATTCTTTTTTTGTGTGTGGAGCAAAGTTAAACAGACCAAACTTAGTTGTTAGATAAAAACTAAGTATTACAGTTCCGAATGCTGGGTTCACCATTATGGCAGTCATGAAGGATTCCTGATACTATCTGTGTGCTGCATTCATAACCTCTGCTGTTTGTCTGAGTAAACGTCAGAGCACTCAAGGAGATAGTGATATTTAACAGACTACCTCATACCAGAAGAGGAGGGGTAAAGGAGAAAAGGGCATGATATTTATGACTCTAGGAACTATAAGTTGTAATTTAATGAGATCAAAGCATGTGCTGTTTATTTGCTGCACTAACAGCTTTGAATAAAATGGGTAGAAAACAGACAATGTACTAAAAGTTCAGGACATTTAAAAGCTATAAGGGCTATAAAATCAAAAGCATATTTTTAGTGGAAAATCATTTCTTAAAGATTTCTGATTTTAATTTAATATGCTCTTAAGATTAAGTAATTATAAGAGAAAAACAAAGACATAAGAAATGATGAGTTTCTACTTTCGTCAGTTGCATACTGGATTTTTTTCTCCTTCCCTCTCCCTTCCCACTTCCCTATTGTTTCATAATAATTATTATAAAAGAATTGATATATTTCAGAGTATCTTCTATAAAACTTCGCTGATTACAATAGTTAATGATTTCAGTTGTTGAAAAATGTAGAAAGACATAGAAGTTTGTTTCACTTTGTAACCTTGACAGAAGAAAACCTTCTGGAAAACCAACCAATTTAATTTCCAGAATTGTAAGATACTATATCTGAATATAAGTTTTAGCCATATATCTTAGTTTAATTATATTTTTGTCAATAAGGCTTTGTATGTTAGGAATGAGTCTAGAACAGAACATTAGTATAAAACCAGCCATCTAATTAATTCTAAGTTGTTTACTTCATATAGGTGTATCTTGCTCTAAGAAAACCCAATATAAAAAAATTAAAGAAAAATGGTTGCAAGTTTTCTTTTAAAAATCATTTTAGTGCACAAAAAAGCAGCTTGAAAGCAAAGATTTAGAACATCATGTGTAAATTAAAATGTACATTATTTTAAACCTAATATCACTGTGTCTTTTAAAAAAGCAATTTAGCATATAAGACTTTTTTATTAATTGGGTGGTGTTTGACTAAATTCCAAGTAACAACACAAATATTAGTCAAATTTAGATTAAAATTTTGAGGTCTTCTAACAGATGCTTTCCCTTAGTCTCCAAAAGTTTTAAAAAGTTTAATTAATTGCTGAATTGACTGTCTTTATTTTTGTATTCTTTAGTACCCATAGTCAATTTAACTGTTAACTCATGTTTTTGAATATTTATCCAGGATGGATATATTAAAAGCAATAAATTCTTTTATTCAATAAGTTGGTTGAGTCAAAGACCATTTAGCTTATGAACTAGAATAATGTTTTTTTATATTGTCTTAATTGTTTTCTAGAATATACTTGGATCTGAATTTATAATGTAGAATTAACCCATATTAGTCTCACAAGTTTAGAATTGTTAATTAAGTCAGTTAAGGTTCTGGCCCCAAATATGCTGTTCTTCTAAAGTTAACATAATGCCAGTGACTCACCAACTACTAAGCTTTATTTTTTATTATTGGTAAGGAACTTGTAGTAATCTGTAGTAATCTGCTCACATTCAAATGAGGAGCATCTGTCTGTCACATGGTTGTCTACAGGGTTGTGGTTATTTCCTTGATTAGAATAAGCCATCTGGTTCAGTGATTAAACCCTTAGCATTATACTTTCCTGTATACTATATAATTAGCCCTATACTATACATACCACTTTCTATGCAGTTTTACAAGTTGGCTATGAACTACTATCGTGCCATTAACTACTATCTGTTTGGCAGACATTGACTGTTCTCACCAAGTATTTTATTTATTTTTTATTGCCATTTGCTTTATCCTGAATAAATCACCTTTGATTTCATCAAATCTTATTTTAGGCAAAGATGAGTCACATTTATTTCATATCATGTTCATCATTCTTTTCTTCTTATGTTCATTAAAAGTTTTTAGTACCTCTTAGATCCCTGAATGTATTAAGGTGCTATGGGATAAGTATGAAACATGGTACCTTTCCTCGAGGTAGTTCATTCCTACCACCATTAGGATTTCAGACCACTTTATTTTAAAAGTAGAGAAAATAATCATAGAACCCCTTGAATTCACCTTGGTGGTGGTTTAGTCTCTAAGTTGTGTCTGACTCTTGGGACCCCAAGCACTGTAACCTGCCAAGCTCCTCTGTCCATGGGATTTCCTGGGCAAGAATACTGGAGTGGGTTTCCATTTCCTTCTCCAGGGGATCTTCCCAACCCAGGGATCGAACCTGTGTCTCTTATGTCTCCTGCATTGGCAGGCAGATTCTTTACCACTGAGCCACCTGGGAAGCCCCTTATAACAAATATAAAATAATATATGGAAAGACACTTCAGAAAGTTTATCATGCTGTAGAAGTTTATGGGATTATTGTTACATGCAAGTGAAATTAGGTTAAAATTAAGGCAAATTTTGATGGATTTGGTTTTTCTGCACCAAAACTATAAAGGGTTATTTGTGTTGACTTTCAAGACAACTGAAACATAGCCTCATCTGATAAACTTTTTTCCGGATAGGAAAGTGTGAAATTTCTTCCAACTTATTAATTGCTTTTTCTCCCTTCATGCTTGAATTATATTCTGTTTCTTCAATGACTAATTCTCTTCTTCATATCTTCTATTTGTCTTCTTCATATCATGTCTAAATTTCATGGAATCATAGAGATCATCTGATTTATTGGTTTTTAATCTTTCTTTGAATTGTAGAACCTTCCATTAAAGATTTGGAGGCTCAGTATTAAAACAAAGTAGAACTATTTGTGCTTGAAGGGAGAATTGAAAGAACACTGGAGCCATGCATGTTGACTCTTTCTTCTCTATCAGCAGCTATGGGGGGGAGGGGCATGAAACCTCTAGGACTTCTTGGAGCACAATTTAAAAACCACTAACTGGATCCAACAGTTATGTGAATTACTCAATTACAAATAGCATGTAAAAAAGTGTCTCTGTTTATCCTCACTTTGTACCATATACTGTTTGTAGTCAATAATATTCTAAACAACCTATAAATTTTATAATGTTAGTTGAAATTCTTCACGTAGTAGATGTTGTGATAATTCCTCAATGTCCAGTGTGTCTCATATGATCAGTCTGTCTTTAAGCTAAGTAATATCATCTCTAATCTTCCTGCCAGTATTTGGTTCAGGAATGAGCATGTGATCTAATTCTGGCCTGGGGGAGGTGGTTCAAAGGAAAAACATCCTTACTCTTTAGCAGGCGCTCCACGAAGAGACTATGCAATGAGTTGCTATGCAATTCCTAAATTACCTCTTGCTACAGAATAAATTTTCTTATCATTTAATGGTTTAAGTATGGTTTTCTGATAGGTATAACCCAAGCATCCTGATACTAATTCATGTTTTTCATTAGAAAATATTGTATTTTATACAAAATGAAATTTAAAATACAAAATCTATTGATTTTAATTATTTGTGATACATTAAGGGTCTTTGGGCACAAATAAATTCTTCTGGCTCCCTAATTGTCCTATTTTTCTCCCCAGTTCATCCAAAGCTCTGTCATAACATCTTTCTTTTTTTCAATTAGCTCATCCTCCTTAATCCAATCATTCACTTTATGTGGATGACTTCATATCTATATTTCCAGCCCACATTTCTTTTAATCTACAGTTCTGTATTTTCTGCTGCCTGCAGGTCATCTCCTTTTATGACTTACTGTAGTTTCAGGGTCACCCAGCCTTTGATTCTTCATTCTTCCCATCCTTCCTCCTCTGACCCTGCGCCCCCCCACCCCCACTAAAAAAAATTCATACAACTCTCCTTTCAAAGGAAGCCATCTTGCTGCCTATAAAGGTAACTCATCACTGATACATTGAAACTATGTTTTTAGGGAATTTATCATCAGTTCAGTTCAGTTCAGTTGCTCAGTCGTGTCCGACTCTTTGTGACCCCATGAATTGCAGCACGCCAGGCCTCCCTGTCCATCACCATCTCCAGGAGTTCACTCAGACTCACCTCCATCAAGTCAGTGATGCCATCCAGCCATCTCATCCTGGGTCGTCCCCTTCTCCTCCTGCCCTCAATCTCTCCCAGCATTAGAGTCTTTTCCAATGAGTCAACTCTTCACATGAGGTGTCCAAAGTACTGGAGCTTCAGCTTTAGCATCATTCCTTCCAAAGAAATCCCAGGACCAATCTCCTTCAGAATGGACTGGTTGGATCTCCTTGCAGTCCAAGAGACCCTCAAGAGTCTTCTCCAACACCACAGTTCAAACGCATCAATTCTTTAGCGCTCAGCCTTCTTCACAGTCCAACTCTCACATCCATACATGACTACTGGTAAAACCATAGCCTTGACTAGACGGACCTTAGTCGGCAAAGTAATGTCTCTGCTTTGGAATATACTATCTAGGTTGGTCATAACTTTTCTTCCAAGGAGTAAGCGTCTTTTAATTTCATGGCTGCAGTCACCATCTGCAGTGATTTTGGAGCCCCAAAAATAAAGTCTGACACTGTTTCTACTGTTTCCCCATCTATTTCCCATGAAGTGATGGGACCAGATGCCATGATCTTCGTTTTCTGAATGTTGAGCTTTAAGCCAACTTTTTCACTCTCCTCTATCACTTTCATCAAGAGGCTTTTTAGCTCCTCTTCATTTTCTGCCCTAAGGGTGGTGTCATCTGCATATCTGAGGTTATTGATATTTCTCCCGGCTATGACCTTTTATAATTTGAAAAATAATGAATTAATTTTCTTTTAGAATGGTAACATCCTATGACTTTAGTGATTTGTGCCTTTTGGCTTTCTTGAGTCAGTCTCTTAAGAAAGTTCAAAATTGATGCTTGTGAACTATGGTATTGGAGAAGACACTTGAGAGTCCCCTGGATTACAGGGTGATCAAACCAGTCAATCCTAAAGGAAATCAGTCCTGAATATTCATTGGAAGAACTGATGCTGAAGATGAGATTCTAATACTTTGGCCATCTGATGTGAAGAACAGACTCATCTGAAAAGACCCTGACGCTGGGAAAGATTGAAGGTGGGGGGAGAAGGGGACAACAGAGCATGAGATGGCTGGATGGCATCACCTACTCCATGGACATGAGTTTGAGTGAGCTCTGGGAGTTGGTGATGGACAGGGAGGCCTGGCGTGCTGCAGTCCATGGGGTCGCAAAGAGTTGGACAGAACTGAGCGACTGAACTGAACTGAAGAGTCAGTCTCAGAATATCATCCATCTCTTCCTTATCTTTAATAGATTTTTCATGTTTCATCAGTGAAGCACCTTTTTCATTTTCTTTTCATTTTCATGCTTCGCTTTTTCACATTTCATCGTTTGCTATTCTCGGTTCATTTAGACAGTTTGAAGTAATCTTTTTCCTTCATTTCCTCTCTCTGTTTGATTGTATCTTCCTTCAGAATGTCTCATATTTTCATTATGCATTTTCTAGTAGTATAGACAGTCATCATCTCATTCCTGGATTAATAAAATACCTCTTAGTGTTCTTTCCTTCAGTTTTTGTTCACTCTTTCTGCCAGACTAATTTACTAAGTTATTCTTTTAATACATTGCCTGTATATGCCTGACACATCTACTTAGCACATTTGGAAAGAGTTTTAAATTGAATAGTTCTCCTTTGTCTTTCAAATCAAGTCCCAAACTTTTTTCCAGCCTATTGAGATACAATTGACATACAGCATTATTTAAGCTTATGGTATACAATGTGTTGATTTAGTCTTAAACTTCTTAAAATTAGCTTTCCAGAACTTCCATGATCTGGTCCCAACATTGTTTCCTACTACTTCCTAATAAGCATCTTCATTCTTTGTAATCTAAAAATCTTTGTTGCCATTATCATAATTCTTAATTTTCCCTGTCTTTTTGCCTTTTTCTTCTTCATGTTCCCTACAGCAACTTGAAGTGCCTTCTTTCAATTTACTTGTATTAAACGGGATTGAGTCAGGAAACATGGCACACTGGAATGGGAAATTGAGAGAAGTCTGATGGAAGATCCATTTACAAAATTGTAGGTGGGGTTAAGGGAAGCCCACAAGGGACAGAAGCAGTTGGGGAATGATTACACCACCTAGACCTGGTGGTTACAAGGGAGGGAAGCAGATCCTGGAACCTGGAGAGAGCTATAGGTAAAGCTGTTGAAGAAAGCTGCAAATCAGAAGCTGTGGCCTTTGGTAAAGGTACAGAGCTGTTGCCAGTTTGTGGTCATGTAGGGAGGGAGCTGGGAAGAATACCTCAATCACTGTCTTCCTAGCATACTGATTACTGGTGCCTCCCAGAGTTTGAACCCAACAAAGGCAGAGGGAAGGGAACTTGCTTGCAGTATCCACAGATGCCAGCCGCACAGGTCATAAAGAGTGGAAAATGAATCAGCAGGCACAAATGCAGGATATCCAATATACTGCTTACTCTTCTAGGCTCACCAGCTTCATTTAAACTTCTTTCCTTATTCAGTACATGCTGATTGTTCTCTTAGTGCATGATTTTGTCTGCCTGCTTTTTGGAAATAGGAGAATAAAGCCCTGTCTCTTGACGCATGTGGTTAATTTAGCAGTCATTTTATGCAGTATACATATCTAAAGGGGAAATGTGAACTGAGAACAATGAATTTTTTCTCCTGGATTTTGGGCTAAACCCAAAGAGGTTTAATTAGGTGAGTTTCTGTCTAGGTGGCTAAGGTGGTAACTTACAGAATTCTGGCGGTATTGAGAGCCCAGTTTTCTGCTACTCCTTTTTCAGCTTCCTTGATACCATACTCTCTTGGTTTCACTCCTCCCACAGTTGACTTCAGGTTTCTATATTAGCAGCTTATTTAATCCATGAACTTTGGACTTTTTTAGAACTCAGTCATTTGTCATCTCTCCTCTTACTAAAAGTGAAGTGATTGCACCTGTTTCAACTAGCTTTACATACTATTCAAAAACTGATACATGAGAAATGTGTTTATTTTAGAAAAAAAGAGAAAATACTTAAAAAACAAAATGAAGAAAATAAAAATTTCCTATAATTTCATCACCCTAATGAACCAATTTCAGTTTTTAAAAATTGAAATGTACTAATCAAGATTTTTAAATGTAAGATGATTTTTTTCAGCAAAGAAATTTGGATGTTGTTCATCTCAGACTTGGAAAACCATCGACAGCCAGGGAATGTATATCCAGAACCATAGCATGAAACCAGCTTCCACCACTAAGCTGTTTTACACTGCTTATACCATCACTGTTGACCATAGTGGATACTGCTACTGCTACAGGAGTATCACTGTTGTTCATGGAGGCTTGACATGACTAGCATGGCTTCTGCTATCTACCAACTAGTTCCTGATCCAATATCCAAGATAGGTGTTGCTGATTAGCAGCACCTGATCTCATGTTTCTGAAGCTAGTATCTGGCATTTCTGGCTTCTCTTAGGGGCTTTCAAAGCTCAAAGGGAGTTCAGTCACTCAGCTGTGTCCAACTCTTTGTGACCCCATGGACTGTAGCACACCAGGCTTCCCTGTCCATCACCAACTCCTGGAGCTTGCTTAAACTCATGTCCATTGAGTTGGTGATGCCATCCAACCATCTCATTCTCTGTCATCCCCTTCTCCTCCTGCCATCAATCTTTCCTACCATCAGGGTCTTTTCTAATGAGTCAGTTCTTTGCATCAGATGCCAAAGTGCTGGAGCTTCAGCATTAGTCCTTCTAATGAATATTCAGGGTTGATTTCTTTTAGGATTGACTGGTTTGATCTCCTTGCAGTCCAAGGGACTCTCAAGAGTCTTCTCCAACACCGCAGATCAAAAGCATCAGTTCTGTGCTCAGCTTTCTTTATAGTCCAACTCTTACATCCATACATGATTACTGGAAAAACCATAGCTTTGAGTAGACCTTTGTTGGCAAAGTAATGCCTCTGCTTTATAATATGCTGTCTAGGTTTGTCACGGCTTTTCTTCCAAGGAGCAAGCATCTTTTAATTTTATGGCTGCTGTCACCATCCGCAGTGATTTTGGAGCCCAAGAAAATAAAGTCTGTCACTGTTTCCATTGTTTCCCCATCTATGTGCCATGAAGTGATGGGACCAGATACCATGATCTTAGTTTTTTGAATGCTGAGTTTTAAGCCAACTTTTTCACTCTCCTCTCTCACTTTCATCAAGAGATTCTTTGGTTTCTCTTCACTTTCTGCCATAAGGGTTGTGTCATCTGCATATCTGAGGTTATTGATATTTCTCCTGGTAATCTTGATTCCAGCTTGTGTTTCATCCAGCCCAGCATTTCATATGATGTACTCTGCATAGAACTTAAATAATCAGGGTGACAGTATACAGCCTTGACATACTCCTTTCCCAATTTGGAACGAGTTCATTGTTCCATGTCTGGTTTTAACTGTTGCTTCTTGACCTGCATACAGGTTTCTCAGGAGGCAGGTCAGGTGGTTTGGTATTCCCATCTCTTTCAGAATTTTCCAGTTTGTTGTGATTCACACAGTCAAAGGCTTTAGTGTAGTCAATGAAGCAGGAGTTGATGTTTTTCTGGAATTCTCTTGTTTTTCTATGATCCAACAGATGTTGGCAATTTGATCTCTGGTTATGATGCTGTGTAATCAAGAAAATCAGATCCTTGAACAAAACAGCAGTACTATAGAATACATACCCCCTCAGAAGTTGGTATTTCTGGATTTAAATGTATTCAGATGTGTCTGTTAAACTCAATGAACATGTAACTGCACAATGTAGACTTCTTTTACATCCCCATAAATTCTGTCCTCTGTAATGATGGCAGAGTTATTTTTCTAAAAGGCACATCTTGTTATGTCATTCTCTTAACCAAAATCCTCCAGTGGTTAATTCCTCATTGTCTGTAAGATAAAATTAGAACTCTTTAGCTTGGCCTAAAAATCTTTTGATACTTGAATTTTGCCAAATTTCTAGTCAAAACTTGCTGTTCAGATACTAATTCATGTCCGACTTCTTGCTATCCCATGGACTATAGCTCACCAGTTTCCCTTGTCCTTCACTATTTCCCAGAGTTTGCTCAAATTCATGTCCATTGAGTTGGTGATGCTATCTAACCATCTCATCCTCTCTTGCCCCCTTTTCCTCTTGCCCTCAATCTTTCCCAGCATCAGGGTCTTTTCCAGTGAATCAGCTCTTTGCATCATATGGCCAAAGTATTGGAGCATCGGCATCAGTCTTTCCACTGAATATTTAGTGTTGATTTCCTTTAGAATTGAGTGATTTGATCTCCTTGCTGTCCAAGGGACTCTTCTCCAGCACCACAATTCAGAAGCATTAATTCTTCAGCACTCCACCTTCTTTATGGTCCAGCTCTCACATACATGACTACTGGAAAAAAACCCATTGTTTTGACTATACGGACCTTTGTCGGCAAAGTAATGTTTCTGCTTTTTAATACACCGTGTAGGTTTGTCAAAGCTTTCTTTCCAAGGAGCAAGTGTCTTAAATTCCTCCCTCTTACCCATGACATACTAGTTCTGGTCATATCATATTAGTTCTGTTTCCTTGAAAAATACCATGCCCTTTCATGTTTCTGTACTTTTCTGAATGTTTTTGCCTGGAATATCTACTCATTTTTTGTCCTCTTCAAGAATTTATCTTCATAGACTCAGTTTAAATACCACTGTCCTGTGTAATGCCTTCTTGATGCCCTCATCCGAACTGTTTCATCCTTTAAACTTCTGTACTTTCCCAAACTTTTCCTGTTAAAACACTCATCGCATTATATTATAATTATTTCTTAAATAAATTTTTCTTATTAGCTGCTAATAACTTGGGAATTGATAATCTTTTATCTTAGGAGATTTTTGTTGAATAAGTCATCAGGGAAAACACCCTACTTCTGTTTGATTAGTTCATTTAGTTAGTGTATTCTTTTTAAGAACAAAGATCATGCATTCTAGCTTTGTGTCATTGTGTTTGCCTATTCTGTAACCACAGACAGCATTACCACGTTGGCTAATTATCTTGCAAGGAAAGTAGGGAAAATAGACCTTAATGGGCCAGTCTTAGTCACTCAATCGTGTCCGACTCTTTGCAACCCCATGGACTGTAGTAGAATAGGTTTAAAATGAACTTTAAATTGTCGGAAAACTGCCTTGCTTTAATGAAATATCTATACTGAATTCTCTGTTTGATGTTTTTTATGTTAAGGAACTTAAAAAAGTAACCTCAGACTTGATAAAGACCAAAGTCACATGTCAACAACAGAAGATGGGAGCAGAAAACAATTTAACAATTAAAGAACAAAAATTTCAAGAACTTGAAGAAAGACTCAAAAAGGTATTTACTTAAATATATCCTGTTTATAAAATTAAAAATTTTGTAAAATTTATGAGATTATGTAAACAATTGAATAAGAGCAGTATAATACAAAATTTTTCCTTCTTCGTAAAGTTAATATACATAGTAAAGAAAGATGTCATGAATTTTTGAAAAATTGCTAGATACCTTTTGGCATTATCAACAAAATTTATCTATAACCACTTTATTTTCACTTTACTATGGTATCAGGTAATTAGGGCTTCCCTTGTGGCTCAGCTGGTAAAGAATCCGCCTGCAATTTGGGAGAACTGGGTTCAATCTCTGGGTTGGGAAGGTCCCCTCGAGAAGGGAAAGGCTACCCATTCACGTATTTTGGCCAGAGAATTCCATGGATTGGATAGTCCATGAGGTCTCAAAGAGTCGGATACGACTGAGCGACTTTCACTTTACAATTCCTTTTAGAGGTGATACTCCCTGGTGGCTCAGCAGTAGAGTCTGCCTGCAATGTGGGAGACCCAGATTTAATCCCTGGGTCAAGAAGATCCCCTGGAGAAGGAAATGGCAACCCACTCCAGTATTCTTGCCTGGAAAATCCCTTGGATAGAGGAGCCTGGAGGGTTACAGTCCATGGGGTCGCAAAAAGTTGGACATGACTGAGTGACTTCACTTTCACTTTCAGGTAATCGTCTGGCATAATGATATCTTCAGGAAACCTTTTGGAGATGAGAAATTTTGTTGTCTTCAATATTATCACTACTTATAAGTTTACACCAGCCTGTATTGAATATCTAACACCATCTTCAATTCACTAGAATCATTAATTCAACAGTAGACAAACATTGCTACTCTGGAGTAAAAATAGGTCATGATACTCCTGAATTTGTTAAGTCCTGAATTGAATATATAATTTGCTGAATTTTGTATCTTAACTTTAAAATTATTCAAATTTTTAGGAATTGGAATTAAATAAGAAGATCAATGAAGAGATTACCTGTATTCAAGAAGAAAAACAGGCAAGCAACCTAAGATATTTTGGAAGTCAGTAAATATTCTGAAAACCAAATACAGTGTGGAAAATAAACAACAAATGGAATCATGCCTAGGTCAATTCCTAGCACTCAGTAAACACTCAGTTGGTGTATATTGAATGGATTACATATGTACCTCTTAAACCAAGTCTAACCTGTATTCACATTAAAAAATAAATCAGGGACTTCCTTGATGTTCCAGTGGTTAAGACTCCATGCTTCTAATGCAAAGGGTAAAGGTTTGATCCCTGTTTGGGAACCTAAGATCCTACTTGCTGTAAAGTAGCCAAAAAAAAAAAAAAAAAATCAAAGGCGAAATGAGGAGATGGTCATCTAAAGGTACAAACTTCCAGTTGTAAAATGAGTTAGTTCTAGGTATGTAATGTGCAGCATGATGCCATATTTGAAAGTTGCTAAGAGAGTGGAGTTTTTTTTTAAATGAGACTTTGAAGACATTATTTTAAAAATATTTATTTAGTTGAGGTCTAGTTGATTTACAACGTTATATTAGTTTTAACTATGCAACAGTGATTCAAAATTTTTATAGATTATGCTACATTTAAAGTTATTATAAAATATTGACTGTATTCCTTGTGCTGTACGATATATCCTTGTAGCTTATTTATTTTTTACAGAGAGTAGATCTTAAATGTTCTCCCACATACAAAAAAGTTGGTGATTATGTGTGGTAATAGAGATGTTAACCTTATTTTGATAATTATATCACAATAAATATGTGTATCAAATCATATTTTGTACTTTAAGCTTACACATATGTCAATTATATCTCAATAAAGCTGGAAAAAGATTACACTAAAATAATTCACAAATAAAGTATATAAATATAAATCACTGTTTCCCTTAGTTTAGACTACTGGTACTCTAGCAGATAATTATTGAAATGTATTTATGCTTATAGCATGCTTTAATAGGACATTATATTCTCATTTGAATTTGATATTTATAATTATTCTATTCTTAAAAAAAGATATACAAATAAAATTTCTCCTGTTTCTTTTTTTTTCTCTTCTGATTTTTCTCTATTTGATCCTGAATGCATACCAGGCCATTCTCGCCCATTAGCACTATGCCATTTTAGTAGCAATATATTTACTATTTGAGGAGAAAGCCAACAATAGTTTTGTTTTGAATACTTTACATTTTTCAGTAGTGTCTCAGAATCCATGGCCCATTTCAAAAACTTTGTTAATTATTTGAGGAACTCTTAGAAATAGTACTTTGTAAGAGCTCATATAATACAAATTGCATTAAATAATGCATTAAATGTGCCATTAGTTTATTTCAGTATATTGTTTATTATGGCATTGAAATTAAACTGGAATAAGAAACTAGAAAATATATTTTAAGAATGTGAGTTTAGAAACATACCTACTGCCTTAAAACTTTTTCAATTAATATATCATATTTATACTTTTTTAAAGGGTATCATCATTTCTTTCCAACAATTGCAGCAGTTACTTCAGCAACAGACGCAAGCTAATACTGAAACCGAAGAAAAATTGAAGGTGATAAAAGAAAATAAGTAGGATATATATGTATATAAAACATATCCTGATTTTATATATATATATATATTATATATATGCATATTTTCATCTAATGAACTTTACCTGTTTAGTTGCTTTCATGTGTCCAGCTTTACCTGAGATCATTTTTAATTTTAGGGGTAAAGTATTGACCTCCTTCATCAACTTGGTATCAGTGTTCAAAGAAATGAGCTTTTTTTTTTTTTAGCATTTAAGTCACTAGTTAAACGTTGTGTTTTATCAAGTAATTGATTTAATTTTGTAACAGATTGGGTATTTTTCTCTGTGTCTTAGGATTTTGGCCAAGATTCAAAACTGAAAATAAAAGGTGACAAATGATACCACGTTCTAGGAGAGGAATCAGTGAGCTTTCAGAAGTGGGGTGGGAGGCAGATCCCTTTTCACAACATGATAGAACTGGTCCTGTTGCCACAACAATCACCCCATCATCTTCCCAGTATGTATAAGAAAGTGATTGAGGAGGGGAAGAAGTTATGGAAGTGTTTTGGGAATGAGGATTAAGTGATACTTTTCTCTTACATCCCTAGTTGAGAGAGATGTCTTCCCCTCATGAATCAAAATGAAGGAGTCTATAGGAAAATCATGTAAAAATTGGGGTACAAGAAGGGGAGACTGCCATCTAAGTTTTTTAGATGGATGCTTGCGATGGTATTAAATCTAAAGGTTCACTGTGGTGTTGCCAGTAAATTGTGACAAATTCATTTTGTGGGAGAATTCGGTGTATATTTCTTGAAGTTTGGAAGTTGTGTACCAAGAACGTCTAGACTGATGCCCAGTTTTAGTCTAGAAAATTCAAGGAGTAAAGTTTTTGGAGGAATCTGTTCCAGGGGGACTTGAAGTGTGTATTATGCTTGTTCTAATGTGGTATGGCCCTAGAAGGGTCATAAGCAAGAACACGGTGGTTCCTTGGCTTCACATGAAGGAACGTAGTGGTTAGTGGAAGAGCAGAAACTGCCAAGTGATGGGATGTCCCACTCAAGAGGAGTTGGGGACATCTTCCACTGTGGTGGCCAGTGGAAGATATTTGTGCCCCTCTGAAGGGATTCTTGATAATGAAACATGAAGCTCAGCATTTCCCAAAAAAGTATATTCACCTCCGATGAAAAGACCACCATCAGCAGAGGCCTGGACCAGCTTCATGAGAATGTAACCAGTGCAGTTGCATAAGGCTGATAGCCAGAGGAGCCTCAAGTTTCAGGTTTAATATTCTGTGGTCACTTCCTTGACATTTTTATTAACTTTTATATTTAAATGTATGCTTTGTAAATTAAGTCTGATGGTAAAATGGAGCTTGCACCAGGGCTTGAAGCCCCAGCTTTGGCATTCTCCAGCCTCCCATTGCATCCAAGGAACCATTCTTAGCTGCTGTCTCTTCTGCCCTTTTGTGCCCTGGGCCCTGCACAGCCTTATCCTCCCTGCTCCTATCTTGCCATCACTCTGTGTTGGCTGGGTCACATTGGTGGGTAGAGGCCTGTGTGTTCTGTTGTTGTCATTTACCAATATTTGGGCTTCCCAGCTGGTGCTAGTGGTAAAGAACCTGCCTGCCAGTGCAGGAGACATAAGAAAGGTGGGTTTGATCCTTGAATCAGAAAGATCCCCTGGAGGAGGGCATGGCAACCAGTATTCTTGCCTGGAGAATTCTATGGACAGAGGAGCATGGCAGGCTACAGTCCATAGGGTCACAAAGAGAGGGACACAACTAAAGCAACTTAGCATGCACACCCCACACTGGTGGAGGCCTAGATGTAGCAGGGTCATCTGAGTTGAGTACATGTGCCCTTCAGCATCTTTTTCCCTAGGTTGGCCATGCCTAGCACATTAGGTAGGTGTCTTGGCAGGAAGTGAGTCCTCAATCCAGGTAGTGAGCTGCATCCCTGCCTGGCAGTTGCAATCCTTTGGGGGTTACCCATCTACCAGAGGTCTCATGGGATGGAGAGACTGACTTCCCCAACTTCAGAAAGAACATAATACATGGGTCTTGTAGCTTGCAGGAGGTAGAACTCAAAGCTGAGTTGTGTGGTGAGGCCCTTAGGCATCTGTGAGGATCTGTCTTTGGCCTGTGACTATCCCAGGGGACATTAAAGAGAAAATAAAAAGCACTTGATAGGTGGATACGAAGAAAAATGGAGGGGTAGAGAGACAGAGAGATGGAGGAACCGTAGAGAAAAGAAAAGGTTTAGTATCAGTATCTTTACTAGCTTTTTTTTTTCTCTTCTTTTTAAATTTTGCATTTGGCCCCAGAAATTAGGCTGAATCCATCCTCACTGAACAAAGCCAAACTTAACCTGAACAGTGAAACACTATCTTTTCACCATTGATGTTCTATGATTAGTTATGTAAAGAGGTTTGCCTCACTCATTTCTCTTGCCTGCCCCCCCAGTACTGTACAGATTTCACCTGGAAGGCAGAGATGGAAAACTTATGCTAGAGCCAAATCTCCCCCTTCTTTTAACCCTTTCACCTACTCCAATAAAAGATTTTTAAAAGTTTCATAAAGTCCAGTTATCTGCAAATATGAACAAAGCTTGTGGAGGTGATGGAATTCCAGTTGAGCTATTTCAAATCCTAAAAGATGGTGCTGTGTAAGTGCTGCACTCAGTATGCCAGCAAATCTGGAAAACTCAGTATTGGCCACAGGATTGGAAAAGGTCAGTTTTCATTCCAATCCTTAAGAAATGCAATGCCAAGGAATGTTCAAACTACGACACAATTAAACTCATAGCATATGCTAGCAAAGTAATGCTCAAAATTCTCCAAGCCAGGCTTCAACAGTACATGAACCATGAACTTCCAGATGTTCAAGCTGGATTTAGAAAAGGCAGAGGAACCAGAGATGAAATTGCCAACATCTGCTGGATCATTGAAAAAGGCAAGAGTTCCAGAAAAACATCTACTTTTGCTTTATTGACTACGCCAAAGGCTCTGACTGTGTGGATCACAACAAACTGTGGAAAATTCTTAAAGAGATGGGAATACCAGACCACCTGACCTGCCTCCTGAGAAATCTGTATGTAGTTCAAGACACAACAGTTAGAATCAGACATGGAACAGCAGACTGGTTCCAAGTTGGGAAAGGGGTACATCAAGGCTGTATATTGTCACTGTGCTTATTTAACTTATATGCATAGTACATCATGAGAAATGCCAGGCTGGATGATGCACAAGCTGGAATCAAGATCGCCAGGAGAAATATCAATAACCTCAGATATGCAGATGACACCACCCTTATGGCAGAAAGCGAAGAACTAAAGAGCCTCTTGATGAAAGTGAAAGAGTCTCCGAGTGAAAAAGTTAGCTTAAAACTCAACATTCAGAAAACTAAGATCATGGCATCTGGTCCCATTACTTCATGGAAAATAGATGGGGAAACAATGGAAACAGTGACAGACTTTTTCTTCGGCTCCAAAATCACTTCAGTTGGTGACTGCAGCCATGAAATTAAAAGACGCTGCTCCTTGGAAGAAAAGCTATGACCAACCTATACAGCATATTCAAAAGCAGAGACATTACTTTGCCAACAAAGGTCCATCTAGTCAAAGCTATGGTTTTTCCAGTAGTCATGTATGGATGTGAGAGTTGGACTATAAAGAAAGCTGAGCACTGAAGAATTGATGCTTTTGAACTGTGGTATTGGAGAAGACTCTTGAGAGTGTCTTGGACTGCAGTGAGATCCAACCAATCCATCCTAAAGGAAATCCAGTCCTGAATATGCATTGGAAGGACTGATGCTGAAGCTGAAATTCCAATACCTTGGCCACCTGATGCAAAGAACCGACTCATTGGAAAGACCCTGATGCTGGGAAAGATTGAAGGCAGGAGGAGAAAAGGATAACAGAGGATGAGATGGTTAAATGGGATCACCGACCTGATGGATGTTAGTTTGAGTAAGCTCCAGGAGCTGGTGATCTACAGGGAGGCCTGGCGTGCTGCAATCCATGGGGTTGCAAAGAGTCGGACACAACTGAGCGACTGAATTGAACTGACCTCCTCTACCCACCCTATAGGTGCTTAATGGGGATTATTTCCCTAAGGTGTTAAACCTTCCAAGAAACATATGAAGTAATTTATTCAAATTCTTGATGAAAGCAGTTACCAGGATTGTCCCCTAATCCATTTAAAGGAGATGAAACATAGATTTTTAGGATGAACAAAATGTTAGAGATTAGCCAATCCAACCATTTCATTTTGTGATGAAATAGAGATCCACAAGTCAAGCAGAATAGTTCAAGGCCCCAAATTAGTGGCAAAACCAGAATTAAATCTTTGTCTCGATTCTGCTCCAGCACTATTTCTACAACATTACACTGTTAAGATATATTTCCTAGATCCTGTTGGAAATGCCACTCTTGCTGAATCACTTATACAAAGACCACAACTTAAAAATTGTCCTTCACCAGCTCTAAATCCAATGTTTATGTATTATTGAATTCTGCAGGGCCTATGGTAGTCATAATGTATATATTAGGTCAGTGCAAAAGTAATTATGGTTTTGGACTCTGAATTTTAAATCATTGTAACCAGGCTGAAACACATCTTTATTAATCAAAATAGGAACCATTACAGTCAACACATTTTTTACCAACAAGAGATGTTTGTATATTCCTGTAGCATAAAAATCAGTGCTTTGGGATTCAACAAACTCTTGGAAAGCAGCCTCTTGCTGGTTGTGGCAGCATTTTTCCCTGCAAAAAGTTGTAGACATGCTTGAAGTAGTAGTAGTCAGTTGGTGAGAGATCAGGTGAATATGGCAGATGAGGTAAAACTTTGTAGCCTCATTGCTTCAACTTTTGAAATGTTGGTTGTACCACATGCAGCTGGGCATTATCACAGAGAAGAGTTGGGCCCTTTCTGTTGGCCAGTGCTAGCTGCAGGAATTGTCATTTTCGGTGCTTCTCATCAATTTGCTGAGCATACTTCTCAAATGTAATGGTTTCACCAGAATTCAGAAAGCTGTAGTGGATCAGACCAGCAGCAGATCACCAAACGTGACCGTGACTTTTTTTCATTCTTGTTTGGCTTTGGAAAGTGCTTTGGAGCCTCTTCTTGGTCCAACCACTGAGCTGGTTGTCACTGATTGTTGTATAATATCCACTTTTCTTTGCACATCACAATCCAAATTGAGAAGTGGTTTGTTGTTGTGTAGATAAGAGAAGAGGACACTTCAAAACAACAATGCTTCTGATTTTCAGTCAGCTCATGAAGCCCCCACTTACCGAGTTTTTTCACCTTTCCAATTTGCTTCAAATGGCACCTGACCATAGAATGTCAACATTGAGTTCTTTGTCCTTCTCATGTAGTAGCTTCAGTGATCCTCTCAGTTGATTGCTGTCAGCTTCCAGTGACCAGCCACTATGCTCATCTTCAAGGCTCTCGTCTCCTTTGCAAAACTTCTTAAACCACCACTGCGTTGTACGTTCATTAGCTGTTCCTTGGCCAAATGTGTTGATGTTGTGATTGTCTCCACTGCTTTGTGACCTGTTTTGAACTCAAATAAGAAAAATTTCTTGAATTTGCTTTTTGTCTAACATCATTTCCATATTTCTGTAGACTAAAGTACATATAAACTAAATAGCAAATAATTCATTAGCAAAAAACATAAAGCAAGACATGCACATCAAAATAATGTATAACAACCACATTTATTTAAGAATGTATTCCAATAGCAAATGGCAAAGTTCAACAGTGCAAAACCATACTTATTTTTGCACCAACCTAATAGTTTCTCTGAGTTAATGATGACAACAACTGTTTACAGGATTTTTAGCTATAAATGGAAATATTTTAGATAATCCAAATGCCTCTCTTTTTTACTAAACCTGTTATTGCCTAAGCCTTGATAGTACATACAGAAGCTAGATTTCATATAGTGAAATTTCAAACAAAGTATTGGCAAGAACAAGATAGAATTGTCTGCTTTTTATTTTAACAGTTAAGGGCATTAAAAAATAGTACCATCTATCATCACTTTCATTTTATAAAAGATAACATTTTAACACCAAAAGTATATTAAGGATGTAATATCAGATAAAGGACAGTCCTTTATAAGAAAACACATTCAATGACCTTACATTGACATTTTTTGCCATGGACTAGTGAGATTTTTGTCATGGATCAGTTCTTGTTTACAGACTGGTGTTGGAGAACCACTGATATATAGTATAACAAAATATTAATGTTTAACTGTTGCTGAGGATTATGCTGCATAGATATCTTAAGTGTTTTCCTGAGGAGCATTCTAATTCCACCTGTACTAAAAGGGATCATTACTCTTCATAATGGCCTACTGTTTTTCAGTGCTCTGCAGTCATGCTGTCATCTGTCTTATTTTTTTTAAAGTACAGTTTGGAGCATAGAAGACCTAAATTCTCATGATGGAGAATATTTTTTACTGTGATTTAATTATAGTTTAGTCCAGATAAAAGTATAGTTATGCTGCTGTAATCATAGTGTTAGGAAGATTATTTATTTAGTTTGCTGCTATAATCATAGTGTTAACATAGTATTAACCAGAATAATTTACTTAGTTTTTGGTATATTAAAGCATTAACTAGTGGTTTTATTTTTATTTTCCACAATATATATTTTGTCAGAGAAGGTTTTCAAACTTGTTAATCCAGGTGCTGCTGCTGCTGCTGCTAAGTCGCTTCAGTCGTGTCTGACTCTGTGGGACCCCAGAGACAGCAGCCCACCATGCTCCCCCGTCCCTGGGATTCTCCAGGCAAGAACACTGGAGTGGATTGCCATTTCCTTCTCCAATGCATGAAAGTGAAAAGTGAAAGTGAAGTCGCTCAGTCGTGTCCGACTCTTGCGGCCCCATGGACTGCAGCCCACCAGGCTCTTCTGTCCATGAGATTTGCCAGGCAAGAGTACTGGAGTGGGTTGCCATTGCCTACAGATAATACCAAATAATTCCCTGGTAGAATATAAATTCCATAAAAATACTAACATTTTTACTAATATAGTATAAGACACATAATAGTATAAAACACATAATAAGTTTCTGACACATAATAGGAGCTCATTAAGTCTTATTAAATTAATGGGTGATTAACAGTGAGTAAATTCGGACTCTGCAAGTTCAAATATTGCCAGGTCAGGGCTTCTGGTTAAACATATTGGGTTGAACCTATACATTCCTTTATATTTCCTTCTGAAGCTGCAATAAAATGACATAAAAACCACAAGAATGCAGAAATGGGAAGAAGAAACAATAAAAATAAAGTTTTAAAGGTAGAAACCAAATGGAAAATTAGTCATTTACTCAGCAAATGAGAGAAAGTAGAAACCCAAGTTAAAGCAACAGAAATGAGCAGGAATTGCAAGCATCATGTGCCTCTAAAGTAAGATGCATAACTGGAGCCAGTAACTAGAAGGTCTGCGTGGAAAGCTATTGCACATTCAGATTCTTCTCCCTAATCTGCACAGTCACTCCCTATCTTCTATTGGGCAAAAGATAGAGAACTAGTTGCAGAGTTTGAGGAGCAACTGACACTGGAAAGATTCAGTGGTGTGCTGGAGGCAGTTTGTACCAGGGAGAGCTGGTTATTAGAGCTGTTGTCATTTTGTAAGCTGGTTTAAATAAGTGGTAGTTTGAATTAACCACGGTGGGTTGTTTATTTGTTTTTTTTTTTTTTTTAAACTTTAAAGAGATTGGCAAATGCTACAAATCAGGCTTTATTGAGACCTAGTTTACTAGCGCAGTACAGAGAGTATTATTTTAAAAATAGTTTGGAAAGTCTATATACTGAATTCTGAAGCCTCCAAGCAGTCTCCCCATTTGGAGGACAGTTAGCCTTGTAAATTCCAGGCAGCAGAATGGAAGATTTTGTGGCAACTAACCTGCAATTAAGCTCTCCTGATGAAACAGTTCAGCCAGATCAATACACAGTGAAGCCGCCATTTTAGTGACAAAACTTTGTAGTTGATAAAACTTTTAGCTGGCTATTTAATACTTCATTCTTAAATATGAACAAACAGTTAAGGATCACTGGGTATTTGAAAATCTCCAGCATGAAAAACAGACAAAACAAATAGGGTAATGAAAAAAAACTTGGAGAAGCTAAGAAAATATACTCAGTTAAGAGAAATATATTTGTTAATCCAAAAACAGTAATTTAGGATCTAAAAAACATTCATAGAATAAAATATAACCCTTAAATATATTAGCATACATAAAAAGTACAATGAAAAGTTTAGAAAATAACATCAAAATAATCTAAGAAAGTAGAACCAAAAGACAAGAAGATGGAAAATAGGAAAGGAAGAAAATGAGGGGGTTGTTCAAGAGGTCTGGTGAGTTTCAGAGAGAACAGAGATAGTGGAAGGAGAGCAAATGATCCAAGAGATAATGCAGGAAAGTAACCCAGAATTGCCGGATCTGAGTTTGTTTTACTTAACACCAATGCATATCATTATGAAATTTCATACTAAAAGAGATGATTATAAAACTCTCGGCGGGGGGGGGGGGGGGAAAAGTAGGTCACCTATGAAGGATCCAAAATGAGAATGGGAACATAATGGCTTCAAACTTCTCATTGGCAACCCTGGAAGGTAGAAGATAATATAACCATGCTTTCAGAGGTTCCAAAACAGAATTGTCCTGTATTTAGCCAAACAAATTAAGTATTGGTAGAATAAACATACTTTCAGACATGTAAAGTTTCAAAAAAATATGATATTTGTCTGCTTTATCAAAAAGTAATAGCTTGCTTTACGAAGACAAGGGAATAAACCAGGAGGAAATCATGGGATCTAGAAGACAGGAGACCCACCATAGAAGAAAAAAGGAAATTCTCAAAGATTGCCAGATCAGTGTAGCAGGATGAAAGAATAGTCAGTTCACACTGTAGGATAAGGATGGAATGTCTCCAAAACATGGAAACTGAGAGAATACCAGATACAGGCACTTTCTTTTAGATGGGGGATATAGTTACAGACCGGAAATGACTGATATATCTAATGTGCTTTTTAAGAACATAATACTTTTGGTCATTTATTTTTACTAGAATACTGTGTGGTATACTCTCCCATATCTTCTCTGAATTTTTTTATTTGTCTGTCTTCTAAAATAGTGTTACTAATATAAATAGATACTGTAAATATTTGTTAGAATGTTAAAGTACTAAGCACCTATTAAATAATACCCTTGTAAATATTTAGAAACTTTTTATCATATGTTACCTATAAATCAAGGTTAAATCATGACTTCTTTAAAAATATTTACATTGTCCTAAAGTAGAGACAGTCAAAATAGGTATTCATTGAGTGCTCTCAAAGTGCATAGTTCTTTATGAGCCAGAGGAGAATCTTTGTGTTAAAATTGTTTTATCAAATGTTTTCAGAATTTTGCATAATTATGTCATCACATATTGATATTCTATGTAGTATTTGAGGACTCTTTAAATAGTTGAAATACTGTGAAGCCTCTAAAAATGAGATCTTTAATAGTGATATGGAAGTTAAGCAAGACATATTACTCATATTTTTAGAAAAGCCAATGGCAGCACAACAGAGTATGTATAGTACGCTTTGAAAGATATATACTTGTATGCTTATAGACAATTTTTGAAAGGATACACAAGAAACTACTTTACCTCTGGTGGGGAGAGCTGGAAAACCAGTAGAGGAAAACTTTGCCTTTTCTTTCTGTATCCTTTGTATGGCTTACATGTTGACCCTGAATGTACTTGGCTTTAGTAATGATAAGCAGATTAACATAAAAAATTACAGATATATTAGACATGCAGGTAGAGTTCTTACTATTTGTCTTTTTACAGAAGTTTACTTGGATTATCAGCAGACACCGAAGAAACCTAATAATATTGGTGGTACTGGTTTAATATCTTTTAAACCTTTGTCTTAGAAAACAGTGATAATTTTACTCTTTAAAGGTTTTTTTGGGAAGGGAAGAGGAGAGTGTGGTAGTGATTATATAATATGTTAATTTATGAAGTAATAAGTTAATTAGTGAATACTGAAGTTCTACTAAAAAAGTATTAATTTGAAATTTAAAATTTTAATTGTATTTAAGAGTTTTCCAGCCAATTAATTTCTGAAATAAACAGATAGGGAAAATATATTCTGTGGTAGTTAAAAAATTTTAGTAGGGTTAGGCTGGATTATGCTACATTTCATATTTTTCAGTGCTGTACTTTATATTACTTTTTTCAGTACATTAAAACTTATGCAGTGAAACTGAATAATGGCAATGTTTTTATACCCTTTTATAGCCATTTCTTTTTCATAACCTCCCCCTATTTCCTGTTAACTAAACTATAAGCACCTTTCTGTTAATTTATGAAAATTATTGTTGAGATAGCACATTATCACTGATCTGTATGGCACTTTCAGCATGTTAGAAGCAAAGGTCCAAGCAACATAAAACACATCAAAATTCATTAATGTGGTATTGATTATTTTTTGGATAATTAATTTTATTGCAGACCCTTGAAAGAGATAATGAGCTGCAAAGGGAGAAGGTAAAAGAAAATGAAGAAAAGTTCCTTAATCTTCAAAATGAGCATGAGAAGGCACTAGGAACCTGGAAGAAGCATGTAGGTTTATTTAATAGTAAAATTTTAAAATATTTTAAGTAGTTGTAGACATTTAAAATAACTATTAAATGCTAAGAAAATATTGCAAAAATATTATAGGAATAAAGTCAGACCCATTTTCTTCTTGCACTTGTATTTCTAAAAGGTGACTGTTTTTAAAGCTAAATTTAATAAAATTTTCTGTAATGCTTCATACATGAAAAACCACACATACACATGTGTGTATTTATATTTTGTATGACTTTTCATAGGTGACAAAAATTAATTTTCCTTTTCATAAAACCATTGATAGTGTTTTAATAAATGGTTATAATAAAGAATTATATCAGTATTATTGTTAGCTGATCTCTTCAGCTTTCCTCAGCAATTTCATTGAGTCATATTAAAGCCATGTTTAGAACATGTATACGTAGTTGGGTTCTCTAGTATTAACATTTTATCAAGAGAATTGTTATGTTAGTAACATGATTATTTTCTTAAAGCACAACTATTTTATTTTACATTAAATTTTAATTTCAGTGAAGTAGATAATAAAACGTGTAAAGTGATATGAAGTTGTGAAATACAAGGTTCACTTTAAAGTCTGGTGAACCCAAAATCAGTTGTTCTATTTATTATCTATTTTATTTTGGGAAAGTAAGATATTTTAAACTATTATACTAGTTATACTATAAAATTCTAACACTGTATTAATATAATTTGTAATAATATATATCTTTGTACTATTCTGTGGTTGAGTTTGTTTGGTATAAATTGTTATAAAAGTAATTATTGATTTTTTGATCCATTTGCAGCTAACATGTTCTCTTAATTTGTATTTTGGAGAGATCAGATTTTCACTGATTAATTTGATAAGCTTTTCCAAATTCTCAAAAAGTATTTTGTAATTCATTAGATCAGAATACTATAAAATGCTTAATGATCCCTATTAGGTAAAGTTCATCATTAAGCAACAAACAGAGTAATTTTCATTTTAGCTTCAGCTAATCTGCCTTGCATCCCAACACTTCAGTCTCATGTCTAATGTTTAAAAGACCATGGAAATAGTACTGTCAGGGTAAGGAAAACTATGATGTAAAATGAGACTATAAACTTGAATATGTCAATCATGCCCCCCAAAATTAGTTGAGATAAGAAAAGTAAACATTTATTTTTCCCAGTGATATTTCAACTATGTTCTTCCCCTGGGGCGGTTGGGGGGAGGGCAGGAGTCAATTGAATTAAGAGAAATAAGCATTCAGCTTTCTTGGTGAGACCTGTTTATAATTTGGATGAAATTGGTTTTGTCTTAGGAGTTTTAACATCTGCATTCATTTCACTTTATCCTTCGGTACTAAGTAGAACATAGTTTAATTTTTTTAAAGCTGCTTTGGTTCTATAGGAGTTTTCTTGAGTGGAAGGTCAGACCTACTCTTTAATTGTATTTCTGTCTCTTTGTAAGCACTTCACCACTCTTGAGTGAAGGATAATTTTTGTATTGCTACTGAGGTCAGATCAAGATAGGTCTTTAAAAAACTAAAAGACAGTAACAAATATAAGATGAAATCATATATACTGCTGTTCTTTTTTTAAAATAGTGAAAGGATACTATACAAATTAAACAATATTACTAGACAATATATTTTAAAATTTATCGAAATGTCATAAAGAATGTGGTATGTGTACCTGCTTTTATTTGGCCAGTTATATAGCCAATAGATATTTATAGGTAAAACAGTAATAAGTGGAGATGTTCGGAAATTATTTAGAGAAAGGGGGTGTCACAAAAGAAATTCAATTCACAACATTTGTTGAGCATCTATTATGTGTTAGGCACTATTCTAGGTGCTGGATTTTCAAAGGTGCCTAAAATACAAAGATTATTAAAGAGCTCACACTCTCAAAAGACAGGTAATTATTAACTATAATAGTATGGAGTGTTTTTAGTAGTATTAATAGTAGTATTAACAAATTACTATGAAAGCACAAAATAAATCATATTGTTTAACTAGGTTGGAGAAAGTTTTAGAGAAAAGGCTGACCCTAGAATTTGGACTTGAAAGATGAATAGGGTTTCACCAGACAGAAGGTGCCTGCTTCCTATACTTCTCGTTCCACTCTGCTGGCGTTCCATTTAAGAAAGGGGATAATGATGGAGGCATGAAATTGCTTTCTCAACGATGAATGGTCTGATCTAGAATGTGACATTGCAAATGAGGTTGAAATCATCTTCTGAAGAGTTTTTTCCTAAGGAAATTGAACTTTATTTTATAAGTAATGGGAAGCCATTGAGATTTTTAAAGCAGAAAAGTGACTTAGATCTGCAGCTTAGAAAAATAACTCTTGCAGTAGTATGGAGAATGGCATTATGGGAAGAGATCAATAAGAAGAATATCTAACCATGAGCCCATGAGGATGTGAATTAGGGCAACAGTAGTGAGGATTGCAGTCCATGGGGTTGCACAGAGTCGGACACAACTGGGCGTCTGAACAACAACAGTGAATACAGAGAAAAGAGATAGGTGCAAGAAGGACTGGAGGTAGAATAGCAGGATTAACCACATTTTATATATAATGGATTTTAAAAGGGAAAGGAGTCAACTATGAGTCTGAGATTAGTATAATAATTTATACAGATTAGCAGAATAATATCACTAAATGACATAAGGAATGTGAAAGAAGAAGCAGATTTGGTGGATGAAAATGAGTTTAGTTTGGAAATTGCTTAACTTACGATGACTGCAGGACATCTGACTTGAAATTCATATCATGTATTTGGAAACATGAATCTAATCTTAGGCAAGAGGTTGGAAGATGAGATAGAGATTAAAGACTTTTTAGCATAGAGATGAAATTTGAAGGTATAATAAGATCATCTATGGAAGGCTAAGGAAGAAAGAGGTTTGGGGAATGCCAGAATTTTGTGAGTGGTTAGTGTAGGAGAGGGAGCCTGATGAGAACAGTGAGAAAGGTAGGAGGATGAAGAGGGAATGGTACCATGAAATGAAGAAAAGAGGCTGTTTGAAAATAAGTAGTCTACATAGTCGTACTACAGTGCTGTTAAATGGTATGAAACTTGGAACAAGTCCTTTTGCTAATTTGCAGGTAATAGAAAAAAAGTCAGTAGAACATGAGGGCAGAAGTCTGGTTGTTAAGGAGTGAAAGTAAAGAAAGAAAGTGATGTTGCTCAGTTGTATCCAACTCTTTGCAACCACATGGACTGTAGCCCACCAGGCTCTTCCATTCATAGAATTTTCTAGGCAAGAGTACTGGAGTGGGTTGCCATTTCCTTCTCCAGGGGATCTTCCTAACCCAGGGATGGAACCCAGGTCTCCTGCATTACGTGCAGACGCTTCACCATCTGAGCCACCAGGGAATCCCTTAAGGAGTGAAGAGAGGTTAGAATTTGAAAGTACCAAGAGTGAACTTTAAGAAGTGAGAGAGAGAGTGAGTCAAGAAGAAAAAAGTTACAGTCATTACAAGAGCGTATTTGTGGGCTGAAAACATGTTGGTATGGTGGGGAAAATTGAGAATATCTAGGAGAGAAGAGGGAGAAGGCAGTGGCAACCCACTCCAGTACTCTTGCCTGGAGAATCCCATGGATGGAGGAGCTTGGTAGGCTGCAGTCCATGGGGTCGCTAAGAGTTGGACACGACTGAGTGACTTCACTTTCACTTTTCACTTTCATGCATTGGAGAAGGAAATGGCAACCCATTCCAGTGTTCTTGCCTAGAGAATCCCAGGGACGAGGAAGCCCGGGCTGCCATCTATGGGGTCACACAGAGTCGGACACGACTAAAGCAACTCAACAGCAGCAGCAGGAGAACAATCTTTGCTTGAGTTAGTCTCTAAGGGAGATAAGAGAGGACAGGATAGAGAACACATGAAGAGTTGAGCCCTGGAGAAGAAGAACCTTGCAGAGATAGGTTAAAAGATGGTTAAAATAGGTAAGGTGAAGGGAAAGTAGTTGGTGAGCTCATGTCTGTCAACCCCTACAAGGAAAATTACATGCATTAGTAGGATTTTTGGTAGTTTAAAATTATTCGAAAAAATAAAAAATAAAATTATTCGAGAGAAACTTTTGCAATATTTTATGACAAAATGGTATTTTTCTTTTTCCTGGAACTTATTTTGTCTCACATTTGAGGTTCCTATGAAGGAGAATCCCACTAAGAAAAAGATTATAAAATTTTATAGCCAGTAGAAACTAATTTGTAGATATAAGTATTAGGCTGAAGGGTCAGTTTCTATTTGTAGTACTTAGTACTCAATATTCTTCATCTAGTTGAGTTGAAATCTGTGTATCTAATTTGCAACAAGAAAATAAAACTTTAAGAAAGCAATGAAATGGTAACCTTTATAGAATTTTTATAATTAAAAGTTAATTAATTTTTCATTTGTAACAAGAAGTGATTTAATGTACTTAAGAGCACAACTCCTAGGCTTAGCCTTGCATTTGAATCTTGACTATCACTTTATTTCTACCTGATCTTGGGCAAGTTACTTAACGTCTATGAGCCTCACATTTCTCACCTGTAAATTGGGGGCTGAAAATACCTCATAGGATTTTTAAGAGTATGAAATTATGTTTATGAAGTACTCAGCACAACTCAACAAATGGTAGCTTTTAATATTAGTAATTACTTTTGGAATGTTTTCATTGTTTACAATTTCTAAACACTTGTGTTAATGAAGTATTTGTGTACACAACTAATTTATATACATGTTCATTTTGGTTAAATGTTATATATTAGGTTGAAGAACTTAATGGAGAAATTAATGAGATTAAAAATGAATTATCATCACTTAAAGAAACTCATACTAAGTTACAAGAAGATTATGATGAATTATGTGATCAGAAGAAGTTTGAGGAAGACAAGAAGTTTGAGGTAAAATTCAAGTATGTGGGGTATAATCTCTTAAAAGAAATTAGGACCATCACTGATTATTTTCTCCATGGTTTATATTTTTACTTTCTCAACTTTTAAAAATGAGTGTAAGCGTATAGTCTGTAGTACATTTTAAATTAATTTTCTATACAATATGACATAGGATTAAGAATCATTTCTTGGACATGAATCTTCAATTTCAGCATATACATTTGTGGATAGACAATTTAACACTTTATTAATGTAGCATTATAAAAAGTCTTAAAATGTGGCAGTATAATTCCTTCAGTTTTGTTGTTCTTTTCCAAAATTGTTTTGGCTATTGTGAGTCCTTTGCATTTCCATATAACTTTTAGAATCAGTTTTATCAGTTTCTAAAAGAAAAAGTCTATGGTATTTGAATTTGGCTTGTGTTGAATATATAGATTCATATACAAAGAATTTATATCTTAACCTATAATTCATGACATGGTATATCTTTGCATTTATTTAGATTTTCTTTAATACCACTCAGAAATGTTTTGTAGTTTTCATTGTATAGGTCTTGCAAGTATTTTGTTAAATTTACCCCTGAATATTTCATGTTTTGAGCTCTTAGTATAAGCAGTATTTTTAATATGAATTTTTCTAATTGTTTCTTGCTATTAGAGTTAAAATTGATTTTTGTACATTGACTTCGTATTCTTTTATCATTTTAATTAATTTATTATTGTAGTATGTTTTTCTTGGTTGAACTTTGGGGTTTTCTTTGTACATAGTATGTTGTCTGAGAATTTAAGGCAGATTAATTTTATGACTTTTTCATCTCTATGCATTTTATTTTTTCCTCAACTTATTGCACTACACCAGCTAAGACTCTTCAGTACAGTGTTAAATAAAGTTGTAAGAGTGGACATGATTGCTTAACTTTTCATCTTAGATGTCTTTCATCATTTCATATTCTATTGAATGTGAAAGTGACAGTTGCTCAGTCATGTCTGACTCTTTGCAACCCCATGGACTATATAGTACATGGAATTTTCCAGGCCAGAATACTGGAGTGGGTAGCCTTTCCCTTCTCCAGGGTTATCTTCCCAACCCAGGGATTGAACCTAGGTCTCCAGCATTGCAAGCAGATTCTTTACCAGCTGAGCCACAAGAGAAGCCCGAGAATACTGGAGTGGGTAGCCTATCCCTTCTCCAGCAGATTTTTGAGACCCAGTATTAGTCATAGATTTTTTTTATATGTGCTCTTTATCAGATTGAAATTTCTATCTGTTTCTAGTTTGCTGAGTTTTTATCATGAATAGGTATTAAATTTTGTCAAATGCTTTTTCTGTGTCTGTTGATAAGATCATTCTGTTTTCTTTATTCTGTTTTTCTGTCAACCTTAACAATTAATTACATTGATTGATTTTCAAATATACCTTACATTCTTGAGATATCTACTGTCTTTTTAATATATGGCTGCTGCTGGTAAGTCACTTCAATCGTGTCCAACTCTGTGTGACCCCACAGATGGCAGCCCACCAGGCTCCCCCATCCCTGGGATTCTCCAGGCAAGAATACTGGAGTGAGTTGCCATTTCCTTCTTCAACGCATGAAAGTGAAAAGTGATAGTGAAGTCATTCAGTCATGTCCGACTCTTAGCGACCCCATAGATTGCAGCCCACCAGGCTCCTCCGTCCATGGGATTTTCTAAGCAAGAGTACTGGAGTTGGCTGCCATTGCCTTCTCAGTAATATATGGGTAGATTTGCTAATGCTGTGTCAGGGGTTTTGAATTGATGAGGAATATTGATCTGTGGTTTTTGTTCATTTTTTTCTTTTCATGCTTTTGGTCTAGTTTTTGTATCAGAGTAATAGTAGCCACCAACCCTGCAGCAGGGTTACTGCAGGGTTGGGGACACTGAGTGTAGCAGTACATACATGGGATCTTTTGAAGGAGGTATCCATTATCTTCATTACCTCCACCACAGTTTGGCCCCAGGTAAATAGCAGGGAGGGAACAGTTCCACCCATCAACAGAAAATTGGATTAAAGATATCTGAGCATGGCCCCGCCCATCAGAACAAGACTCAGTTTCCCCCCTCAGTCATTCACTCCCATCAGGATGCTTTCATAAACCTCTTATCCTTCACCATCAGAGGACAGACAGAATGAAAACCACAATCACAGAAAACTAACCAGTCTCATCACATGGACCACAGCCTTGTCTGACTCAGTGAAACTATGAGCCATGCCATGTAAGGCCACCCAAGATGGACGGGTCATGGTGGAGAGTTCTGACAAAATGTGGTCCACTGGAGAAGGGAATGGCAAGCCACTTCAGTATTCTTGCCTTGAGAACCCCATGAACAGTATGAAAAGGCAAAAAGATAGGACACTGAAAGATGAACTCCCCAGGTCAGTAGGTGCCCAATATGCAACTAGAGATGAGTGGAGAAATAACTCCAGAAAGAATGAACAGACAGAGCAAAATAAAAAATATCATCCAGTTGTGGATATGACTGGTGATGGAAACAAGGTCTGATGCTGTAAAGAGCAATATTGCACAGAAACCTGGAATGCTAGGTCCATGAATCAAGACAAATTGGAAGTGGTCAAACAGGAAATGGCAAGAGTGAACATCAACATTTTAGGAATCAGTGAACTAAAATGGACTGGAATGGGTGAATTTAACTCAGTTGACCATTATATCTGCTGCTGTGAGCAAGAATTCCTTAGAAGAAATGGAATAGCCATCATAGTCAACAAAAGAGTCCGAAATTCAGTACTTGGATGGAGTCTCAAAAACGACAGAATGATCTCTGTTCGTTTTCAAGGCAAACCATTCAATATCATGGTCCAAGTCTATGCCCCAACCAGTATTGCTGAAGAAGCTGAAGTTGAATGGTTCTGTGAAGACCAACAAGACCTTTTAGAACTAACACCCCCCAAAAAGATGTCCTTTTCATTATTAGGGACTGGAATGCAAAAGTAGGAAGTCAAGAAACACCTGGAGTAACAGGCAAATTTGGCCTTGGAATACAGAATGAAGCAGGGCAAAGGCTAATAGAGTTTTGCCAAGAGAACACACTGGTCATAGCAAACACCCTCTTCCAACAACACAGAGAAGACTCTACACATGGACATCACCAGATAGTCAACACCAAAATCAGATTGATTATATTCTTTGCAGCCAAAGATGGAGAAGCTCTATACAGCCAGCAAAAACAAGACCAGGAGCTGACTGTGGTTCAGATCATGAACTCCTTATTGCCAAATTCAGATTTAAATTGAAGAAAGTGGGAAAACCACTAGACCATTCAGGTATGACCTAAATCAAATTCCTTATGGTTATACAGTGGAAGTGAGAAATAGATTTAAGGGCCTAGATCTGATAGACAGAGTGCCTGATGAACTATGGATGGAAGTTCATGGCATTGTATAGGAGATAGGGATCAAGACCATCCCCAAGAAAAAGAAATGCAAAAAAGCAAAGTGGCTGCCTGAGGAGGCTTTACAAATAGCTGTGAAAAGAGGAGAAATGAAAAGCAAAGGAGAAAAGGAAAGATATACCCATTTGAATGCAGAGTTCCAAAGAATAGCAAGGAGAGATAAGAAAGCCTTCCTCAGTGATCAATGCAAAGAAATACAGGAAAACAGTAGAATGGGAAAGACTAAAGATCTTTTCGAGAAAATTAGAGATACCAAGGGAACATTTCATGCAAAGATGGGCTCAATAAAGGACAGAAATGGTAGGAACCTAACAGAAGCAGAAGATATTAAAAACGAGGTGGCAAGAATACACAGAACTGTACAAAAAGATCTTCACAACCCAGATAATCACTGGTGTGATCACTCACCTAGAACCAGACATCCTGGAATGTGAAGTCAAGTGGGCCTTAGGAAGCATCACTACGAACAGAGCTAGTGGAGGTGATGGAATTCCAGTTGATTCCACCTGAAAGATGCTGCTGTGAAAGGGCTGCACTCAATCTGCCAGCAAATTTGGAAAACTCAGCAGTGGCCACAGGACTGGAAAAGGTCAGTTTTCATTCCAATCCCAAAGAAAGGCAATGCCAAAGAATGCTCAAACTACCAAATAATTGCACTCATCTCACACACTAGTAAAGTAATGCTCAAAATTCTCCAAACCAGGATTCAGTAATATGTGAACCATGAACTTCCAGATAGTCAAGCTGTTTTTAGAAAAGGCAGAGGAACCAGAGATCAAATTGCTAACATCCATTGGATCATCCAAAAAGCAAGAGAGTTCCAGAAAAACATCTATTTCTGTTTTATTGACTATGCCAAAGCTTTTGGCTGTGTGGATCATAATAAACTGGAAAATTCTGAAGGAGATACCAGACCACCTGACCTGCCTGTTGAGAAATATGTATGCAGGTCAGGAAGCAACAATTAGAACTGGATGTGAACAATAGACCAAATAGGAAAGGGAGTATGTCAAGGCTATATATTGTCACCCTGCTTATTTAACTTCTATGCAGAGTACATCATGAGAAACGCTGGGCTAGAGGAAGCCCAGAAGAAATGCTGGAATCAAGATTGCTGGGAGAAATATCAATAACCTCAGATATGCAGATGACACCACCCTTATGGCAGAAAGCAAAGAACTAAAGAGCCTCATGATGAAAGTGAAAAAGGAGAGTGAAAAAGTTAGCTTAAAACTCAACATTCAGAAAACTAAGATCATGGCATCCAGCCCCATCACTTCATGGCAAATAGATGGGGAAGCAGTGGAAACAGTGTCAGATTTCAGTTTCTTGGGCTCCAAAATCACTCCAGTTGGTGACTGCAGCCATGAAATTAAAAGACACTTACTCCTCGGCAGAAAAGTTATGACCAACCTAGATAGCATATCAAAAAGCAGAGACATTACTTTGCCAACAAAGGTCTATCTAGTCAAGGCTATGGTTTTTCCAGCAGTCATGTATGGACATGAGAGTTGGACTATAAAGAAAGCTGAATGCCAGAGAATTGATGGTTTTGAACTGTGGTGTTGGAGAAGACTCTTGAGAGTCCCTTGGACTGCAAGGAGATCCAACCAGTCCATCCTAAAGGAGATCAGTCCTGGTTTATTGGAAGGACTGATGTTGAAGCTGAAACTCCAGTACTTTGGCCACCTGATGAGAAGAGCTGACTAATTTGAAAAGACCCTGATGCTGGGAAAGATTGAGGGCTGGAGGAGAAGGGGACAACAGAGGATGAGATGGTTGGATGACATTACCGACTCAATGGGCATGAGTTTGAGTAAACTCTGGTAGTTGATGTTGGACAGGGTGGCCTGGCATGCTTCAGTCCATGGGGTCTCAAAGAATCAGACATGACTGAGCAACTGAACTGAACTGAATACTAGCCACATAAATTGAATTGGAATGTGTTCCTTCCTCCTTAAAGAGTATTGTGTTGAACTGCTGTTGTGTACTAAATATTAGATACAATTCATTGGTAAAACTATTGAGGCTTTTTCTTTGTGGGAATATTTTTAGAAACAAATTTAGCTTTTAAATTATCAGATTATTCAGATTTTCAATTTCTTCATATGCCAGTGTGCAGAAAACAGTTGACATTGCAGGTTTGTAAAAGGCCTCTGGAAGACCTGCTGGTCAGTTTGGCTGTTGACTGATAACTGGAAATTGGATTTGGGGAGGGTTCCCACCATTTCCTCACAGACAGGAGTGATTCACTGTGCTTAAACTATTAAGTAGTTTACTTTGAACGTCTGCTTTCTTTCTGGAAGTCAGTAGTTTTGGTACGTGCAAGGCAGAGAGTGACCAGCAACCAATTAAGCTCTGAGCACCAAGTCTCTAATGAGCTTCCTAGTAGACAAGAGTTCACATTTGTGGTTACAATTATTGCTGCAGGAATTAAGCATGTCCTATGTGACTTCACTAGGAGAAGACTGTTTTTTGGAAATTGAATGAATTTATTCAGTTCAGTTGCTCAGTCATGTCCGACTCTTTGTGACCCCATGGACTGCAGCACTCCAGGCTTCCCTGTCTATCGCCAACTCCCGGAGCTTGCTTAAACTCATATCCATCAAGTTGGTGATGCCATCCAACCATCTCATCCTCTGTCATCATTATGTAACCTTTTATGTGAGGAAGAACTTATAGAACTTAGTTCCAAAATTCATGTGAGAGTGAAGGGAGAGAGAGGAAATGACACAAACAGGAGATACAAGTCAGCTGATTTCAAATTCAGATTATACCTGCATGCCATAGGAGAGGACTCTTGAAAGAAGTTTGTACCTGGTTTCTTCCAGACTTCATCTCTTGTGCCTTTTCCCTTTGCTGATTTTGCTTTACACCCTTTACTGTTATAAATCTTAGGAGTACAGCTCTATATTGAGTTCTGTGAGTCCTTACATCAAATCACCAGACCTGGGGGTGAACTTGGAGACCTCCAGCACTGTCCATTTTGCTGACTTTTCTCTTTCAAGGAACTTGTCATTTTCATCTGAGTTGTCAATTTATTGGTTATTGGCCTTTTTCCTTCTCTAACGTAAACATTTAAAGCTATTAATTTTCATCTAAGTACTGCTTTAGCTTCACTCTACAAATTCTGATGTATAGTTTTCATTCTTACTCAGTTGAACATATTTTAAAATTTCTCTTGTGAGCTCTTTGACCCATGAATATGAGTTTGATCTATAACCTTGCTGTTTAATTTCCAAATATTTAAGAATTTTCCAAGTATCTTTCTGTTAATGATTTCAAACTTAAGTAAGACTTTTATTTATTTATTGTTTTGCTATATCAAGACTTGTTTTTTGGTTAAGTATGTTGTCCATCTTGGCAAATACTTCGTATATTCTTGAAAAGAATGTATATTCTATTGTTGGTTGGTGAAATGTTTTACAAATGTCAGGTCAATTTGGTTGATAATGTTGTTCAGATCTTCCTTATCCATACTGATTTTTTGTGTACTTGTATTATCAGTTGGTGAGAAATCATTAATTATAATTGTGGATTTATATTTCTCTTTTCAGTTCTGTCAGTTTTTGTTCATGTGTGCTTAAGCCCTGTTATTAGATGTATACACAGTTATAATTATTACTTTCTGATTAATTAACCTTTTTATCATTTAACATGTCCATCCTTATGCTAGTAATATTATTTTATCTGGTATTAGTAAGCTTGTCCATTTTTTATGATTAGTGTTTGCATTATGTATTTTTTTCACCTTGTGTGTAAGGAGTAGATCTCATATGGCAAGAGAATTTTGAACCGAGTTGTTAAAAATAACTAAGAATTTCCAGATAGAGATTTAAAATAGATGAAATAGCATGAGCAAAGAATCAGAAATGTGAAATATTGTAATTCAATATGTAAACTAGATGTCTGTTAGTGAGGCTACTGTAGAGGTTGCTAGCAGTGCAGTAAGTATCAGGAGAAGAGGTTGAAAAGACAGGCAGAAGACAGACTATAAATGGCTGTATAAACTGTTCATGGAACTTTGTCCTTGACCATGTCATTTGGGGGCTTTTAAACAAGGGAATAAAGTGATTAGATTACTTTTTTAAAAATATCATTTTGGTGATGATATGTTTAGACAGTGAGACAAAGCTAAGGGCACAGGTTCCAGCTTGGAGAATAATGAAGTAGTCCAGGCAGGAGATATTTATTGCTGTTTTAATATTCATAAATGTAATATAGCTTGAGAGTTGTAAGTGGCAAGTAATTCCTACAACATCTGATTGATTATAAAATGAATGTAGACTTCCTTCATAAGTTGATCAGCATTATTTTATTTAATCAGACTATAAATCATGTTTTTAAGAAATGTAGACAGTATAGACACTTTAAAATAAGAAAGTGAAGATCATGCATAACCCCAGCCACCCAGAAATAGTGATTATTGTGGTATATGACTTCCAGAGTTTTCCTGTACATCAGTTTGTATAGGAACAAATAGACATTCATATACATGTACTTTTTAAAAACTAAAATAAAATCATACTTTCTCTGATGTATGTATGTATGATTTTTATTTAGAAATTTATTTTATTGTGGCAAAATATATAACAAAAAATATGCCATTTTAAAGTGTTAAGTTTAAAATTACAATTATAACTCAATGGCATTAATTACAGCTACAATATTATACAGTCATTACCACTATCTATTTCCAAAATTTCATCATCCCAGACAGAAACTGTGTAACCATTAAACAATAACTTCTGATTTCCCCCTCTCCTCAGGTCCTGGTAGCCTCTCATCGACTTCCTGACATTGAATTTGTCTATATATTTTATATAAGTGGAATTATGCAATATTTGTCCTGTCTGGTTTCTTTTATTTAAATGATGTTTTCAGAGTTCATGCATGTTGTAGCACTTCATTCCTTTTTATGGCGGAATAGTGTTCCATGGTATGAATATACCACATTTTGTGTCTTCTGTTGATGGACACTTGGGCTTTTACCTTTTGGCTGTTGTGCTGTTTTGAACATTGACATGCAACTAGCTGTTTGAATCTCTAGTTTTAATTTTTGGAAGGTATATACTGAGGAGTGGCACCGAGTGATTTCTACTTCCTGGTATTCATGTTCTGTTGTAATACCCTCCATGGAGTTTGAGTTGGATTTAGAGACTTGCTTCTAGTTAATAGAGTACAGCAGAAGTGATACAATGTTACTTCTGAGATTAGGTTATAAGAAGACTGTGGTTTCTGTCTTGGGTTAACACCCTGTCTCTCAGTCTGTCTCTGTCTCTCAGTCTCTTTCTCTCTGAGACATATAAAAAAGTCCCAGCTATCCTACCAGAGAGCCTACGTAGTGGAGACACCCTAGAGGATAAAAAGCCACATAAAAGAGAACTGGGCCCTCCAGCCAACAGCCAGCACAACTGTTACCCATGTAAGTGAGCCTTCTAGAGGCAGAAGTTCCAGCCCCAAGTTTCAGATGACAGCTTGACTAGACACTCGTGAGAGACCGGGGTCAGAACCATCAAGCCAAGCCATTCCTCATCCATCTAAAAGATGAGAGAGTGAATGTTTGCTATTTTAAACCTCCTTTAACTCTTAATATTGCTGACCCTGGAACAACTCAGGGATTGGGGTACCAACCCTCAGAACAGTAAAAAATCAGTATATAACTTATAATCAGTCTTTCATAAAAATGGTTCCTCCATATTAATGGTTCAGCATCCACAGATTCAACCAACTGCAGATGTATAATACTATAGTATTTACTGTTGAAGAAAATCTGTATATAATTGGACCAGTGCTATTCAAACCCATGATGTTGACATGTCAACTCTATAAGTATCTTCTAGGATTTCACAGTAGGTATTGAAACAGGATTTGAACCTATATTCATCCAACTCCAAAGCCCCTGGCAACTATCATACTATTTTTCTCACTCTCCTTTGGAAACTTCTCTTTTGCAAGTTTCTCTTTCCCTGCCTCTCCTTTGGGGATTTTCATTAGCATTTTATTCTTTATTCTCTTTCTTCTTAAAGTATACTCTCAATCAGTCTCATCAACCAGTATGTCTGCAGTTGCCTTCTATCTGCCACTGATCTTCAAACCTATTTTTCCAAGTCAATTTTTCTCTTAAAAGCTCCCAATCAGTACATCTAAATGTTCACTAGACATCTCCACCTTTTTGTCTTTACTCTTCAAACTCAAGAGATTCAAAATGAACTCATGATATTTTTCTCTAAACCTCCTATTCCTGTTTTCTAGCTCAGTAAATAACACTCACCAGTCTCTTAGGTACCCAATCTGACCTCTGCAAGTCAGTCTTGACTTTCCCCTCAGTTTTTATATCCAGTTGCTCAACAATTGATAGTAGCTCAGTACGTAATTAACCCACTCCAGTGTTCTTGCCTGGAGAATCCCAGGGACAGGGGAGCCTGGTGGGCTGCCGTCTATGGGGTCACACAGAGTCAGACACGACTGAAGCGACTTAGCAGCAGCAGCACATAATTCATGCTTTTCAAGCTATTCAGGCCTTTCAGCTTTACTGATATCACCTGGACTACTGTGGCATTCTTCTGATGCATCTCTCTGCCTCATGTGTTGTTTCCCCTTAATTCAGTGTTTGTCAGATACCAAATGCAACTTATTAGTGATTCATAGAAATCAGTCTGGTAGTTTATGACTGGCATTCTTTTAAAAATGAAATAAGCTAATGTAGTATAGAAAACATTACAATGTATCTCACTGAGTGGGTGTTGTTTGGTATGCTCATTGTGTTATGAGACATACTTATTTCTTATTACAGTTTTTAATTAGTGAAGTTTGGAAAACAATCCATTCTTTATACTGTAGCCAGAATGGTCTTTCCAGTCAGCTCATATTAATAACCTTATCTAAAATCCTTCAATGACTTCTCATTGACTACCTGGTAGAGTCTGAACTCCGTAGCATGCTCTTTGGGGGCTACTAGCTCAAGACTCATTTCTCAGCATTCTTCTCACAGCATCTAAGCTCATGCTGAAGTAAATCACAGGTAGTTCCATGAAGTAGAACTACATGAAATGACTATAGTTTTGTTTTTAACATCTGTAAATGCCATTTCTTCTCCCTGGAGTGCTTTCTTATCCCCATCTATATTAAAATTGTCTGTTATTTCTTTTCCTATCTTTCCCAGTTGACCATAAATTTTTTGAGGATAGTGACTATATTTTGTTCATCTTTGTATCCCAAAACCTAGTGCAGTGCTTCCATGTAATATATGTTCAGTATTTGGGGGGAATAAAAAGATGTTGAATTGCATCACTATTTTAAAGATGCATAGAAACACCAAGCACTCAAAACAATTTGCCTGCCATGACTACTTTGCTTTTAATAAAGGAGTGATTCTTAATATGTGGTATTTGTAATAATGTGGAATGCTTGTTTAAAAACATCTAAGGCTCTCCATTTTATTTAAATATGTTAGACAATACAAAATGAACTTAGAGTGATCTTGTTATAAAGAGGAATATATTAAATGTAGTAAAAAAAAAGTCATTTGGATTTCAAATACAAATTGCTAGATGATTAACTGAAATATAGATTCCACTTTCATTAGCAAAATTTGTTCAGATATTTTATACTTTTTAACAGTATGTTTTTACATTAAAGGAATCTTTTCCATTTTACACTAGAATCGTCCAGAAGTAAACACTGAAATGTCAGTGGAAAAATCAGAAAACACCATCACACAGAAATATAATTCCAGGCAAGAAATAAGGGAAGAAAATACTAAGATTTGTTGTTTAGACACTGAATATAAAGAAAAAGAGGAAACAAAAGAAGGCCCATTTTTAGAGGAAATCATTATAGGTAATAAAGGTAACCCAGTTATATTGATGTTTTCTAATTTTTATATTGGTCTTTTAGGGGGATATCAATTTCAGTCTTTGATTTGAGGACCTAGTAGTATAATTGGAGAAATACTTTTTCATGTGTATGTCTTAACAAAAGGACTTGTATGTCTTTTAAGCTGTTCTTTAATAAAGTCAGTATTCAGGGGAAACAATACATTTTTGCTTTCCTTTCTCATCACTTACTTGCTGGCTTTTTGCATTCTGGTTTCTGCTTTCATTTCTTTGCTGAGACTGTTCTCTGAGCTACCAGTAACCTTTTGATGACCAAATTCTAGAGCACTTTTCTTAGTTCAAATTACCTTTCTATAATCATTGAAATAATTGACTAATTCATCCATATTGAAAAAGAGTTGTTTAAAGAAGGTAATCTGAAGGTGTTCAAACCTAGGCTGAACAACCACTTGGTGGGGATGTTGTAGAGAGAATGATTGGATTAAAAAGACCTTTCCTGGCCTACAGATTATTGTAACTATACTGAAATTTTGAAATTTATGGTTAAAACCCAGATGAATAAAATTAATCTTAAGTAGACATTCTGTACACTTTGCCCAAAAGTATTCCAGATTTTAAAAATATTTACAAGGTAGTGAGCAAAAAAGCGAAGAAAAGAAACCAGCTGGCAACTTCTAGATCTAGGTAATAAGAGAAATTACAATATGACTATTAGTGTAGATTAATTTTTATCTAATCACCTGTTTGTATGGAATTGTACTGTATGTGCAAAAGGAAGTAACAGACTAGAGAAATAACCAGTTTGTAATGTCCTCAACTTACTTTTTTAAACCAAAACTACTTTCTCTGTTATGAAATACAAATTTAATATGAGTAGAACCAAATATTTTACCATGCTTATTAAAGGGAACTAACTCACTATTTATATAAAACTGATGTCATTATGTTTGTGTAATAGCTTGCCAATGAAATATTTTAAATTAAATATATTTTTAAAAAACAGTTAATATGTGTTATAAAAGCAGGGTTTAGTATATAACCCAAAATTTTACTGTGTTCTCTTTATAACAGACTTACAGCTTTTTGAAAAAAGCTCCAAGAATAAAATTGATATTGTTCTGCTACAGGATGAAAACCAAAGTGAAATATCCCTAGGCAAAACCCTAGGACAAACCTCGGATATTACCGACTTTACGAAAGTGGTTACTACAGAAATAAAAAACAAGGTGGACTTGGAAAAAGATAATGAGTGTACAGAACTTAAATCACCAAGTATTCCCTTTGTGGTGGCAGATTCATCAATGGAAACAGAAAAGATCCATCTAGAAAGAACTGAAGTATTAGATCTTCACCATGCAAATATACATCTGGGGGTTGAAAATAATAGCACATCATTTAACAGTATTTTAAATGAGATGGCTTGCCATACAAATCATAAAGAAGATGTTTCTGAAGATGAGCCATTCAAACAACAGTTCAGATTGTTTCCAGGGACTCAAGAAAATACCACAGAGAAGGTAATTACAAATAGCCACCAAATCAAAACAGATCTGGATTCTTCTGTAGATGTAAAAAGGAATCTTGTCCAGTCTCAGAAATATAGTTTACAGGATTCAAATAATGTTATGTTAGATGATAAACAGTGTAAAATAAGGCAGACACAACTGGTAAATAAAAAAAGTGAATGTAGCCTATTGCCGTTTAAAGAAACTTCAGATGTTCAGCAAGTTGGTGACAATCCTTCAGAGCAACCTGAACTAGCTATTCCTTGTGATATAGCAATCAACCACCCCATTTCTTCTGCTGTTTTCAGTGACAATTTGAATGTACTTTTAAAGAATTCAGATAAAATTGTTAATACCATGCCTGTGTTGGTGACACCCAACTCAAGCCCTAGGAAAAGAACTATATGGAAAAATCTGAATGATATGCAAAACAGTCAAGTTGAGAACTGTTTGGGGTATCTAGAAAACAATGTGACTCTTTCCCATCTTCAAATTAACAGTGAGAATATAGATGCTTCACAAGCCAAAGATATGAAAACTCCTATTCATGTGAAGACTTCTACAGAAATGCAGTTTTCCAATAAAGAAAGTCAGATTGATGAGAATCAGATAACTGAAGTTAAAAAAAAAGACTGCTTCCCTAATGAAAGACAGCATACATTGTTAAATAGTACAGAGAAAACAGAGTCATTAAATGACATTGTTTCAGGAAAAATTTACAGTGAAGGACAGCTGGAAGAATCATGTTCATTTCACATAAAGCCATCTGGAGATTTAGTAAACATAAGTGGAAGGTCAGCCTTTGATCTTTCAACTTCAGATAAAAAAACTGAGAAAACTCTAGTGTATGTGAATTTTTTAGGCCCTAGTTCTTGGTCAAAAGTAAATCAAATTGAAAGTCAAACAGTGAGCACTTCAACATCTAGCATTCCTTTGTTGCTGAACGAGAGACCAGTACGTCTGTTAGAAAAGAAAAAGATTGTTTCGATGACACTTTGTAAAAATGTTAGTGTGGATGAGGCCAGGAAGGATGTTGGACCAGGTAAGAAAATAATTATTTAAAAATTTGTTTTTCTACTTATTATTCTTGGTAAAAATTTTCCAGATGGTTTAATATGAAAATTTATATTACTATATATATTATTTTGCCTAAACCTAAAGACTCTATATATGTATATATTTATATAAAAGTAGGAAAGGTTTTACTTAAACGGAAGCAGATTTCTTTTCACTTAAATCTGAACCAGTATTATCAACATAACACGTACAGAGGTCAACTGCATTTTGGAGATTAAATAATCCTTTTCATTATCAAAGAACTGAAACTAGCAAAACCAATCACATTTGTATCATTAATTTTAAATTAGGAACATCTACCTAATCAAGTCTCTCTCTCTCTCTTTTTTTTTTTTTTAACTTTCTAGAGCAAATTCAGTAAAGTTCTTGATAAGGCTTCTGCCTGCATTCATATTTACTTTTTCTTTCTATACTAAAAACACACACAAAACAAGCTTCCTTCTCTCAGAACTGTTTTAGTTTCTCTCGCTTTCTTCTAATTTTTCCCTCCTTCCTTAATTTTCCTGTTTTGTCTGTCCCTTCACTAGCACCACAAATCCAGCTTTTTGCTTTTTTTGTTTGGCAAGTAATAGTGAAGTGAAAGTCACTCACTCTTTGCAACCCCATGGACCATGTAGCCTACCAGGCTCCTCTGTCCATGGCATCTCCAGGCAAGAATACTGGAATGGGTAGCCATTCCCCTCCCCAGGGGATCTTCCTGACCCATGGATCAAACATGGATCTCTTGCATTGCAGGCAGATTCTTTACCACCTGAGCCACCCAGGGAAGCCAAGTGAAAGTGTTAGTTGCTTATTTGTGTCTGATTCTTTGTGACCCCATGGATTACAGTCCACCAGGCTCCTCTGTTCGTGGATTCTCCAGGCAAGAACAGTGGAGTGGGTAGCCTTCCCCTTCTCCAGGGAATCTTTTCAACCCAAGGATCAAACCTGGGTCTCCCACATTGCAGGCAGGTTCTTCACCATGAATCACCAGGAAATCCCCAGGTAATAGTGAAGTGTAACATTACCTTTCATATCCTTGATATTTATTGTTTGAAACACTTTAAATTGAATCCCTTAATAGTTATAGATCAATATTGATACATTCAAATAGTAAATATTTCAGATAGTAGGGACTGTTCTGTTCTTTAGAGTGTAGTAAAAACTACCACATGAAATAAAAACATCCTCCAGAATAAAAAAAGAGGGAGGGGGAGGTAAATGGATGACATACACATGAATTAATAGTGAAGGTACTGAAGCTAGGTGATGAGTACATTAAAGTTCATTCTCTCTACTTTTGTGTACAATAAAATTTTCATATTAAAGACATTTTAAAATAGAAACACAGTATATCTCATGTATAGGTACTGCATAAATGTAACAAAGATAATTACTGTTTAAGAAGTATGATCATAATAAAAATATGTTTATTTGCTAATACCAATCTCAACATGTTTAAATTGTTGGGGCTTTTAGACAGCCTTAGATTTTTAGGGAAATTTGCCTTGACTTCCCTGGTGGCTCAGACAGTAAAGCATCTACCTACAAAGTGGGAGACCTGGGTTCAATCCCTAGGTCGGGAAGATCTCCTGGAGAAGGGAATGGCAACCCACTCCAGTATTCTTGCCTCCCCCCCAAAAAAGGGGAGCTCAAAGAAATATTTTGGTCTTCCCCGGTAGCTTGGACAGTAAAGCATCTGCCTACAATGAGGGAGACCTGGGTTCGATCCCTGGGTCTGGAAGATCCCCTGGAGAAGAAAATGGCAACCCACTCCAGTATTCATGCCTGGAAAATCCCATGGAGTGAGGAGCATGGGCTACAGCCCATGGGGTCACAAAGAGTCAGACACGACTGAGCGACTTCTCTTTTCTTTGCCTGTTTAACAATATGCATTTACAGAAATATGGCCTATTTACCCATTACAGAAATACGGCTTATTAGGAAAGCTTTGCATGGCCCCTCTGACTTTAACAGGCTTCTTTTAAAAAGGAAATTGAGAAAATTTTAAAAAGAAGTGGGGATTAAAAGCAAAGCAAGTATATCTTATTTGAATGGAGAAGTAATTAGGGAAAAATACAAAACACAAAAACACTGTAAAATCTCATTTCACAAACTATCATTTTCCTGATATAATAAAATGCATTAACTTCCGATTCCATTAATTTTGTCCATCAAATGCAGCAGTTAATGCTGGTAGTCAATAGACAGGTCTAACATTTACCATTTTCTTACAAGTCTTTCCTTCTAAATTAAATTTCAGTGATAGAATTAGGATGCAAGGAGAGATGACTAAAATTCTGTAGTAATTCAACTTGTAAAATACTCAGACTCATAAAAGATACTCCTAAATATCTTTTAGCCTTCAAAGACATGTTTCTCTAAATTGTTATCTATTTATTAAAATACAGTGACCCCCCTACTAGACAGCCCTTTGTTGGACTTCTTATAGCCAATTTCTTTTTAAATATAATTTAGAAATCTTTCGGTTGGTTCAGACTTTTCCCTTTGTATTAGTAAGATGTTTACTATATAAATGTTTATATGCATAGGCAGTCCAGTAACCAGGGGAATAAGGATAACATTTTAATGTATGTTATATTGTTTGAGAAGATCCTAACACTGTGTCACTGGTTGTAATGTGAAATCAGCAGGTTTTTGAAAGTAGCAATAAAATGTTTTCTGAAATGAAGTACCTAATGTAAGAGCAAAGTCTATGAAAACCAGTATTCAACATAAGAATAATATAGAAATTGTTACTTTTTAAATACAAAAGCATGGGATCAGAGAAAAACAAGTTTAGTCACTAAAATGAGTCCCTGGAGAATAAAATTCAGTTGTCATTTCCTCTTTGTCAACCAGATACTACCAGTATTAACAGAGTTGCTGACACTTTGAATAACTCAAGTATCCATCCAGATCCCAGGGGAGAGCCCAGTGAAGAGAGGAATGCAATTGCAAAGACTTTTTATGATTCTTCTTTTCCCACAGAACATGTAAGTCAATTAAAAATATTGCTGAGCAGACCTTAGTGAGCTAATTCTACAGATATGTGTAGAACTGTATGCATCTGGATGGTTTAAGACCTAACTGATCTCCAAAATAATATCAAGAGGGCAACATGGCACCATTTTTCACAATTAAGGTTGATGGAAAACAGCAGGAAAAAGTCACAGTGTATAAATCAAATAGATACAATCCAGCCTGTTTTGGGAAGGAGAGTGTGAGGTAGTGTATCATGTACTTCTATTTTTTAGTCACCTAAATTTAGGAATAGTGGCATTTGAGCATTTACTTAAACTATTAAAAAATAGTTCACTCATTTGAGCATTTTAAATTGTAATAAAAGCTGCCTTAAATAAGTTGTTTTTAACAGTGCTTAAAGGTAATTTATATTATTTTCAGAAATTGACTATTCCAAAGGAAGAAATTGTCTATTTTAAAGTATTTCAGTTAAAACACAGTATGTGAAAGGATCAAATATTCATAAGTATATGATATCAAGTATGGATATAAATATTAAGCAAAGTATTTGTAGACATTATATGGCTCCAAGAATCCATTTGTCGTAGGAAAAGCAACTAACTACAACTGACAGGTTTTTGTTGGGTTTTTTTTTTTTTTTGGAAAATTTGTAAGTTTTTAAACTTAAGTGTGCAAAACTTCAGTGCAAAAATGACTATATTGTTCAAAGTCTAAAAAACAAATACAGCTGCAATACGGAACCCAAAAAGGTTAGGAAAAGTGACAAAAAAGCAACTGCATAGTCACTGTATATTTTAAAATTTAAAGATGCACATTAAACAACTTTTTTGAGCACTATTATAAAGTGAAAATTATAGCAGTAACACAGCCTTATGAATGTTTCTAATAGTACATTTTACTTCCATTTTTAAATTTGAGAAACCTCAAGTAAGGTAGCCTAACTGTCCCTTTGGGAAAGTTGAAACTAAAATCAGGATCTGAGTTTTTCACCTTTGCATAATTGAGCTCAAAACCAAATCATTTCAGCTTGATGTGCAAATGTTCAATTTTTAAACTGTGGTAACTAATGCACAGTAGACTAGGCACTGGGAAATCTAAGTTCTGACCTTTAGCTAATTGGGTAAGTCATAGAATCAAATCAAAAGCAAAAAGAAGCTTGAGTATCAAAGGTAAACATCCATTCTGATTGGGTTGAATACTTAACACTTCTAACATAATTGTTCTATTTTCAGTTTAAGGGTATGATGGAAATTTCACATCTCCCTTTCAAGCCCATTTTTATTAAAAAAAAAAAAAATAGATAAGTTCTTTGTAGTGCATCCCTAATGCTTTTTCTGTAATTAGTTAAGAATTTATAAAATTTAAAATTTTGAAGAAATATTCCCACAACAGCTTTAAAACGATATTGAGGCAGTGATACAAATAAGAAATAATTTTCCAGAGCATTAAGAACAGTTTGCAGTGGACTTAGACTAGGTATCTTGGCTGTTACATGTTACATCACCTTCTCAATTTTTGTTAATAGAAAAGTTTCTTCTAAAAATACTGGTGCGTGGAAAACACACTAAATGTCTGTTTAGCAAAGTGATCATCACTTGGTGTCAAGCAGTGTGCTCTGTATCATTGTCCCAGCTGATGCTTGGTTACCAGTTAACATTTAATATGGGACAAATGTAAAAGCAGGTGAACTCTTTTGCTTAGTCTACTGAAAAGGCTGTGATCCCTGGACTAAACAAAACCAATCTAACCTCTTTTACTTAGGTTTTTCTACATCACAGGCTGTTGAATGACAGCTCATGGGCCATATGCAGCCTACTGCCTTGTTTTTATTAACAATAAAAGCTTATTAGAACAGCCACACCCACTCCTTTACGTGTAGTTCTATGGCTGCTTTTGTGTTACAGTGACAGTCACGCAGTTGTGAGGGGGGCCACTTGGCCCACAAAGCCAAAAATGTTTACTCTGGCTCTTTTACAGGAAAAGTTTGCCAACTCTTGTTCTAAATGAAAAGTGAATTTTATGAAGACTTATGGCCAGAAAGGGACTATAAGTTCTTTAAATTTTTCAACATATTTTTATGTATACTGTCCACATCAGTCTTATAAAATTCTGGGTAGTTGTTATGAGTTAATTCATTTTCTCCTGTAGATCCAGAGTAATGTGTTTTTTATTCTTAGAGGGGGTTAGGTTGGCAGCCTGCTGCAATCTTGATTACACCCAGGAATGAGGATGGGAGAGAGGGGCCAGAGTAAGCAAAGTCACTTGTTTACACATTCAGTATTAGGTTCATTCAGAATTTTAAAATGTAACCACAGGCTTAAAGAGAGGACTACTACTACTAGGCTGGGGGAATTTTCAGGCCAAAAGCAGATCTTTTGAGTCAGGCAGAAAGAGGTGAAGAGGTGATTTTTTAAGAAGGAAAGGAAGGAGCAAAGGTATGTGGCAACATATGTGTAACTAGAATTACTGCTCTAGGCTGCAAAACCTAAGTTAAGATAAATAGGACAAGTTTTGTTCAGTGTAAACTTTAAAATTACATCCTGCTTCTCTCTATGGCCAATCCTTGCTTCTGCCCCTCTCACCAAGTAGGAAAAAGGGAAGTGTAATGTATGGATGTCTCCTTCCTTTTTCCATCAAGTCAAAAGATACGAATTTTGGGAAATTGGGTAGTTTGTACTTGATGTCAAATGCACCAAGATGTTTCTAGCATTTTATTGGCAAAACAGGACCATTATATCATACAGGTCATCAAATCATTTTACTCCAAAATTAGTAGCAACCTAGCTTTGGACTCGGTCTACTTCTCTGTTAACTATTCTCAGTATTGCATGAGGCTGACACACTGCCCACGCATGGATGACTTTAATTCATTTTGGCCCTGTGAGCTACACAAGGTATGTTGAACACTTACAAGCCAGACATTATAAAAAATATATATTTATGTGCATTTTATCCAGTTATTCTTTACAGTAATAGCATTTTGTAACCAAAAGAATCTGATGAGAAAACTGAAGTCCACAGAAGTTAAATGAATTGCTTCATAAAAACATAGGCAATGAGACAAACATGAACCCAGCGTCACTAAGGATCAGAGGCTAAGACTCTGAGGAGATTGGTGGTTGACTAGAATTCTCAGGAACCAAACAGAGCAGTCCAAAAAGACATATCCTTTAGGGAACTGAGATAAATGTAAATATTTAAATTCAGTTTAAAAAATTGTTACTGTATAATCTCACTTTGAAAATACATTACAAAAATATGCCACTTTTATCAGATTGGAAAATACTTTAAGGCAGTATCTTCACAAAGATCTTCACAAAGATTTATGAACAAATGACATTCATTATAGCTTAGTAACAGTAAACATTTTCCAACAACTCAAATGTCCAACAATATTATGGAACATGGAATATGATGGAGCCATGGTCTTTCTAGAGGGAAGTGTTAAAAATGTTTTTAACCCAGCATAGACAACCATATAAATGACCCCGATTTTTAAGAACTGTATATAGAGAGAAGAGTCTAGGGTATTTATATTAAAATGTTTAATGGTGGTTGCAGTACTGGGTAATTTTAATCAAATTCTTATTCTGTTCTGTACTTCAAAAATATATTCCCATTCAAGAAGATTTTATCTGAGAATCTAAGACCATAAAAGATTTTTTTCAAGAATTAACTCAATTTTGCCACACCCTGCAGCATGTGGGGAATTCCCTGACCAAGAACTGAACCTGTGCTCCCTGCAGTGTAAATGCAAAGCCTTAACCATTGCACCACCAGGGAAGCCCTCAAATTTATTTTTGATAGGGATAAACTGGAAACATGTCAACAATAGGTCCTAGTTGAATTATCACACATCCATAAGAAGTATTTTGCAGCCACTGACATTTGCTTATGAGCAGTTTGTATTGTACAGGAAACAATTCAGAAGGAAAAACTGATATAAAATTCTATAGAACAGTCAGCACTAAAATATAGATGTCAAAAATAGACTAATAGCAAACAGTACCAAAACGTTGACAGGTCTCTCTGGATAGCGGATTACTAGTGATTTTTAGTTTCTTTACACTTTTCTCTTTTCTAAACTTGTAGTTAATTATTTTATATTTAGAAAAAACCTTAAAAATACTTAACACAGTGTTAGAAATATGACCCAATGTGGTGCCTTGGAAACATGCCAATTTAACACCTCATTGCGCTTTCCTGTTTCTCCAACAATGGTGCTCTGAAGCCTAAGAGGAAACCTGAAGTAAAAGGCAGTTTCTATATGGCAGTTTACTTCCGTTAGCATTTTAAATTTTCCCCAGCCTTGATAGAAGATACAAAACATAGACTTGTTTGGGAAGGGAAGGGGAGTAGCAGACAAAAGAGATTTTTATCTGCATTGTTTTAAATATGTTTTCTTTCAAAGAAAGCTTAAGACCTTTAAGAAAACATTTGTGGTATCTCTGGAGTATATCTTGAAGAGCTACTTGAAGATCTTGAGGAGCTACTACATAAGCTTACAAACTCACATTTTATAGTTTTCGGTGCCAAGACAACAGTGGGTTTTTATCACATACCCCTAACTGCAAAGGCTGAAGGATTTTCTTTAAATGCTTATCGATGACTGGTTAGAAAATGAGTAATAATTTCAGTGGTAAAACAAGTTTGGTATTTCCTAGGTGAAAACAAAGCCTCTGAAATCAACTCCGCTACAAAGCCATTTTCAGGCAATCAAGATTAAAAATACTGATTTAGATGTGTCTTCTGGTGAAGATGACTGGCAGCACTTGCTAACAAATGAAATAAATGAAACTGAAAAGCTTCTAAGCTTAGAAAATGACAACCAACCTAAAAAAAGAAAAGCAGAAGAGATGGCAGAAAAAACAGATTAAAATAATGTTGATAAATGCTTTCAGAGTGAATTATTTAATTGAAATATCAATGTGGTTTCAATAGGAATATAATTTATAGCTAAAGCTTTGTAGTTCTACTCACTTTACCAACTTTTTTCTTTGATGAAATTATATTAATGTTGTGTTTTCACTCAATAAATGCTTCATTTAAGATAGCTAAGATTGCAAGGATGATATTAGCACTGAATGAATGGTAACATTTAATTCCTTTTAGTTAAATTTGTCTTTCCTCCATATACTCTTTCATCAAAGCTCTTGGTGCATCTCAAAACCCTTCCTTACGGAACACAACACATGTATTATACAAAATAGACAGTGACCCTTTGTCATTTATTACTTTGTATGCTCTGAAGATGGTGATTTCTTTTAAATATGAGACAATAAATGTCCAGACTGTAGTCAGATTTTAGCCTATGTTTTACTATGATTTTGATTTTCCAAAAAGAACAAAATTATACAGCATAAAAATTCAGGTGTCAGAAAGACTCAAAAGGCTGTTTTTCACTTTGTTCAAATTTTGTTTCCAGGCATTCAGTGTGTCATAGAGTTGTTGCCATTGCTGTTTTCCAAATGTCCGATGTGTGCTATGACTGGAAAAATTAAAAACAAAGTTATTAGTCAACCTTTTGTCCTTTGGTATTCTTTTATAATATAATACACTTGTATCTAGTTAAAACAGCAAGGCTAAATATATATAGGAGACAATATAGAGTTGTAAAAACGACTAGAAGCTTTTTTAAAACAAAACAAAAAACCCTTTATTTGCCATACTAATCCTAAACTGGGCTTCCCTTGTGGCTCAGCTGGTAAAGAATCTGCCTGCAATATCAGAGACCTGGGTTCAATTCCTGGGTTGGGAAGATCCCCTGGAGAAGGGAAAGACTACCCACTCCAGTATTCTGGCCTGGAGAGTTCCATGGACTGTATAGTTCATGGGGTCGCAAAGAGTTGGACACAACTGAGCGACTTTCACTATTCACACTAATCCTAAACCATCTATTTTCCTGAACTACATAAACCAGACACAGAAGTCATTAGTATTCTAGCCAGTGCTGAGCCATTAAATGAAATGTGCTGGAAAATAGGACTCTTTCATTAAATAAGCTAATCACATTCAGTCTGAACTTTAATAAAATTATGATAAATAGGAACTATTTAACTACAGTCAACTGATAAGAACACCACCTTGGTTCTCTATAAACATTTAAGTGAAATAGAATAAATTGTTCTACAAAATGCTGCAAAGTATTAGTGTCTTACCTGACAACAACTTTTCTCTGGGTTTGATCAATTTTGCAGTAGACCATTTTAGTTCTTACCGCTGGAAAAAAGATATTTTACATGACTTATTATATGGAAAAATTCCCAAGGAAAACAGCTGAAAGCACAAAACTGTGACCAAGTAAGCCATAATAAAACTTTACAGTTTCCCAACACTATTTTACAAACTGGCTCTTTGAAGCACAGCAGTATGATACAACCAAAAGGAAGGCCACATATATTTGTCCTCTGGTTTGCTGCACCAATCTGTATTAAATACCACATAAAAATTTTCAGTAAGAATTCTAGTGTTCTTCCTGAAATCACAAAACAGGAGGTGGGAAACAGTTTCTTAATAAGGTATTATAGGAGTGTTTGAGACTTAAGAGCATTCCAATGAAACAATGTCAGTAGTTCTGTGCATTTTATTAATCTTAAAATATCCTAATTCCATTGCACTTTATAAGGCAATTATTAAGGCTTCCCAGCCAACACAGGAGACCCAAGAGACATGGGTTTGATCCCTGGGTTGGGAATATCCTCTGGAGAAGGAAATGGCAACCTAATCCAGTTTCTTGCCTGGAAAATTTCATGGGACAGAGGAGCTTGCTGGGCTTCAGTCTACGGGGTTGCAAAGAGTCAGATGTGACTAAGCACAGCACACAATATAATTATTGAAGAAGGTCCTATTCCTAGGCCAATCACAAAAATGTGATAATGGTTAGTATTTTCAGATCATTTACTATGTGCCAGGCACCAAGCTGGCACATGCATTAATTACATGCATTAATTTATTTAATCTTCACAACCACAAATTAACTCCTACATTCAAGTTTCACAGCCGAAGACCCAGTCTCAAACACAGGTTTAATACTAAAATCTAGGCTCTTAACCACTACAATATTCTGCCCTAAAGGCCTTTTGTTCTACATGACTTCAAGAAATAGATACACACCAAAAACCACATGTGCTCATTCAGTTGTGTCCAACCCTTTGTGACCCTATGGATGGTAGCCTGACAGGTTTCTCTGTCCACGGAATTCTCCAGGCAAGAATACTACAGTGGGTTGCCATTTCCTTATCCAAAAAAAACCACATAGAAACTTACTGAATAATCCCACTCAGTTTTCACAGTACTACAAATATAATCTGCTCAACTACTAAACTCAGTTTCAAGATTAAAAATCTTATGTTTCATAGGGTAGAAAGAAATTCTAGAAAAGAAAATGTTCCAATTGCCTTACCATCAATAACAAATGCTTCAACATCATCAGCTCCAATCTGAAGTTCTTGTTGCATTGTGTCAAAAGAAATTTCTTTATTTTCCACTGCCATTCCCATAAAAGTAAGCAGTCTCATTTTTGCCATATTCTGTTCATGTAGTAGGCCTGAGAAACAATAGTAGTGAAGCCAGATAAGCATCCATACTAATTACAGCCCTGCATGATAACTCTTGTGTAAAACTGTCACAGTGTTAATTTTCACAAAGCTTCTTGTATTTGCAAACCATAAACTGACCCTATAATCATATTATGGAGCATTTAAAATTATTTTTCTATTACTATGTTTCCTTACTGCTTCAGTGCCACAGGTGACACATTCAATGTTAAGATCAGGCTATAAAATGATATTTTTAGGCCCTAAACATTTTGTACATTTTCTATTTTTAATATTTATTTTATATATTTTAGGAGATAAAGTATACAAAATACATTTCATAAAGAACATTCTAATTTAACTAAATTACTTAAAACTTATTTTTACTAATAAGCTCTTCATTTATACACAGGATTCTGTATCCATTGATACTTACTGTTTTCTGTGATACTGGTAAGCATGGAATTTTAAAATATGTTAACATACATTCAGTTATAAAAACATTAAATTTCCCTTTAGGCCACTTTGGATTTAATACTTAAAAGTCAAACTGCAAAAGTATATTTAACATTTACAGGTTGAAAATGATTAGTACTAGATAAAGTAATAGTGATACCTGTTCTTTTTAAGGCAAAAGTAGAAAACTACAAATAATTCAAATTTTGCCTTATAATTTCTAATGAAATATTATTATAATTATTCGGATCGTAAACAATTGTCAGACCTAAGAGCAAACTACCTAGTCCCCATCCTTTCTCTGTAAAAAAATTAAAATTGAGGAGTAAAGAGATTAAATGACTTACTTATTGGTTACAAAGTGGCAGTACTAGGTCTAAAAAATAAGTTCATATACAAAATAACTAGAAATACAAATATATACAAATCCAGAATACCCAAATTATCTATTCCTAAATAGAAGCTGAATTATAACAGATTACTCTATTTCATGTTAATTTCTTAAAACATTTCTAAAGTTAATTTAGAAATACTTATACATTCCTTTTCTCTGAACTTTCAAATTATGTAAACTCAGTGAATGGTACTCTCTAGTAATTAAGAGCCTCAAGTTTGTACTGGTGAAAAAGTTCCAAGTACTCCATAAATAAATTTGAAATTTATTATTAAATTTAGCACAAGACTAGGGAAGCCCATTAATATAGGACATAATTGTTAATTAGCTGTAATTATGATGCAGACTTTCTATTTGGCACTGATTCAACAAAAACATGATCATCATAACTCAAATGAATGAGGTACCCAAGTAAGTATTGCTAAGCAGGTTTAATGGAAATCTACAAGCATCAAAAAATCAATTAGTGCACATTAACCCTAATTAACAAATGCAAATTAGATGCTGATTAACTTTCCGAAGCAAGAAGGTAGCAACTGGACAACACTAGATTACATGTGGACATGTCAGGGCAATTCAGTTGACACAAGATAGTGCTACTGTTGGCCCAAGTTGTCAGTGTTAATAAAACGAAGTGTTTTGAGAATAACTGATGCTACCTGTGGAATCTACACATTTATAACCAGACTTTCAGCTGTAATAACATCTTAATACATTTAAAACCCAAAAATAAACATTTAATAAGATGTTTTGGATAAACAAATTACTAATAAATGATTGCTAATCTGCATAGATTGTGACAAACAAAAGGCCAAACAGGGATGATTTGTGGTTTACACAGAAATTGTTATGTTTTTCCTATCACAGAGAACTAATACAAAGTTTATTTGTATACAATATCTGTCAATACAAGAAAATTCCTTAACATTACCAGTTCTATGGACATACATATTGGCCTCTTTTACTATGATAAAATGATAGAAATTCCTAAAATTTCTAAGATATAATTTAAAATACTCGTGAAGTTAAATTTATTTTACTGCTACTCCTTGTGCAGTTACAAGATTACCATAAATCCAAAAACTTATCAGAGGGAAGATTATTTCTCAAGTGAATTATGTAAAACCGTGGTCTAACTCATGGAACTCTGCATTTAAAAACACTTCAAATTGATGTTTAAAACAAAGAATCAAATTTAAAGCCTTTAGGATTCTTATTCTCAAAATCAAATTATTAAGCCAGTAAAGTATGAGTTAAAGACTTGTAGAAAGCTGTGCTTTGTTTCATGAAAGTAGATTACCTTCAACGAGGAAGTCACAGTGTTGTGTGTCATATTTCAATTTTAAAGTTATAAAAAAATCTAATTTTATGGAAACATTTATTCATTACTAATATGTCAAAACCTTAATGCAGTAATAAAAAAATGTGCATCATTGAGCAATTTCTGCATTGTCACTGACCCCTGTCTTAAAATGCTGCAATATAGAAAACGTAATTTTAATGCATGCAATAGCTTATGAACCAGTGCTCCTTTGAAACAGTCAATTACACATCAATGGGGGAGTGTCAAAGTGTTAATTACTACTCCTTTTTCTTTGGTGCGTAAATAAAGAGGTTGCTGACATTAACATTCCATCACATAGCTTCATGCCACAAAACAAATTAACTGGGACAGAATGTGGTTTTCTGGGTCTAGTGCACCTGGCAAAGCACTGAACACAAACACACTTGCATCTACTTTATCTTGGTGTATTTCAAACGCCTTATTATGTTCAGAATAATTCAATCTTCCCTAACTCCAATGGCTGCACAAAAGTTATAGGTGACAGGAATTAATGATTACCAAATTGAGGACTAATAGTATAATCAAAGTAGATTATAAATGTATTCTTTATCTACACTTCAACCAACCAGGAAGACTAAATTCAATTTTAATATGGAAAATTACAACTGGCCTTTGTGTTCTGATCATCGTCCAGTAAAAAAACTAAGCACCTTAGCTTCATTTGTCTTCACTCTCTAAAAAACGGAGTTTTAGAACAATTAAACCTGTTCAACTACAGATTTCCTAAGGTTTCTTTTTAATTTTAGCCATGTTAAAAACATGCTCCAGAAAGAAAACACTGAACATATATGCAATCTGCTCAATGAGGATGAGTAAGAGTTCAGCAACATTTACTGAACTCTGTTGGTCTAGAAAGAAAATGTCAAGATAAAAATCACAAAGCTTAAACTTCCTATGCTGTCTTCAACAAACTGTCACACAAAATCACCATAACTCCACTTCTAACTTCATCTATAGCTTCACTTAGATCTGCTCAGGAATACAGTATACTTTGTTCATTGGGGCAGTGATGGAGAACCAAGTGTAAAAGACTGTATTAGAAGGAAAAAAGCTACTGCTACAATTATGTGACTGTGGCTTTTTAAAAGAAGTACCAAAAATTTAAATCACCATGCATCTAAGGAATAAGATACACCGCTGGTTAGGGTAATCTACACATAAGGCCATGATCCTATTTTTCTGGATCATACATTCCTATCTCTCCCTATCCCTCCAAAGAATAATCCCCAAAACTTACCAAGTGAATCAATGAAGTCTTTATTATTCTGATAAAACTTGACATATGATGCCAATTTAGCACTCACAAAAATGGTTAAAAGCTATACAAAAAAAAAAAAAAAGACAGTATTCAATATAGAATCAAGATTTATACTAGCTATTTAAGACACTGACTCCCAGCAAGGAGACTCTATATTCAATCTGTTTGATCAAATTACTATGTAAATCTGCTTTCGTCAAATTCACTTAAGATGAAAGAATCAGTAAATACAATGAGCTTTAAACGATTTACCCCAAAAGATGGCAGTAATGACATAGTACTAATAGAAAATAATCTGTAATGTATTTATAACTAGAAAAGTACATTCATGTGTTTTTAAGTATCAGACTTATTTTCCTAATTGGGGGCTAGCTGACACTATATAATATGAAGAAATTTGTATTCTCTAGGTTCATAATGGAGAAAATGAAGGAAAGAAAGGAAGAACAGGCGTGTTCAACAGTGGAGAAAAGCTAAATGTTAGTCCTAAATTTTAGTCTGTTCCTGATAAAAAATGAATAAATAGTTCTCTTTCTAGATTTCTCTGAGTTGTGTCCATTAATGCAAAGAGTTCTGGGTTCAGTGTGTTAGATTTAGGAGAAAACACTTTTCACATTAAGGATAAATTACTTACATCATGAATAAGCTCGCCTTCCAAAAACTTGACTGGTTTTAAAGTAAGAAGATGGTCAAAAAGGAATGCATTTGGATCTTTCAATGCTCGCACAATACACCTTAATTGGAAAACAAAATAAATCAAAGCTCAGAGTCTTGAAATTCAGGTACATTTCACTACCTTTGCAGATTGCAAAATATATTCAATTAAGTGAAATATCTAAGAGTTCAATATACATGGCATAAAAAATTTACAAAACTGGGGTTAAAACAGGCCAATAAATTGATCAGTGATGCCTGTTTTAACATGTATTATCTCATTTCATCCTCACAGCACCTCGAGACACTTAAGAGTATTATCAAGCCCACTTTACTAAAGATGAAACAAGCTCAGAAAAGAACTTGCCTGGTTTTAAGGGCTAATTAAGTGGTCAAGTATTTGAATGCAGGCATTCTAACCTGAGTCAACGACTATCTTTTCCACTAACTACCCTTTCTACCAACATCCATTATATACAAGTTCTTGGGAAGCAATAACCCTATGAAGAAATTACCAATTTCCATTCCATAGAGTTAAAAAACTGATCCTACTCTTATCGCTACTAAATAGACCTAAAACTGCTTGAAGCAGTTCTCATTAGCAATAAGTTAATTTTTATACAAATCCAACCTTTCCCCATCAACATTCTGTAATATTAAGGTAAAACCAAACCAAGATCAAGTTCTATTATTCAGGTTGGGAACCCCAATTGCAGGAATACCCCAAATAGCAAACACTGTATGGCTATTTCACATGCATTCTATGGTTCTTTCAATACCAAATCTTGAATTTTGGTAGCTACATTAGAATCATCATGGAGCACATGCTATCAAATGGCTTTGGATCACAGGTGGATGCAAGCATGACCTCCACTATATGACCAAATACTATAGCTTCCCTCTGCCCCAACGACGACAGCCATCACTGGAACACCATGTTAAACATTACCTGTGGGCATCAACTCGAGCCTGGGAAGCATTGTCCTCCGTGTAACTGCCTAACAATTCCACCATAACTTTTGATGCGGCATCACTAAAAAGAAATATAACTTTAGGAACTTCAGAGTATCATTACTGCCACTCATTCATTCAAAAATATTTACTAAGTGCCAATACTGGGCTGATGATACATATACATTGGTGACTCAGAGACACAGTTCTTCTCTATGGAAAGTCATGGAACTTTCCTTATAGTAGGAAAGAGAAACAACTAAGGAAAAATAACAATTAACGTGCCATAAAGGAAAATGGTGATGTTATGCAGTAATAAGAGTTGAGAGAGCAAAGAGGAGGCTATTTCATACAGAATGAGCAGGGAAAGTCTCTCTCTGAGGAAATGATACATAAGCGGAGATCTGAAGGATGTAAAATAATTGGCTATGAAGAGTATTGGTTGGAGGTGGAAGGCTGGGGCTGGATGACTTTCCAGGCAGAGAAGACAAGCTATAAAAAGCCCTAGAGAAGAAAAAAGTTGTTTTGTCTGAGAATAGTACAGCTGAACCTGCGCCAACACCAGATATTTAAATAACTCCACTAATGACACCCTTCCAATTAAATCACCCCCAGAATTATATGATCAATTTTGACTGCAGTGAAAAGCACAATTAAAAGCATCAACTCAATCTGAACTTAGACAATGTTTATCTTCACCCTTTATTTCTTTTTTTAAACTGATGAAATCTTCAGCCAGTTATAGAAAGCTTCAGTTTGCTAAGTAGGAGAAACACCCTTTTCATTTGCTAAAAACCTTTCTCTTCTCCCTACGTCTGGATTCAACCTGGATAAAATCAGTAAGAGCTATACTATTTATTTTTTAAAAGTTAAATGACATTCTAAAACTTCCCACAAAACTAAGGTTCAAATATATTACCTTGTGGGGGCGGGGGGGAGTGGGAGGAAGGCTCACAAGGGAGGGGATATATATATATATACATATATATATATACACACACACTTATGGCTGAATTCATGTTGCACAGCAGAGACAACACTGTAAAACAATTACCCTCCAATTTAAACAAATTACTATCCTGTGATACACTGCAAGCATGGGCACACTTTCCAGTTTTAACAGCCATAGTATACTTCAGTTGAATACATCTTATTAAAGAAAACCTGAATTCACAAAGATCAAATAGTCCATTTAAAGAACACAGTATCTGACATATAATAAGGCCTCAGAAGGTGTCACACAATTTGCACTCATCAACCACCAATATGAATAAAATCATGAAGGAGACACCAATAAGTGTACGCATTTCTTACTAAGAGGGCGAGGTAACTCCCAAGAAGCAAAAACAACAACAAAATGACCATTTTCTGTGTACTAGGCAAAAACCAAATCTTAAAGCAGCAGCATGACAGAAATCTATAGAGTTTAAATAACTATCCTCTCCTAGTTCCCTAAGCATGGGGAGCATTCACCGACTCAGGGCCCATCGCTGCCCAACACCTTGGGAATCCAATGGTGGACAGACAAGGTCCTAACCTTCCCTGAGCCTTTACTGCTTTGTGATATAGTCACCAAGGCGTGTCCAACTCTTCTGCAACCCCATGGACTGTAGCCCGCCAGGCTCCTCTGTCCATGGGATTTCCCAGGCAAAGATTCTGGAGTGGGCTGCCATTTCCTTCTCTAAGGGATCGTCCCAACTCAGGGATCAAACCCACGTCTCTTGTGTCTCCTGCACTGGTAGGTGGACTCTTTACCACCGAACCACCTGGGGAGCTCTCACTGAGCCCACATCCTCGTAAGCCTCTTAGCTGAGGGTGTGAAGTGCTATGATAAGTGGAGGGCACTGTAAGTACAGGAGGAGCAGTTCAGGCAGAGTGAAGGAGTTGAGTGTGGGTCTAGACCAAACAGAGGGCACCTTTCCACGAAGCACGAGGCAATAAATGTTTTAGGCTTTAGAGGTCACAGTCTCTACCTCAACTATTCAAATCTTGGCGAAAGCAGACATAGATAATACATAAAAATGTAAATGTGGGCGTGTTCCAATAAAATTTTATGGATACGGAAATTTGCATTTCATATAATGGCCACATTTCAAGAAATAGCCTTTTTTTGACGCCCCACCCCGACCCCAATCAATCAGTTAAAAATGTAAAAACCATTCTTAGCTTGTAGACCATACAAGAACAAGTACCAGCCTCTCTGGTCCAGACTGGGAAAGAGCATGGGGCTTTTGTATCTGACACAGTTCACTGTCTAGAGTATGATAACCAAGAGGAAGAGTATGTGGGTGGGTGTGCATAAAAGAGAGGAGGAGAGAAATGGACGGAGGGAATGTCTATATGGAGAAAGCAAAGTTTTTTGCAGCTTTTCACTGCACCATATAAAAATGGCGAGATTACTGTCACATTCGCCAAGTCACACTACAGCAATAAATGGAAGCCCACGTCAGAAAGGACTTCTATATCACCCTAAGAATTTTGTACTGTGCCCTAAAGAAAATGTAAACCTGAAGAATGACATGCTGAAATTTTTGTTTCACAAAATCACTGTAAATAGAATAAAGAGAAGATGACTTTGAGATGTCTAGCTAGGAAAACAGACTAATTCAGAGGGAGAAAACGGAAATTCATTTTGGACATACTGAGTTTGAGGCAACCATGTGTGCTACGCAATCATGTTTGACTGTTTGTGACCCCACGGACTGTGGCCCGCCAGGCTCCTCTGTCCATGGAGATTTTCCAGGCAAGAAAACTGGAGTGTGTTGCCATGCCCTCCCTCAAGAGAATCTTCCCAATCCAGGGACTGAACCTAGGTCTCCCGCATTGCAGACGGATTCTTTACTGTCTGATTCACCATGGCAAGGCCGCAACTAGAGAGAAACAGGTGGAAAGCAGCTGAACATAAAGACCTAAAGTTCAGAAGAGAAGCTGGGTTTAAAGCCTGGGAAGGGCATACACGCTGTATTCCATAAACCACCGTTTCATACTGCCTTATGTCACTGCTGCTTACATCTATGGCTTTTGCAACATGTCCGTTTTTCAGAAATAGTCATTCACATGGCACATATATACTGAGTGCCTACTCTTGTCAGACACTGTCCTAGCAATGAACAGCAAGTTAAGGCCCTTGTGAAACTTACATTCTGGTGGGGACTGACAGATAATAAACATTAAAACATAGTAGGTCAGTTAATAGTAAGTGCAATGGAAGCAATAATAAAAGAGGGAAGGTAGGGGGGAAGCAACGCAAGGGTAGAGGAATGTTGTTATTTTCACAGAAAGAAGCCAAAGAAGGCCTTTCCAATGAGGCAACAACTGAGGGAGGGAGGGAGCCACAAATGAGTTGTGAATGAAGCAAAGACTCTAGACAGAAGCCCCAGAAGTCAACTGAAGGAAGCGTTTCAACAGGGAAAGAATGCTGGCCTGTGACAAATGCTGCAGGTATTTCTTAATACGTTAACATTAGGGTGTGTCTAGGAGAGGACAGATGGGTACTGATGTCCTATCTCAATTTCTCTGAGAACTAGCTTTGGGATTCTTTATTAGGTGATCTTAGTTACTTCCTTTTTATGCATAAAAGACTGAGGATCTACTAAATAGCAATCAGAGACACCACCCAATGAGTAGTCATCAATGACACACATCATTTTAAATGACTATACCAGAAAAAAAAAAAAAAAAGACTAATTTTTTAAGATGAGCTTGAAAAAAGTGAAAAGGATAATGACAGGAATAAAATATCTAATATTTACTGAGTGCTTTCTTAATAATAAAACCACTGTTTTAAGAACTTCGTGTATATCTTATTTAATCTTTCCAATAATGCTATTAGGTACATACTACTATTATTTCCACCTTGAAGTTGGAAATTGAGGTACAGAGATTTATTTAGGGTCATAGAGCTAGCCTGAAGGTTAAGATGGTAAAGAATCTGCCTGTAATGCAGGAGAGCTGGCTTTGATCCCTGGGTTGGGAAGATCCCCTAGAGAAGGGAATGACAACTTACTCTAGTATTCTTGCCTACAGAATTCCATGGACAGGATCCGGGCAGGCTACAATCCATGGGACTACACAGCTGGACATGACTGAGCAACTAACACATAGCTAGTAGTAGGAAGGCCAAGGTTCAAATCCCAGTAGTTTTATTCCACTACCTACACATTTATCAGTTCAGTTCAGTCGCTCAGTCGTGTCCGACTCTTTGCGACCCCATGAATCGCAGCACGCCAGGCCTTCCTGTCCATCACCATTCAAACTCATGTCCATCGAGTCGGTGATGCTATCCAGCCATCTCATCCTCTGTCATCCCCTCCTCCTCTTGCCCCCAATCCCTCCCAGCATCAGTCTTTTCCAATGAGTCAACTCTTCGCATAAAGTGGCCAAAGTACTGGAGTTTCAGCTTCAGCATCAGTCCTTCCAAAGAACACCCAGGGCTGATCTCCTTTAGAATGGACTAGTTGTTATAGTGTATATTAAAATACGGATTCCTTCTCCAGTAGCTTTCATGCCCTCCCTTTTGAAATGGTCTGACATAAAACTATTTAACACTTACTGACAACTGGCTGGAATGCTGCCACAAGTGTGCAAGCAGGTAACAGACAGTAGCCACTGATACAGAATGAAATAGGGTATTAATGCAAAATTCCCTGCTTACTTCTTTTATAATAAAACACTGCAACTTTCACAACAAAAATATAATTTTCTCTTGTATTATTAAATGTAAATGGTCTGTAAAAACTTACATTAACATAACATAAACACTATTATTGATCTTCTCTAATATATGAAACACCCTAGCACTGAAAGCCACTAAAAATTGTCCAATAAAAGACTGATTACTTTTTCTAAGTTTTTAACCACTATGTGAAAAGAGAAATTGAAAAGCTAGGTCAAAATGGCAGGATTATCCTTCAATACTGATCCTAAAAACTGGACCAAATCTATCATTTGGTTGCATCCATAACTGGCTGAGGAATAAATCTTTGGGGCATGCAGTTTGCTGGGCTAAATACAAGCCCTAGAAACTCAAGACCTTGCAAAAGCACAATAAGATTTAGTCTAGTCTATTGCAAAGCTGGGCTTCCTTGGTAGCTCAGATGGTGAAGCGTCTGCCTGCAATGTGGGAGACCTGGGCTCGATCCCTGGGTTGGGAAGATTCTCTGGAGAAGGAACTGGCAACCCACTCCAGTAGTCTTGCCTGGAAAATCCCATGGACAGAGGAGCCTGGCAGGCTACAGTCAACGGAGTCGCCAAGAGTCGGACATGACTGAATGCCTAACACTTTTCTTTCACTTTCATTGCAAAGTTTCATCTCAGGGACACTGTTTATATAAGAGACACTGACTAAGGGAAACTGACTGATAGACCCTCACCACCATTAAACAAAAGTGATAGCACTACCTGTACTAAGACATCAAAGCTTAGTCTAATTAAATAACTCAGTCTAATGTTACACAGCTTTGGGATTAACAGCTGTACCAGTTTTAGGAAAGCAAGTTTTGCTTTTTAGAAAGTTTAAAGATGGGAAAAACTATTTCAAACTTGGCAGTTATCTTTAATTTAGTAGGTGAAATTTACACAAAGAGATTTATAGCAACTCCTTAGAGAACAAAGTAAGACCAAAAGCACTTATCCTACTTGTCTTTAAAAAACAGTCCCAACTACTTATATTGCCTGTTAAGTCAGTACATTAATTCTGAATACCTTTTCTTACAATCCACAAGTGCCTCATAAAGTAGTCTTAAAAGGGTATGTTTTTTTTCAGTGGTGAGGTTCCAGTCAGAAATCCATTTTCTAACCTAAAACGAGATTGATAAAAGGAGAAAATTTAGTGACATGGTGAACATATTTGCTTATTTCTTATAAGCAGAACAAGTATTCCACATCATAACTCACTTGATCCAGCTCAGTTGGAATATACTGGATGGCCCCACAAGATGCTGCCACTTTAATGAGGCTGCAATACACTGTATATCTTACAGGAGTATTCTTATCCATCCCATGGAAAAGGTTGCTTAGCCTGGTAAACAAACAAATGATAAAGCAGTGCTTGAGATCAGTGACTATGGTGAGTGCATTGAGGCCATCCGCTCTGACAACAAACTTCACAGATACTGCTATGAACATCACACTGCAAGGAGGGAAATGGAGCCCAAAGACACACCACCAATAAGCCACAGCTGAGAGTCAAGTTCTAGAATTGTTTTTACAAATAAACGACAGTAACATGACAAACTCCTTGCTTTTTACCAATAAATGACAGGAACATGAAAACCCCATAGGAAAACTGAGCCTCCTTCAGTTCTTAACTTACAACTGCAGTCTCAGAGATGGACGTTCACCTTCCCGAAATTTGACCAGTTTCTCACACAGGCTTTCAATCAGACCTTCTTGCTTATCTGGTTCCAGGATCAACAGGAGGGATACCACGCTATTCATCACACTTTCAACATCTACACGAGTATGGATGACATAACAGTGATACTATAATATTTAATGTATCGAGTTAAATATGTATTTCCAGAATTTTAATATACCAAAGACCACTGAACATAAAACTTAAAAAACTAAAAAACAGAGAAGACATGAATTTAAAATAACCAGCTCTGCTGTACCATTATCATTCAGAAAACAACTTCCACACTGTATTAAATGAGGAAGAAGTTACTACCCAGGATCTGGTTTTTAACCAGTAAAGCAGAAGACTGAGTCACACCTCCATACAGTATACAGTTTCAGCTTTACTGCCAAGATACTAATTATATGCCAAGTTTAATCTCAAACCTTAACCAGAGATTTTAGGACTCCTAATTTTCAAAATTTCCCATTTTATCTCAATAAATAGAGGATTAGTCAAATAATTAGCTTTTCAATTACCTGAAACTGCATCCCATTTGGTAACGTAAACCTTATGAAGAGATTCGTATTTTTTAGTTCATTCTGAAATTAGCAGTATTTACTGTGTGCAATAACACTCAAAAAACAGATGTGAATGTTTTCTCAAAACAGGCTTACTTCACAGGTTTAACAGATGAGAATAAATCGAAAGTGTGTGCAAAGATTAAAAACAATGGTGCTTTTAAAGTTCTAAGGTCTAAAACAAAACAAATGTAATTCACAACAATGTTTTAAAAGTACGTCTATGATTAGTAATAATACAAAAAATTTAAAAACAAACCTTTATCATCTTCCTTCAGACATACATCACAGGCTTCAATAATCTGAGCTAAATCTACATGAAGGCCACCTTCTGAGTTCTCTTCTGAAATTTCAGCTCCTTTAGATTTCAAATAAGCACGAAGCTCAGCAGCCTGTTGAATCAAATAAGATTGCTCTATATCTATTAGATGAACTATAAATTACAAAAGGCAAGCTCTAAAAGCATTCTGTCCTGTTTCTTAAAAAAATTAATAAATAAAATGTGAATATCACGTTTAATGATGACTTTAAATTATTTTAAAGTTTCTCCCCGCTAGCCCATCCACCATCAGTCTCAAAGGGCTCAGACGGTAAAGCATCTGCCTACAATTCGGGAGACCCGGGTTCAATCCCTGGGTTGGGAAGATCTCCTGGAGAAGGCAATGGCAACCCACTCCAGTATTCTTGCCTAGAGAATCCCATGGACGGAGGAGGCTGGTAGGCTATAGTCCATGGGATCGCAAAGAGTCGGACACGACTGAGCAACTTCACTTCACTTCAAACAAGTAGCTACATAAACCCATTATGACCCCCACACTGATCACCTCCAGAATGTCTCTCACATCACCTATATATCCTGCTGGATTCTCAGTATACAGCAAAAGCCTTTCTAACATAGCCCAAGCTTTTTGGGGGGGGCAAGTGGGGAAAGGTAATAAGTGATCTGTTTTAAAGAAATTAAGTTTTACTGCTCTCAGGTCTATGTAACACGGATAATTTTAAAAGTTACAGACATTACCCTGGTAAGGGAGTAATCATTTGTTAAGTAAATGTTTGAGGACCTATCTGAGATAAGCACTGTAAGAGATACAAAAATAAGAAGATGCCTTTGAATGTTGCCCTTAATATAATGTTTCTATCAAATTGCATCTATGCATACCTGGATCAGAAAGCACTGCTGGACCTATAAACACATAACTATAGTACCACATCCAAGTATTTAGGCATTTCCTACTCTACCACACACATAATATTTAATAACTTATTCTTTTCAGGACTCGGATTTATGGCAGCTATTCATGAATGTAAACAGTGTTTAAGATAATAAAGAACTGAAATGGAGATGTAGGGACACCATTAGCACATATACAGGCATCACATTTCTAATCCCACAGCTATGTCTGGCTACCTAAGTATATGAAACCTGCAGATCTGATGGCACAATCTTTTCAGGTAACACAGAAACTTCACATGAGTTAGTATTATAAATAAGATTTCATAAAACAAATCTCACCATTTCAGATAGCACTAAACTATCACTGTATATTGCTCTATGAAGGAGACATAGTACAGTGCCCCCCTCCCCCCGACCAAAGGCATTTATTTACTTTCTGCTTTGCATGCACAAAGCAGACTATCCAGTCAACACTTTGCTATTTTCATCTGGCATCCCTAACTGGCCACAGGTGGTTACTCTAATCGAGAGCTTGATGAAGTTAAATTCCTGAGGCAATCATCTATTTACCCAAAAGGAATGGATAGGGTGAAACAAGAACAGCAGCATAAACTAACTAGAAAAGACACTTTAATATAATCAATGGCAAAACTTTTTTTAAAAAATTGATTTAATTGGAGGCTACTTTACAGAATGGCAAAACTTCCTGCATCAACAACCCTTTTCCATTTACAACAAAAACAAAAACAAACTTTTTTTCCCCCAGTAATCTAATAGCCTATTGTTGATAACCTGATTCCATTCCTCATCATAGGCTTTTTTTCCTTCCACATCTTTTCTAATAATGCTCAACTCCTTCCCTAGCTTTTTCCCCCCATTTTTCTTTCCCTTACTCTGCTCTTCAGGTCTGAAAGTTATCTTAGACTAGTAATGTTTTCTCTTCTATCGAAACCAAAATTTCTATGTTAGTAGAGTAGCAGAAAACTACAGAATGACAACACTTAAAACTTTGGAGAAGAGTTTTCAGTTCTGCAAAATTAAGGAGACACTCCCTTCGAGCTTAGTTAAACTTGAACTTGAGACTTCTCCGTTTAAAATGAGAAGCATTACCCACGCATACATACCAAAAAGCAAACAGAAACTTAAAAATATTAAGACCATTCACCAGGTGGATGCCTCAAAAGTCTGGGGGTGGAACTGATGTTATGCTTTCAGATCTCTCACTCTTGCTCAAGTAAGAGTATAAAATACAGTCTACATACGGTCACATAGTAGTAAAGCCATCTTGATCTTTAGTACCAAATTATTTTTCCCTGAACTGCTTACGCCTTCTGAAGATTCGCCACCTCCCACTCTGGATGTGGCTGCATTTCGAGGACGGAAACAGATCCCCGTCTCATGAGTCAAAAGTACTGTATCGACACACAGAAGTGACTACGAGAGTCCCGACGCCAACCAGGAAGTAGGCTGTGGAGCCTGGGAACCAGCGCTGGGAGGGCCGGGTGGCGGGCTGGTGCAACTCCAGGCCCGGAACGTGCGCCCCTGCCTCTCGGCCTGCCCACTCCCGGATGCGGAGGACACAATCGCGGCTCTCGACTCTGGGGTTGGCTCCGCGGGGCAGCGTTCCACCCGCCTGGCCCGGGCTCAACCCCGACTCGGCCCCTCACATCCGAGTCTCCCCCCAGCTTCCACCCTGGCGGCATCCGCGGCCCGGGAGCACACCTGATCTTCCTCGCTGATGTCGATGAACGCCGGGACACTCATGGTGAAGGCCCGGGCACCGTGGACGTTGCGCTCCCAAACCACGCCGACCGGAAAAGGGAGCTGGGCCGCGCGGCGGCGCCTCACAACCGCTTCCGGGTCACCCACCGCGGGTCTTGCGGGGCGGGGTCATCGACAGGGGCGGAACCACGGAGACCAATCCCAGCACGCATTCTGACTGGGGGCGGGGCAGAGGGGAGCCAGGGCACGCGCAAGGGGTCTCCTTCCAGGATGCCTCCAGCCCAGTCTAACTTCGGTAGTAGAGTTGCTGCTGCGTTTGTGGCTCGCGGAACCTACCTAGCGTTTTGAAGTTTTAAGGCAAATTTTTTTCAACTTATAATTTAACCCACTTTTAAACCTTTATTGAGGGACTAACTAGCAGGCAGTGCACTCTGCCCTGGGGATAGCAGAAGTTTTCAAGGTAAACTCCCGCACCGGGAGTGGAGGCACACAGAAGACAACAGTACGAAGTATATTAGAAGGGCTCTCCTGGATGGCATCCTGTGTAACAGCACAGGCTGCCGAATCGAGTTCTTTGGGGTGGAATCCCTGCTGTACCGTCTGATGGATTTGTGATTTGGGGTAATTGCTTAACCGCAGCGTTTCATCTTCCTGTTGGAAAAATAAAATCAAGTACTTAACTTATGGTGGAATTGTGAGGACTAAGTAAATTAATAAAGCAGTTAAAACACGGTGAACTTTGGATGTCTTAGCTATTATTCAGTAGTCACGTAACTGTTAACTGGCAGTACTAAGAGAAAAGCAGAGAAAGGAGTGGTGTGTGTATGACTGTGTGTGCATGCCTTTTAAGATAGAGTGAGCAAAGAAAATGGATCAAGTATTAATGAGAACTGAAGGAAACGAGGAAAGTACCAATGAATAAATCTGCCGGAAACCTTTTCATGCAGAAGACAGCAAGGAAGGGACTTGAAGCAGGTGCAAGGAATGTGTCTATTTTGGACATTCCATATAAGTGGAAGCATAGCAATATGTGGCCTGTCTTTTTTCATTTAGCATGTTTTCCGTTTCAAGGTTGTAGCATGTATTAATCCTTCATTCCTTTTTATTGCTTAATAATATTCATTGTTACGCATATACCATATTTTATCCATTCTTCAGTGGGAGTGCATTTAGGTTGCTTCCATTTTTTAGCTACTATGAACAATGTTTTTTGCAACATCCATGCACAAGATTTTGCAGGAACATGTGTTTATATTTCTTTTTCCTGGGAGTAGAATTGCTAGGTTATAGGGTAACTTTATGCTAGTTTTTTTGAGGAGCTATTTTCCAAAAAGGCAGCAGCTTTATTTTTAATAGTCCTAAATAAGAAACAACCCAAAGTTCATCAACAGGTGAATGGATGGACTTTTCTGGCAGTCCAGTGGTTAGGATTCAGCACTTAAACTGCCATGGCTTGAGTTCAACCCCTGGTGGGGGAACTGAGATCCCACAGGTAGCATAGCGTGGCCAAAAAGACCCCCAAAACACAGGTGAGTGTATAAACAAGTTGTTATATATTCATGGAATACTGCTCTGCAGTAAAAAATGATGGAATATCAATACATGCAACAATACAGATGAATCAAAATAATTTGTTGTGTGAAAGAAGCCAGACATACTGCATGATTCCACTTATATAACCTCTAGGAAATGCAAACTAAAGTAGCAGCACTGTAGATTGTTGTTGCCTAAATGAGGAGAACTAATGCTTAAAAATAGTATCTCAGATCGAATTGGTTTTTAAATGCATCAAAAAATTTAGCTTTATTTTGTTAAACAAAATAAATGTTATGTGGGCTTTTTTCCCCCCTTTTTAAGGGAGACAAGTCTCTTAGACAAGTGGTACAAGATATAGTGTCTATTTTTCTATAAAAGGCATGTTTCATATATTCCAAAGTTTCAGATAAAAAAGTTTAGCACCAACTGAAGAAATTTGGAGCCAGCTGAAATTTGAGCAGACCAATTTCAGCTTGATCCTATGCCCAAAACTAAAACAGGTCAACTAGTGTGTTAAAGGCAATAAAATGAGTTGTCATTTATGCTGCCACAATAAAAAACCTATTATTATTGTGTCACATTCTTTAATAGAGTTTCTTGAAAGTATACCTCGAAATTTTCAAAAAGTGAATTGAACAGATCTCCTATCTTCTAAAAAGGAATATTCTCTAGCTGATTTTTTTATCTGAAAAATACAACCAAATATTTATAGTTTTTCTTTGTTTCTTAATTTGTCTGCTTTTGCTCTAGGAATATCCCCTTGTTTTTTCTAATCAAAAATTCTGGAAAACCTAGGTTTAACTATATTTTTAATTATCTTATTTGAAAGGACCATATTAATATATTCACATGAAATTTTATCATTGGAACAAAATTACATATTTTGTAAGAAGAATGCTTTGTGTGATATTGATACTCAAAATTTGTCTTCAAGTTTGTATCAAGTATCTCAAAACTATGGAATGATTCATCTGATAAATAAAAGTATATTTTTATGCTATAATAGTTGATTGTAGTTGATTATCTAAATAGTAATGCTATATTTTAAAGGATAACTTATTTGAAATGAGCACTATATATAATAATTAATCATCATTCTTTTACTGAATCAATATTCTCTGAACACTGAGAAGGTGGAAATGTTCTCATTATTCCATTTCTTCACTTATGGAAGTGGCTGATACAAAGAAAGTGTAATAAATATGTGTTATATTAGTGAATGATATCATAAAAGTTAACTAAATTAGCATATAATGAATCTCTGGTCTTTTCTTTAAATTTTAATTTTGTATGAAAAACAGATGACTACAGCATTCTAGAAAGAGATGGAAAAGAGTGAGGGAAAATGGTGTGACAGAGACTGCTACTTGTCAGCCTGCTATCCATCCTCTTATTCCTTAGTTGCAAATCCTCCCTGTAATGTAGGTGTGGCAATGCATCATCCTTTCTTGCAACTAAATTTATCAGCCTTACGGCTGGGATAGCCAATAAGATGTAAACAAAAATTTGGGGAGGAGCTTCTGGGAAAATGCTATAAAGGGAGCAGACTCAGTCTGGAAGCTGACTCTTCTGTCCTTGGCCTTTTCTGCTTCTTGCAGCCTAAAAACACACATACTTGATGGTGGGAGTTTGAGTAACCAAACTAAAACCAAGATGTGATCTTAAAGGTAGAAGCTGTGATAATAGACAGGAAAGCTGGAAAAGCCTTGTCTTGAAAGTGAAAGTGTGTGTTGGTCAGTCATCTCTGACTCTGCAACACCATGGACTGTAGCCCTCCAGGCTCCTCTGTCCATAGGAGTCTCCAGGAAGAATATTGGAGTGGGTTGCCATTCCCTTCTCCAGGGGATCATCCTGACAGGGATCAAACCCGAGTCTCCTGCATGGCAGGCAGAGTCTACAAGTCTAGATGAGCTATCTAGACTTGTCTTACATAAGAGAAAAATAAACCTCCATCTTGTTTAATCTACCATTATATTGGATTTCTCTAATATTCAACTAAGTCTAATCCTGATTGACACAGAGAAAAAAGTTTGAAATCTAAAGTTATGCTGCTGCTGCTGCTAAGTCACTTTAGTCGTGTCCGACTCTATGCAAATTTAAAAAAAAATAAAAAGCTTATTTAAGTGTAGGTTAGCACATTTTTTGTAATGTGTATTTATGGTGGGAATCTCTCTTAGGGCTATTGTGGTATAGCACTGAATTTACAAACCAACTATCATCTTAAGATCTCAGATTTATAACATAATTAAATTTTATACTAGTGATGCAACATGTGATTATAGTGACTTTGTAGGTGAAACAACTAATGTTTAAGCCAGTTAACTGATGGCTTACTGAAATGCATTGTATCTGAGCTGTAGATTCAGCAGTGGAACTAATACAGTCCCAGAGACCATTAGAAAACATTAATCTTCTCAATTAACTTTCCCAAATTCATAAGGATAACTTCTTCATTTCACATGACATAGTCAATAACTGAAGCATTCATAAATCCGTTGAAGCCAAAGAAGACACATTCGTGATTTATGTTTTTAAAATAATTTCAGAAAGACATGTTTATACTAGAGGGAAAATCTTAACACAGTCATCAAGAGGCATACCATCCGCAAACCATGAGAATGCAAGGGTAGTTTTATGAGCTGATAATTTTTACATTTTTGGAAAAAAATTATTTTTAGCTTCTATATAAGCCACACTAACCACAATCCTGTGAGGTATTATTTTTAAAGTTTTATTGAACAGAGGCTCGGAGGAGTTAGGCAGCTTTGCCAGCATGAGACATAGAGCATCAGTCAATATGGATTTCTATTCAAGTCTGTCTCACTTGAAAATTGTTGCTCTTGCCGCTTTTTTTGTGGATTCGTGATGATTTTATTTCCAAAATAGAATGTAAGAGGTCTTTACCTGGTATGGAATATGTACTTTCAAAATAAACATTTGTATTGAAGTGTAACATGTTCAGAAAAATGTGCCAATCATAGCTGGATACTTTGCTGAATTATCACAGTGAGCATACACATGCAACCATTATCCAGGTCAGATAAAGAGCATTCATGAGCCATTGGGGAAATGCAAATTGAAACCAAAATAAGATGTGCTTTCAGATCCATAGAATAGCTATGATAAAAAAGACAGACAATAACAAGTGTTGATGAGGATGTGGAGAGTTTGGAACCCTCATACACTGATGATGAGAATGTAAAATGGTACAGCCACTCTGGGAAAGTCTGGCAGTTTCTTAAAAGGCTAAACATAGAGTGATCATATGATGCAGAATTTCCTCTCCTAGGCATATATCCAAGAGAATTGAAAATGTATGTCCATGCAAAAACATATACACAAATGTTCATAGCAGCATTATTCATAATAGCCAAAAACATTCATAATAAGCAAATATCTATCAATTGATGAATGGATAAACAAAATACGGTATATTTATACAATGGTATATTATGTGGCAATAAAAAGGAATGAAACCACATGAAAGAAACTTGAAAATATTATGCTAAGTGAAAGAGGCCAGAAACAACGCATGTTATATGATTCCATTGGTGGTGTGTGTGTGTGTGTTGCGGGAGCAGGAAGAATGAAGAGGAAGAATGAAGAACGGTAACTAAAGGGTAAGAGGTTTTTTATGGAGTGAGATGAAAATGTTCCCAAATTGATTTAGGTACTGGTTGCACAACTCTGTGAATATAATAAAAACCACAGAATTACAGGGTTTAAATGGGTGAAGTGTGTGGTATGGGAATTATATCAACAGAGCTGTTTTGTTTTTTTAAAAAAATAATGTACAGAAGACGCAGATGGGGAAAGAAATAGCATCTTCATTATGGATAGAAATAGATAATATGCTTTGGTACAGTGGTTTTAAAGACAAAGAAATAGAACTTGAATGACTTCAAGTATATCAATCTATGTGAGTGCTTGAGGTTTTTATCTGTGTTCAATATATAAAACAGTGAAACAGAGAGAAAACTGAAAGATGTAATATTTTGTATGGTAAGTGTGAATTTTACTTCATACATAATATATTTTCCTGAATTTGAATGATATCTTTAAAATCAAAATTTATTCTTTTTAGATTGTTAATTATTTAAAAACTTATATACATATGTATGTGTGTATACAGGTATATATATGTGTGTATATAGGTATATACATGTTCATAAAATTTAACTAAAAAATGATTTCACTGTCTACATTTTTTATGGTCCCAGTTATATAGTTTTATTTCATAACTATCATTGAAAATGATTTTGTCATGTAGTTGAGTAGGTGTTTAAAGATAAACATGCTAGGGACACTTCTGCACATGTCATAAGTGTATCGCTCAATAAATCTTCACATACAAAAATACCAGAACCAAATTAAGAGAGAATAAAATGAGAACCTCAAAATACCCTCTTGTGTGCCCCTCCAATCACAACTTTCCTAACAATCACAACACAATAGTGGTAAATACTATTCAGATTTCAAATAGCGTGGATTAGTTTCGCCTCTTTGTGTTAATTATAAATAGAATCACATAATATGAACTCTTTGGTTTCTGACTTCTTTTGCTCAACTATGTTTGAGAGACGTATCCATTTGCTGCATGTAGCGGTAAATGGTTCCTTCTCACTGCACACAGTATTCCATAGTGTAAATGTATTACCCTATATTATCCTTTCTATTGTGAATAGGCATTTGGGATGTTTCCATCTCTTGTAAGATTCATAGTGCTCCTGTAAATATCCTATTATATGTCTTTTGGGGAACATACTTTTCAGTTAGGTGTGTGTCTAGGGATGAGGTTGTTGGAACACAAGGTATACATATGTTTGCCAAATAATTTCTAGAGTGGCTTTACTATGTTAAACGTCTTTTTAATAAATGTATTTTCTGCTTGATCATCCAGAATCTGCTTCTGTTCTTTGTAATCAAGAACCTTCTTAATATAACCACTATTTAAATACTGGGAGCTTTTACAGTAAAATATAGATGAAAAATTTATCCCACTGCTGGGCATACACACCGAGGAAACCAGAATTGAAAGAGACACGTGTACCCCAATGTTCATCGCAGCACTGTTCATAATAGCCAGGACATGGAAGCAACCTAGTGTCCATCAGCAGACGAATGGATAAGAAAGCTGTGGTACATATACACTATGGAGTATTACTCAGCCATTAAAAAGAATACATTTGAATCAGTTCTAATGAGGTGGATGAAACTGGAACTGATTATACAGAGTGAAGTAAGCTAGAAAGAAAAACACCAATACAGTATACTAACACATATATATGGAATTTAGAAAGATGGTAATGATAACCCTGTATGCGAGACAGCAAAAGAGACACAGATGTAAAGAACAGACTTTTGGACTCTGGGAGAGGGAGAGGGTGGGATGATTTGGGAGAATGGCATTGAAACATGTATACTATCATGTAAGAAACGAATCGCTAGTCTAGGTTCGATACAGGATACAGGATGCTTGGGGCTGGTGTACTGGGATGACCCAGAGACATGATATGGGGAGGGTGGTGGGAGGGGGGTTCAGGGTTGGCAACTCATGTACACCTGTGGTGGATTCATGTCAATGTATGGCAAAACCAATACAGTATTGTAAAGTAAAAAAGTAAAATTTAAATTAAAAAATAAATAAAAGTCTTCGTAAAAGCAAATCTGATTGTCGTCCCCTATTTAAAACTTTGAATGGTTCCCCATTGCCTATAATGGAAGTCCTCAAATTTAGAAATCACCTAGAGAGCGTTGCAGACTGTTGATCTTTCTGAGCTCACTCACCATTCTTCTTGCGATTTTGAATTCATTCCTGCCCAGGGATCTGCAATTTTTTCTTTCTTTCTTTTTTTTTTTTCTGCAACACACAGCCTGCTGGATCTTAGTTCACCGACCGGGGAAGGTCCCCAGATCCTGACAGAGTAAAAGGTCCTAACCACAGGATCACCAAGGAATTTTAATGAGGACCTTCTAAAGCAGTCTGAGACAAGTGCTCTTTAAATCACAATGGCTGATTGGATTAAATCCCAACACTTACCATAGCATATAAAGGGCTATGTACCTGAGAGCCTACACACACACAGACACACACAGACACACACAGACACACACAGACACACACACACACACACACACACACACACACAGAGCATGCCCACATGCATACCCCAGGTCCAGTCAGGTTGAGCTATTTGTACTTTCTTACTCACCAGCCTGTTTCATAGCCTCGAGCCTGTCCTTGTGCTTCTCGCTTTGCCTTGAAAGTTCACTGTCCACTGGTGACCACACACTAACTTTCAAGACTCTGATCAAGCATCACGTCTCCTGAGAAACCTCATGTGGTATGCACACTTCCCTCTTTCCGTCTCCGTGGAGGAATGAATCACTCCCTTCTTTGTCTGCCTTTTGTCTCCTGTGAGTACATCTATATTTGATCCCTCCAACATTACACTGTATTCATATGTCTGTCTATCCCAATAGTCTGTGAGCCTCAACAGTCATTGCCTGGGTTCCTAACTAGTCTTTGGAGCCTAGCTCAGTGCTTGATACTCATCAGATGACTTAACAACATAGAACTGCTCAAAGAATAAAAATAATAGTCTCTTGAAATGAAGCCAAGTACCACAATCCATCTCTAACTAGATATATCTGTAGCTATGAAAGTTCTTTTCAAACTATAAAAGGACAAAATAAAGAGCTTAATGAAGGGAAACATATCAAATTTCTGCTGATCCAGAAGCTCCATGAATGAGCAGGATTAATATTTCAAGACAGATTCTCTAGGATTTTCTTCCAAAGTCTCAGGAGATCAAGGTCTAATGCCCTGACTCCAGACTGTTTTCCTCTCTAAACTATTAACATCAGAATTAATTATTTCTGGTAGTTTTTCATGACAGGGAAAGGGTGTTCTGAAGCATAGTTGTTTTGGAGGTAAAAACAACCCAATTAAAGCCATGCTCCTTTATACTCAGGAGCTCCATTTCCATCTTCTGTATGGATATAAACAGATTTTACTTCTCTGGCCTTATATTCCATCCCTATATATACCCTAAGATTAAGCTATAAAAATTCCTTGTAATTTCTCAGATGCAAAGATTCTCCCCACCTCTGTCTGAACTCAGTGAACTTGTGCACTGCTGTCAGGGCTCTCTTTACATATTGCCCTCTGGATGAAGACTAAGCCTTTCCTGTCTGCTGTTTCCATCTACACTCAGCCGGCCCCGCCTCACTGGCTGCTCCTTATCTGCGCTCTCATCTCCGCCAGCACAGACGACTATCTGTGCAAGCAGCATGCTGCTCCCATCACCGCGCTTTAGTTCCCGCCCCCTCCCCTAGACCGGAGGGACTGTGTCTCATCTCTGTAGTCTCAGTGCCAGAATCGCATTTGCTTAATTAATGCTTTCTGAATTTCCTGTGCATTGATTATGTATCAGACTCCATTCTGGGCTGAAACACAGCAGTGAACCAAACCAGCAAAGGTCCATGCCCTTGGGGGGCTTACATTCCGTCAGAGAGACAGATGGGAAGAGTTAATAAATAAGCAAATCATATATTATGTCGGAAGGTAATAAGTTCCACAGAAAAAAGAGAGAAAAATATTGATCAGGGTAAGGGGGAGCAACTGGCAGGGGCTGGTTGGTAAAGAAGTGGCCAGCTCACCCAGCAGTGTAAAGTGGAAGTATTAGTTGCTCAGTCGTGTCCGACTCTTTGTGACCCCATGGACTGTAACCCACCAGTCTCCTCTGTCCATGGAATTCTCCTGGCAAGAACCCTGGAGTGGGTAGCCGGTCCCTTCTCCAAGGGATCTTCCAAACCCAGGGATCGAACCCAGATCTCCTGCACTGCAGGCCAGTTCTTACTGTCTAAGCCACCAGGGAAGCCCCAAACCCAGCAGAGGGGAATCTAGGAGCAAGAATGTAAAGGTTTCATTTGACCTACATATAGGGGACTGAACAGGAATTTCTCAGGCTGGAAGGTGGTAATGAGAGATTTAAACCCCAAAGGGCAGTCCGGGCAGAGGAACCCGTGTGTCCAAAGGCACACAGCCTTGAGAATTGCTGATGTGATGGTGGAAGTTCAGTTTGGCTGGGGGAGGGTGCAGTGCTGGGCTGAAGCAGTGGAAGATGAAGTTGGTGAGGAGCATGGGGCCAGGATGTGAAGGGACTTGCATGCCCTGCTAAGGAGTTTGCACTTTACCCTGTAGACAGCCGGAGTCCTGTTGATGATTTTATGCAGGGGAATGTCATGTTTATATTTATTTTTAGGAAGATAATTCTGGCAGATGGACCAGAGTGGTGAGAGACTGGGCAAGTCACTTAACCTTTCCCTTCCTCTATTTTACCATCTATCAAGTGAGACGAGGCATATCTGTTCTACTTACCTCGCAGGATTCTGGTGAGAAATAAATGAGATAAGAGATGTAAAAACGCTTTGAAAAGTAGATGGTACTGTAAAAATGCAAGCTGGTGCTATTGTTATTTCAGCTGTGCTGTGTTTGGGAATGTGGTTTCAGAGCGGCCCAAAGAATCAACGAGCGAAGCAGAGGGACGACCCCATTTCTGAGTTCCTGAAATAAAATCCAATAATACTTTAATTTATTAAATGCCTATTTTGGCTCTCTGCTGTACAAAGAGCTCAGGGGGTCTTATAGAAAATAAACTAAACCAACCCTGGGGAGTTTATAGTCTAACTGGAGAGTGTTGGTACCTCTTGGAAATGAGAACAAGTATGTGAAAATATGATCCAATGCAAAAGGAAAATGCTGGAGGAGGGCAGAGATGGAAGGAGTCAAGAGAGACTTCCTCTGAGAAAAGAAAGTCATGCATTTACTCTAATGAAGATGGTGATTTGATAAATAACAAAATCACCATTAGTCCCCTCTCTCTTATGAGACAGAATGGTCAGAAAAACTAGGGGAACATTTCATGTAGAAAATTGCATTTCATAATCCGTTGCATCTTTCTAAAAGCAATGCAAACAAATTATGACATTTTCAAAATTATGAGTTACTTGGTAACAAACACAAATAAGCCTCATTATGGAAATATCTTGGGTCCATCTTCCTAGTGGTCTTCCATTCTCAGGTATGTTTGGGATAAAAACAGATTCTTGGCATACGAAATTGTTTCTCTAGGCTCCTTCGTGAATGTAAATCTCCTCCTTTGAATTATACCTTTCTATCTCCTGCTAGCACATGCTGTTCACAAATATATTACACTGACAATTTTTTGTCCATCTGTATTTTCTTTTATAGACATGATAAGATGTGTAGTTTTGTAAGAGAGGCAGAATCCATGATGTTTTGAGGATATTGATAAAGAATGATATAAGAATTAAGCTTAATAAGAGATATATTAACTGCTCTGAATTGGTTAATTATCCTTTTACTCAAGGTTTTTGGTTAGGAATTATACCTTTAAGATACTACTTTGATAAAGCAAGTATTCACTGAAATGGAGTTCTTCTTATGTGAGTTTTTGGTGCATACTTAGAATGTGCTATAGATAGTTCTAAGTATGTGCTTAGCATGTGGTCATTACCTTATTAAACCAATAACCTGACAAAGGAGACAAGATTTACACACAAGAAGCAGTTGGTAAAAATGCACTATAGTATGTGCATGGATACTAAGTCGCTTCAGTTGTGTCCAGCTCTTTGTGACCCTATGAACCATAGCGTACCAGGCTCCTCTGTCCATGGGATCCTCCAAGTAAGAATACTGGAGTGGACTGCCTCCAAGGATTCTTCCCAACTCAGGGATTGAACCCACGTTTCTTACATTTTTTATGCATTGGCAGGTGGGTTCTTTACCACTAGTGCCACCCGGGAAGCCCACATTATAGTATAAATTGTACTAAATTATGAAGCATAAGCTAAAAGAGCTATGGAAGTGAATTAGTTTAGTTACAACTTTTTAATTTCAGTGTTGATCTATCAATGAATGCAACTTATAGTGAATATAAAATATGACCATTTCCCTTGCCAAGAGTCTGCTAAAATGGAAAGATTATGGCTTTAGCATCCAGTTGATCTGGGTCCTAATCTAGGCTCTGATTTCTTTGAGCTGTATGGTGTGTGGCAAATTATTTAACCTCACCAATGAAATGCAGCCATTAATAGTAACAATCATTCTTTTGTAGATAGATAATGGCAATTCCTAGAAGGAAGTGCAGGATATTAGCATCTTTGTATTTAGCTCTGCCTCTTACCAGCTACCCTCCAAAGCAGCCATTGTTAGGTGTTTTCCTGAGAGCCCTCCAAAACTAGGAAAAGGCAGCTACTTTCCTTGAAATTTAGGATAATTGTCCTTAGGCACTGAGAGTATGTAGTGAAAATATGGTTTGATAGGTGGGGTGAGATGAATTATGAAGATGCTTGAAAGTCAGGCAGAGTTATTAAGGCTCCAGGGGAAGAACAACAGGAATTTACTGGTCGGTATCAAGCAGGGAGGTGTCAGGATAAAAGTGATGGAACACGGAGAAAGTGGGGAAGTGAGCATGGAAAGAAAAAAAATTAGATATGAGATATTTTAAAATACCATTTTGTCCTCTTATTCTAAATGTAATATGTGCATTGAGCCAAGTTATAGCCCACCAGGCTCCTCTGTCCATGAGATTTTCTGGGCAAGAATACTGGAGTGGGTTGCCATTTCCTTCTCCAGGGGATTTTCCTGACTCAGGGGTCGAATCCTTGTCTCTTGCCTCTCTTGTATTGGCAGGCAGATTCTTTACCACTAACAGCACCTAGGAAGCCTCGCAGCAGGTCAGGAAGTACCCAAAATATAAAGAAGGAAATAATTACCAAAAGTCCTTCACCCTGAGATACTTGTTGCTTATGTTTTGTCATATTTCTTCTGAGTCTCTACAGTCATTATCCCTAATAGATATTTGGGGAGAATATTGAAATAAAGATGATGTAAAGCTTATATGTCATGCTTCTGGGATGCCTTCTTGGATTTTCATGCAGGATTTATTCTCTGTGCTTATAATATTTTATACATATGTAGCAGGAGCCCCCAAATAACTTTAAACCAAATGAAATTAATGTAACTAATGTCAGTTATTTTAGGAGTGACTTTAGAATTCTTCTTTAAGGGAGGATGGCTCTTTTATTTGTAAGAAAAGCAACTTATAATGTGCCTTTTTAGTTATTAAAAAAAAAAAAAAGCAAATCCTGCTTTGGGATAGAGCAGTTCAGGATTAGTCGCTAAATTGTTTTTTTCATAGCAACATAAAAGACAGTTTGGCTACAATCAAGGAGTGTTTCTGTAAAAATTATTATTTAAACAGGGCTTTTGCTTTCAGGGACAAGGGAGAGATTTGCGGATGCTTGACTTGGGTGAAGCCTGAGGACAAGCCATTGAGAACTTCTGTCTTAAGGTTTATGAGCTGACTCTTGTAAGCCAACAGTAGTAGGCTGAGGCCTGAGCAAAGAGATGTCCTGTAAGTGACTTCCTGAAAAGGAGTGTCATTAAGGAACTCTAGGTTCTAGCGATGCTTTAGTAAACACTAGAGTATTCATCAGCAGTGACTTGCAGAATTAAAGGAAGCAACTATAACAGCTAGAAGTGCCATAGACTTATGGGAACATAGCAGCCTGAAGAAATGAGTAAGACCCTTAAGACACTTGCATGGATAAGATCCTTAATACATCAGGTACATACTATCCTGAGACCTTCATAGATATTAATTCCTTTAATTCCAGCAACAACCTTATTATCCTCAGTTTATAGATGAGGAAACAGAGGCACAGAGAAGTTAAACACCTCAAAGATATCAAAGATATCTGGGAATTAGTGGAGACTCAAGTGCTAGTCTGTTGGAAAGGGATCATACCATCTGTAGACTCACAGGATGGTAGTGCAGGCAATGTCCATGGAGAATCAGAGGGAGAGGGAACATACAAAAACTGGAGAACTTAGGAACTTCCATCAGAGCATTTGCTAGATATTTTCATTCATGCACCTCTCCTGTCCACCAGGCTGATTTCCTTGTGGACAAGATTGTGTTGTGTTTCCTCTGTATCCTCAGTGCCAAGCACAGTGCCTGGCACATAGGCATGCAGCAACACTCAGAAATATTTACTTCAAAGAGCACACGGGACGCATCAATAATAACTCCAAAGTATTGAGTCTCATTAGCTAAGACAAGGATGTTGCTACTGAGAGAGAGCTAATTCTTTAGTTGAAAGATCCTTACAGCCTAATAGGGCTTCCCTGGTGGCTCAGACAGTAAAAGTGTCTGCCTGAAATGCTGGAGACCCAGGTTTGATCCCTGGGTCAGGAAGATCCCCTGGAGGAGGGCATGGCAACCCACTCCAGTATTCTTTCTTGGAGAATCCCATGGACAGAGGAACTTGGTGGGTTATGGTCCATAGGGTCACAGTCAGACACGACTGAAGCAACTTAGTATATATATAGCTTTTCTTCCTAGAAAAGTCTGCATTAGGAGATGGGCTGAATTTCATTGTAATTTTCTCTCCAATGCCAGGGTACAATAGGACAGGAACCAATCTGAGATTTACTGCCTCAAATATTATCAAGATATTTGAGAACAGTTAATAAGAGCAATCTATGAACTTAGTAGGATTTATAGCATGTTTAAGTCTTCTGTCTAGCCCTAATATATAACAAAACACAGTGGGACATTCAAGTAAAATTCATGTAGAATACAAGGTGCACAAAATAGCTAGCCAGTGCCCCAGTGCCTGAACTTGAAACTTCTGTTCCTTACTAACAAGTCCATGGGGAATTTTAGACTACTAATATACTGCAGCTAAAGACCTTTCACTGCGTTTAGCTTAAAATAAAACACCCTGAATAATCTGTGTTTAGCAGTATTGCTATTTTTGTTGTTGTTAGGTATAAGCCAAGAGCAAAAGCAAGATTTTTTCTTAAAACCAAAAGACAAATATGAAAAATTCAAACATAGGCAAAAATGGAGAGAATAGTATAATGGCTTCTCATCCAGTTTCAAAAGTTAGTCGTTGTGGCCAATCTTGTTTCATCCACTCATCCATACTCCATTTCAGACTAATACAAAGCAAATTCTAACTATCCAAACACCACACCATTGTAGCTCTAAACGATAAAAACTCCTTTTTTAAACTTACCACACCTTAAGAATTAACCACACTTCTTTAACATCACCACCTATCTAGACAAATTCAAGTTTCCCTGGTTGTTTTGTTAGATTTTTGTAGTTTGCTTGAGTAAAGGTGCAATTAGATTCTATACCTTGCGGCTGATTGTTATGTCAATTAAATCTCTCTTAATTTACAGGTCCCCCTGCATGTCTTTTTTTTTTTTCCCTTGTGATTTTGGTTCTGAAGGGTACCTTGCTTGTGGATTTTATAAATTGGGTCTAAGCAAGTATTTTTTAGCATGTTCCATTTTTCCCTGTATTTCCTGTGACTTGATTATTATTAAACTCTAAAGTTCTGATTAGTTTCGTCTTAACAGGATGTTTTAGAAGTAGTGGTTTATAGATGTGTACTTCTATCAACAGGTATGTAAACCTGGTTATTTCATTTTCGTCATATTAGCAGCCATGGATCATCATTGCCTAGATTCATTCATTCATTAGGGGTTGCACAGTTCACTGATTCATTAGGGATTATCTTGATTTTTCTAATTCCTTCAATGTTTATCAGCTGAAGTAATTCTGTAAAGAGAAAATTCCTCTGATCAACTCTTTGATTACCCTGGGATATAGTTCATATAAAAAAAAAGAAGGACAAATATTTGTTTGAGTCTTTCTCTTTATTTATCACATTTTAAAATAATAAGTTGATGCCCCACCATCCTTTAAAACTGTCAAGGAAGCATTTCAAACTCATGGACTTATATATACTTTATGTATTTCAAGCCATTATTATTATTGGCCAGTGGGGTCTTTTGCAAGTTGTCTCTTGACTGCTTTTTAGAGCCCTCAGGAGCCTTTAAAGACTTTCTAACTTTCACAGAGAGATGTTTCAGGCTCATATAGTAGATTTCCTACCTTAAACCTGGAATCAGCTATTTATCCAAGGGGTTATGGGTCATTTAGAGGGAAATGGTATTAAGAAAGCACAGTCTGAGGACTAGGGGTCCTAAGACTTGTTTGAATTTTAAAAATTCTAGATACAAATGCCAAAACTTTTCAATATTTAGAGCACCAGTCACTTAGAGGGGCTCACAAGAATATTTTTCCCCCACAGAGAATTACTACTTAGATAAAGCACTGTGTTCTTTGAGCATCCAAGTTTAGAAAGAAAGCATACTATCTAGAAGGAAGTAATAATATAATTAATTCACACTTGGTGCCTATGACAGGCTGAATGTGCATTACTGCCTCACCCGAAGATATTACCTGATATGACAAAAGAAACTGTGATTATTAAAGATCTTGAGATGCAGAACTTATCCTAGATTACCTAGTTCAGTTCAGTTCAGTTCAGTCACTCAGTCGTGTCTGACTCTTTGCTGCCCCATGAATTGCAGCACACCAGGCCTTCCTGTCCATCACCAACTCCCAGAGTTCACTCAAACTCATGTCCATCAAGTCGGTGATGCCATCCAGCCATCTCATCCTCTGTCGTCCCCTTCTCCTCCTGCCCACAATCCTTCCCAGCATCAGAGTCTTTTCCAATGAGTCAGCTCTTCGCATGAAATGGCCAAAGTACTGGAGTTTCAGCTTTAGCATCAGTCCTTCCAAAGAACACCCAGGACTGATCTCCTTCAGAATGGACTGGTTGGATCTCCCTGAAGTCCAAGGGACTCTCAAGAGTCTTCTTCAACACCACAGTCCAAAAGCATCAATTTTTCGGCGCTCAGCTTTCTTCACAGTCCAACTCTTGCATCCATACATGACCACAGGAAAAACCATAGCCTTGACTAGACAGACCTTTGTTGGCAAAGTAATGTCTCTGCTTTTGAATATGCTGTCTAGGTTGGTCTTAACTTTCCTTCCAAGGAGTAAGCATCTTTTAACTTCATGGCTGCAATCACCATCTGCAGTGATTTTGGAGCCCCCCAAAATAAAGTCTGACACTGTTTCCACTGTTTCCCCATCTATTTCCCATGAAGTGATGGGACCAGATGCCATGATCTTCGTTTTCTGAATGTTGAGCTTTAAGCCAACATTTCACTTTCCTCTTTTTCACTCTCCTCTTTCACTTTCATCAAGTGGGCCCTAAATGTAATCCCAAGTGTCCTTAAAAGAGGGAGGCAGAAGAGGAGGTGATGCGGCAAGAGAAGCAGAGACGGAAATGATGCGAACCTAAGCCCCGTAATGCCAGCAGCCATCAAAAGCTGGAAGAGGCAGCTAACAGACTCTCTAATGGAGCCTCCAGAAAGAATTGGCCCTGCTGACACTGATTTTAACCCCACAAAACTTATTTTGGACTTATGTCTTCCAGAATTGTAAGAGAATAAATTTCTGTGTGTTAAGCCTTTAAATTTGTGGTAATTTAGGACAGAGGAGCCTGGTAGGCTACAATCCATGGGATCACAAAGAGTCAGACACAACTGAGCACACACACATAAAAACATAAATTAAAAGCAACAATAGAAAACCAATGTAAACACTTACCCTAAAATGAGAGGTACTTGGGCAATATATGGGCTTCCCTAGTGGCTCAGACTGGAGAAGGCAATGGAACCCCACTCCAGTACTCTTGCCTGGAAAATCCCATGAACGGAGGGGCCTGGTAGGCTGCAGTCCATGGGGTGGCGAAGAGTCGGGCACGACTGAGCGACTTTACTTTCACCTTTCACTTTCATGCATTGGAGAAGGAAATGGCAACCCACTCCAGTGTTCTTGCCTGGAGAATCCCAGGGACGGGGGAGCCTGGTGGACTGCTGTCTAGCACACAGAGTTGGACATGACTGAAGCGACTTAGCAGCAGTGGCTCAGACAGTAAAGAATCTGCCTGCAATGCAGGAGACCTGGGTTCAGTCCTAGGGTTGGGAAGATCCTCTGGAGAAGGAAATGGCTACCCACACCAGTATTCTTGCCTGGAGAATTCCATGGATAGAGGAGCCTGGTAGGCTACAGTCCATGGGGTTGCAAAGAGTCGGGCACAACTGTATGACTAACACTTACTTGGGCAATATACTTTGGAGTTTTTCTGCTTTTCTGCTCTTGTCTGCACCTTGGGCCTCAAAGTCTTGTCTGGAAAAGACTATTGCTCTTAGATCCCTTCCAGGGTCAGGGCAATGCTGTCCCTCAAGAACCTCAGGGTCACCTGTCTGGTCTGCACCCAGTAGGTGTCTCTGTGGATCTTTCAAAGGCCAGTCTGCCTCACTTATCCCCAAGTCTGTTTGGCCAGGCTGGAGGAGTCGCTCTGTCTTTCCCAGGCTTGTTCCCTGCTTTGTTCTCCTTCGTGTCCCTGACCTTCTGCTCTGGTCAAGGCTTCCTATGCTCCCCTCCCCCTGTTCTCAGGAACAATCTGATAAACTCTTTCACTCTCAGGTATGACTAATGATATTGTAGAAACAAAGCAGAAAGCAGAAAAGTTGTGCCTTAGAGCAGGGATCCCCACCCTCTGGGATCTAATAATGCCTGATGATCTGAGATGGAGCTGATGTAATAATAATCCAAACAGAGTCCACAATAAATATAATGTGCTTGAATCACCCCCAAACCAACCCCCCACTCCCATGGAAAAGCAGTCTTCCATGAAACTGGTCCCTGGTGCCAAAAAGTTCAGCAACTGCTACCTTGGAGGGCCTCAGGGGTCTGGTGAAGGGCTCATGCTAAGATGAAAGAAAGTAAAAGCACTAGTTAACAAGGTAGTTATTAAACTTCACTTTCCACCTCTGTCTTAACAACTTGAACGTGGGCTCAAGCAGCAGTGGAGGTGATCTGCAGGAGGTCTGACTGCAGGTAGCCAGGTTGTAACGACTGTGTGAAACTCACAGCAGCTGTCAGGTGCTGATTTGACGGGTTACCTGGGGCCGGCAGCAGGATGGAAGGAGGGACAGCCAAGGCTCTCAGACCCACTGCTCTTAGTCATAACAATGGCTGTTAGCAAGTAATAAAAGAGCTTTTCATCAACCATCAACCATGGAATAATTGGAAACATATTTTTTGTGAGGAAAGAAGGGGTAATGGGATTGTGCTGTCGTCGTAGGAAACAAGGAGCTGAAAACTATTGCTTCTTTAATAGGAGTTTAGAGACTGGCGCTTCGACCTTGCAGTCTGTGTGGTTTACAAGAGAAAATGGGAACCAGCCCGCTGATCGAATGCTTCGTAAACTTTCCCCCTGACTTATGGTTTCTAAGACAGACGCAGTATGTACTGGCTGCATTTGGCTTCATGCTTCAAAAGTTTAAATAAATAATCCTTCACTTCAATTCCGCAGCTATCAGGGAAAATGATATTGTTTTTACTCATCCTGCAAGGGGAGGCACTTCTGAAGTGTCCACGCTTTCAAGCAGAAAGAGAGCATTTCTGCCAATGAAGCGTGGAGTGAGGTCCCGAGTCAGCAGCCGAACTTTTTATCACAAAGGAAAGATGAATGCTCCCATCTAAGTCTCGGCTGCTTGCTATTTTTCCTATATATGGTCAGTGGTTTCCATAGAACCGAGTGTGAGAAAGGCTTTAGATAATGATGTTTTCTTCTCTTGGCTAACTGAAAGTTTTTGATATTTAGGTGAAAAAGTCAGAATGCTTTGTTGGATGGGTTGTAAAATTCATGAGGGAGCAGCAAATTCACACTGGTGTTGAGCAGCCTCAAGGGGCCATGGCAAGGTTACTGTACTTAGGAAGAAGGGAAATGAATGTTCTTTTAAAATTCCGCAAAGTCCCTTTCATAAAAGTGTATCAATCCCCATTAAAAAACACAACTTGATAACTTTGACTTCCTTTGGCAAAATAACCGTGAGAGTTTGCTATGAATTGGACATCAAAGAACCAATAAATTTAATGAGTAGTTTTCAACACTAAAGGCTCACTAGCCAGTATGTTTCACTATTACTATGTCCATGTTAAGACAAAAATAATCTCTTGTGGAGACGCCTCTCAAGCTTTAATCCAGAGAATATGCCCATGACCTGTTTTACGAATAGGTAGACTAGTGATGTAAAGGCTTGTGGCCAAGAGTATGCCTCACAGTGCCTAGAATGTTGTCATTAAAGACCCATTTCTTTCTGCTGAAGTCTTTTCTAGACTCTCTGCTCTGCACATGCAAAGGATACTATGTAAAGTTACACATTATCCGAGTACTTTTCTCTGGGAAAATGGGAAGGCTGTTTGCAAGCTTTGAAAGAAAGGGGTAAAGTGAGTTTGAAAGATTGGGAAAGAGCACAGCAGCTGAAGGGATAAGCTGCACCCTCCTCAGGTCTTTCATAGGATGCTTGGAATCTTCCCACTATCTCAGGGGTTGCAAACTCATGTATCTATGGAGCATCTTAGCTATTGCATCTTGAAGCATAAAATACCACACCATGGAATATGCCTTCCTTTTAAGAGACATGCAAGAATATGTCACATTACTGGTATCATGTGAGGCTGGTTAAATGGGTTAATAGTCTCACAGAAGAAAAGAATTATTTCTTCGGTTGTCTCAGCAAAATTGAATCTAAGTAAGCCATTATATAAATTTTTATCTCATATGACAATGAATAGTGTTGAAGGTAAGTTTCTTCCTATGTGAATTCTACCACCTCTTTGCGGGGAGACTGGGTGGGTTGTTCCGATCTGTGTGAATGGAACTTCTCATTTGAAGCTAGCGGGGAGACCAGAACTAGGAGAGAGAGTGGAGTTTAGAATCTTGTGAAAATCCTAAGTTAGAAAAGCCAGTAGTGGGATATGCAAACAGAAGTTGTTGTTGTTTTTCAGTCATTAAGTCATGTCCGACTCTGCGATCCCATGGACTGCAGCATACCAGGTCTCCCTGTCCTTCACTATCTCCTGGAATTTGCTCAGACTCATGGCCATTGAGTCGTGAGCCATCTCACCCTCTGCCTGCCCGTTCTCCTCTTGCCCTCAATCTTTCCCGGCATCAAGGTCTTTTCCAATGAGTCGCCTCTTTGCATCAAGTGGCCAGAGTGTTGGAGCTTCGGCTGGGGAGTGGTGTATACTGAAGTAGGGGTGTGGTGGCTTCTGCTGTTTGTGTCTTCCTTACAGGAGCTGGAGGTGTGATGTGTAGTGGGTTAGGCAACTTAAAAAGCCAGAGTGGAAAGGACCGTGGGACAATAAACACCCCAGTGTAATAGTAAGCATTTGATAAACATAGAAACTCACTGAAGTGAAGTGATCCACATATTCTTAGCCATATGGATAGTATACATAGAATAATAAGCAATTAAGCATTTTCAAAACTAATTTTATTTTTGGCTGTGCTGGGTTTTCATTGCTGCTCACAGGTTTTCCCTAGCTGTGGCAAGTGGGGGCTACTTTCTAGTTGCGGTGCACAGGCTTCTCACTGCGGTGGCTTTCTTGTTGTGGAGCACTGGTTTTAGGGCACTTGGCTTCAGTATTTGCAGCTCCCAGGCTCTAGGGCACATGTTCAGTAGCTGTGGCTCACAGGCTAAGTTACTCAGCAGCATGTGGGATCTTCCAGGATCAGGGACCGAACTCGTGTCTCCTGCATTGGCAGGAGAATTCTTTATCACTGAGCCACCAGCAATTTAGCATTAAAGATGGAAAGTTCAGCCTCTAACTATAAACTAAGGAAATTCCAAAGCCGTGTATGTTTAACAATATCACAGAGTAGATAGGCAGCTTCATGATGTGATGTGTTGGATGGATGGATGAATGCATGGAAAACCTCTAACTCCCAAAACTTTCCTCCCATTTGCCATTCTTCCATTACAGATTCCTTCCTTGGCCAACATATCACCACACACAACCTCTTTACATATGTAAATAAACCACGTTGAGTATTAATATATTAGTTACAAAGGCCATATCTGTAGAGCTGTGCAGTTTTCAAAGTATCGTCTTGTAAATAATCCATATCACTTTTTAACATTTAACATCTCCCAGAGATCAGGGAGGAAATGGGAGTTTTGATGGAGAGATAAGGGAGGATTAATTTGGGAGCAGAGGCCAGAGGTGACAGCTAGAGTGGAGAGACACATCAGAGGGCTCCAGGCATCGAGAGGGCACTTGGGACCAGCAGGGGCCTGGCCTGGCCAGGAGAGGGACCACTGCCAGATGACGTCACTATGTCAGCATCTTTACACCTAGTTCTGCAAGGTGCTTGCTGACATTCGTGGCTGTATGACGTTGATCTACTCTCTTAGTGAGTTTAGCAGCCCCACAGCCCTGCTATTTCTGCAGGCAAAAGCTTCATATATTGATTTCCAGCGACAAAAATCTTGGAACATTTTTTGTTGTTTTGGAAGGATATGGTGAGGAGTTACAGAATGATAGCTACAATCTTGGGATTTAGTGACTTAATTCAAGAACGTTTCTTTGGCAATATATGCTGCGAATTTAAATGATAGCTTGTATGTATTATCTCCTTGCTTTAGTACCACTGACATACTCTCTAAATTCTAGACATTGGCAGGCATTTGTGGGGGGCGCTTTTTGCAATAAAGAGTCAAATAAAAACTCTATTTTTAAAAAAACATAATATGAGCCTTAATAATGGATAAACCATTCAACTGGAGAAAAGACAAAGCAGAAAACTGTAATAACCATGAGCAGCAATTTTTGGTTTGGTGGATTTTTTGGTGCTGTGGCTTCAAATGAATTTCAAAGTAAAGATGACTTTGGACAGTTGACCGAATGGAGTGTGTGAGTTTACGTATTGATTTGGTAGCGATGATAGTCTTGTTAGAGCCAGACTGAAGGGGTTGGGTCACATTCCTTCCATGACATTTTAACGAGCGGTTTAGGGAGTGCGGCTGGTGTGGTGATAGTAAGTGGGGAGAAGTGGCAAAGATTAACTCACTATTCATTTGCCCGAGTACAGAATTTGATACCTCACTGTGGCTGGTACTGTCAACACAATGGTAGAAAGTATAAATTAGATGACGTTCTATAATATCTTGTATGTAACAACTTCACTTACTGATTAAAGTGTTTTTTAAGGGTTTCAATTGTTAATAATAGTCCTTTCCCAAATTTTTCTATAAGGCTCATGTATGGTTAACAGTATATTTGTATTTCTGTAGAACTATAATGTACCTACTATGAAATTTATCCTTTTAAAATGTGCAGTTCAGTAGATATTTTTTCCAAAGACCTGTGCAACCATTACCCTTATATAATTCCAGGACAATTTCATCACTCCCAAAAAGAATACCCGTTCCCCATTAGCAGTCACTCCCCAAATGTTTTTACAGTATTTAGTTGACCTACAAATAAAAGAGTAGAAGAGGTTGTTCAGGAATATATCACCCATGAGCATCAGGGACTTAAGATGGACCCTTCAGATGTGTGAGGATTCCACTCTCTGATGAGCCAGCTTGCCCTTGATTTTTTTGATTCTGGCCCAGTTTTTTTTTTTAACTGCATGCAAATCTCAGCTGCTGTCAGAGCAGAGAAGAGCAATCTGGACAGTGAACTACTAAAAGTGTGAGATACGCAGTGGTGTACGAAGTTTTATATATCATTTTACATCACTCTCGTTCAAAAAAATCTTCCTTGGATTTTGATTTATTTTACTAGTTAATAATAATAAAACTTTAATAACCTACTTACAAAGCCATGGATAGCAGTTTAGAAACAGTGAGTAAAAATCTAAAATAATATCTGGCCCAAAACCACTAAACAAACCATGACTACTGTTACTAACGATGATTTGTGCCCCCATGTAATGTTTAATTCATAGTTATCAAAGGACTTTGTAAACCATTCATTATCTATTTTCAGGGGAATTCAGTAAAACTCTCTGGCAGGCTACAGTCCATGGGGTCGCAATGAGTCAAACATGACCAAGCTTTTAAGTACGTCAGTAAAACTCTAAAAAACTTTGTGTTATTGTATGCTTAGTTGCTCACTCGTGTCCAACTCTGTGACCCCGTGAACTGTAGCCTGCCAGGCTCCTCTGTCCATGGGATTTTCCAGGCAAGAATACTGGAGTGGGTTGCCATTTCCTTCTCCAAGGGATCTTCCCGACCCAGGGATTGAATCCATATCTCCCATGTCTCCTGCATTGCAGGTGGATCCTTTTCCCACTGAGCAGAGAACCTTACAATATGCTAACAGTATATCACTGTTAGTGCAAGCCACAATCTATTGTCATATAATTAACAGTGGATGTGGCCCAGTGGTAAAGAATCTGCTGTGCAGTTTCAGGAGACATGAGATCTGGGTATGATCCCTAGGTCAGGAAGATCCCCTGGAGGAGGATATGGCAACCCGCTTCAATATTCTTGACTGGAGATTCCCATGGACAGAGAAGACTGGCGGGCTAAACATTGCAAAGGGTTGGACATGACTGAGCAACTGAACACACACACACACCTATCAGCTATACTGTTGATCCCTTGGATTGACTATACTCGCTAAACAGATACTCTTCCCTCATGACTCTAAATGTTCTCCAAAGAGCAGCTCTCCCAGAAAGAGACAACTATTTCAGTTCTAACTTGCTCTTCCTTCCCTTGCCCTGCCCCATTCTCCATTTTTTGTTTGTTTTCTTTGCTCTTGTTGCTGAAGGCCTTTGAATTTATGTCTGACCTTGGTTGTCTTGGTCTGTGATTAGTTCAAACAATATGATCCAAGGTTCATAGTATCCAAATGCATTTAGAAATTTTACAAAAAGTTAATTTCTTGAAAGATTTAAACATTCTTTCTACTTATGTTTTTCCAGTGTAACATAAATGTTCTTGAAATTTTTTCTTCCATTAAGCTAGGTATTCATCTATGAAGTGAAGTGGAAAACTGAGGTCATCACTTTTGATCTCTACTCCTGAAAGTACAGAAAACAGGAAGAGAAAACTGGGATATCAGTTTTCCACGTTTCTAAATTAGTATATCTTTTTAAAGAAAAAAGAAGAAAGAATTCATAAAATGGAGCCCACAATAGTAAATTATAAGTTATATGATTATTTTTTAAGTTTGGAGAAATTTTCAGTTTATATCTTGACTGAAGGTTTAAGAATTATCCATCTCTAGCTGTATATTCAGTCTGAATGATAAAGGAATGAGTTGGTATTGGAGAAAGAACTCTCCTGGATTATTGGCTAAGGCCTCAAGATATCTTGAGAACATACACAATGAATCCATATTTCCTCCCATTCTTCTTTGAGAACACAACTGTGCTTTGAGTAAATTTGTGTACATCTTATCAGAGGCATAGCTGAGAATCTTTTTTTTCTTCTCTTTTAACAGTACAGCTGTGGGTTTCTGGATGATGGTTGATGAATGAAAGCAAAATTTATGTAAGTACAGAAGCTACTCAACTGAATCTGTGTGTGGGAGAGGGGTCAAGGTTATTGGTAGGGAAAAAAAAGAGAGAAAGAGCTAGTGTGAAAATGAATAAAATAATTTTCTCTTGACCCAAGACAAAGATTGTGTTCAATATCATGCATGTTTTAATCAGCTAATGTTTGTTGTTTTTTTTAATTCTCCTGGTTGCATTTCTTGAAGAAGGGCAGTATATGTGGCTGTCAAATTTTTAAAAGTTTTCTGAAAAGGATTTTGGGTCATTTCATGGAGTTTTAAGAGACCCCAAAGGAACCTCATTGAAACTCCTAGGATATGGCATTTAAACTTGGAAGCGATCTACTCCTTGATACTCAATGTGGTTCAAAGGCTAGTAGCATAGAATATCACCTGGGAGCTTGTTAGAGATGCAGAATTTCTAGCCTCACATCTGAACCACTAAGTCAAAGCTACCTTTTAAATGAGACACCCAGGTAATTTACATGTACATCCATTAAAGCATGAGAGACTCGGATGTCATCCATTTCTTTCCCCATGTAGGAATGAAATGGAATGAATGTCAGTATATCTGAAGATGATGAAATTATGACTATGATGATGGGTAAAGAAAGGTTTAAAGTTTCTATTTTAAGTGGGAAGATAACATTATAAACCAACACCAATCAACCGAACAAAACCCACAACAAAATGGTGGGAAATCAAAGAAGATGAATGTAGAAACTTTAACAGGAAGAATTCAGAGTAGCATCAAGATAACATCAAAACCAATAAACAGCTGGAGGTGGGGGTCAAGATACAGGCCAGATTGGGAATCACTGCTCCCAGGGAGCAGAGTGACCTAGGCATGATTCTATACGTTTAGTAGACAGGGGACAGCTCTCCAATCATTTTCAAACAGTCCTGGGCTTGTGGTTTTGTTGGTGGAAATTCCTAACCTGGGAGTCTACAAGAGAAGTCTGTAATAATACGGAAGTGTTTGTTTGTTTGTTTTAGCACAGTTTTGTTTGAAGCAAGTAAGCTTTGTTTTGGACTGTTGTAGCAGGTGTTTTTCTTAATCTTTTTTTTTTTTTAAGGAGAACTGCTGAGTTCAGAGGAAATGAGTACTCTTTTATTTAAATTTCCTGAGATTAGAGGAAGAACATATTGCCAAACAATGCCTCTTCACTTCAAAACCTCTCCTCATAAATTATTTGAGGATATCTTATTAAAAGTCTGTAAAATTTCCTATTAAGAATGGTTGATTGCAGTCCAGATCATCATAGCTTTGGTGCTTTCCCTGAAATACCACAGCTGTCGGGAAGAAATATATTTTGAGACAAAAGGTTTTGTTTCCCCAGCAATAAATTATTTTACTGATATCTCAAGATAGATAAAACTTTCACTTATGTTTGAGTGAAGGAAGATCCTACTGATAACTTGTTAAAAAAATCTATAAAAAGAATATGAGAATGTAGATGTAGATAGCAAATTAAAATCAGACTTCCTTTAAGTTTAGCAAAGCAATTATTTGTAAAGCCAGTGAAGATTATTATTATGGATAATGAAATGATTTACTGGAATATTTGGAATGACATTCAATATAGCCACATCTCTGCACAACCTCAAGTTGGTATTTTCAACTTTAACCTTGAAGCCATTAAGAAAAAAAAAATCAAAAAACTCTCCTCTAGTAATATTTTATGTAAATTGTTAAACAAAAACCTTGCCTATGGCGATGTGGATCCTAAATGAGATAGGAAATGCCTTGTTTGCAGTGCTGATGTAATAATCCATTGATTTCATTGTAGATGAACTCTTTAAAACAAAGCTGTTCTCCCTAATTCTTTTGGTTCACCCTCTGTCAGCTTCTTCCCGCATCCCTAAACAAGGAGAATATTCCTTTACATAGTCATAAGGAAATGTATCAATATTTTGTCAAAGACATTTGTTTTCAGAGTTGCATCATTACTGGAAGTAATGGTGTACATTGAGCAAGTTGCTAAAGATTTGTAATTTTGTTTATTTCCTGGGCTCATAAAACACTCCTGGGCCAGCAGAACATTTTGTTTTAAACTCTGATGTAAAATCAATGAGGAAAATTTGGTATGTCTTCACTATTTCCAGAGTGATGTTAATTAAGAAATTTGCAATCCATTTTTCATCTAGACCCTGAAAGCAATTCTGCTGACTTCTGGCAAATGCAGATCTTTAATATTTAAGTGATGGATATCAACAGTAGATAGAGTTGGGAGGTTTGAGACTTCACATAACTCAATAATGATATAACTCACTGACTCTAATGATCACAGCAAAGTGGTACAAAATGCTACTAAACACTGATAAAACAATAACTTTAAATGTGTGATAAAATAATCCTATTATTCATTCACTTTTAGTTTAGAGATGATGAATAAATTGTGTTAATGTACTTTTTTGAAATTAAAAATCTGAGGGCTCCTTTGTAACTTTTAAAATAGGAAACTATGTGTCTCAACTCTATATGATTTCAATACCTTCAGTCTATGAAATTTTTGTACCTTGTTTTGTCCCAGATATGTTTCAGTGTCTCCTAGTTTATGTTCTATGGGAACTTGAATAGAATTTTCATCCTACTATTGCATGAAAATCATATGCTTCTTAATTATGTTGAATTGATTCATGGTGATTTTCAGGTCTGCTATATCCTTCTACTTTTCTGTGTATTTATTTTATTAATTTTTGAGAGTTTGATATTAAAAAGCCAACTAAAATCTTAATTTATCTACTTAAAGAATAGTTGTAATATGTAGTGGAACTATATATAACTTTGTTCTGCATTTTCCAAGTCTCCTATAAATGTGTTATTATACTTCCATAATATAAAAACAAAAAAGAAAGAGAAAAAAATATGTGTCTCAAAAGCACATACTTGCCCTTTCGTAGAGTACCTGAAATTAAAAATGATATAACTCCCTGCGTAGTAGAGTAAGTATTATCATCAGTTTTATATTTGAACAACCTCATTTTGCCTCGAATAAAGAATCTGCACATAGAAGTGCATGCTGCCTTCAGCATCCTGCAGTTGTTAAAAGAACATTAATCATTTAAACAAGGTCAGAAGCAACAAAGGCCAAAGAGCGTTCAAAGTTTACAGGTCCAGGCATTTATCAGGTAGAAATAGGCTACATTTCAATATTTTGTAAAATACCTTTTTATGAAAAAGCTATCAGTCATGGTATAGCTTGGCGAAACTCTGATTATTCCAGTGAACAAAATGAATGATGACAATGAATCAAGAACCCCTTTATGAGTTTATGTTTTCTGCAAGACCACCGTGGCTTGAACACACGTTTTTGATTTCTAGAAGGATGTGATTATGATGTGGGAATGGCTTCCTCCCTTTGGCAAAAGCAAAAGATATATCAAACTTGCCTCCACTTCTGATAGGCAGATTAGGATCAATTGGTTAAGGAAATCACAGAGCTGGTACCACTAAATACCGTGAAAATTATTGTTTTCCACTGACTTTTGTGATACTTTAGATTATTTTTTATGGGAGAGGTATAAAACAGAATGCTTTGGTTCGTGTTTAGCTTCAGCGCGTATTTTACCATTTGACGGTGTCTTAAAAATGGATGTGGACGTGTTGCATTTAGTCTGTGTATTTTCCCTATTTGTTATTGGCTTTTTCATATTTATCTGAAATGTTGATTTTAGGGACTTCAAATCTTTCAAGTTCAGAGAAGAAACAAATTCTTCTTTTCCCAATATAAGAAGCTTTGAACTTAAATGGAGACAAGCCCTTTGGTGTCCGAGTAATTTTTTAGCAGCTTTACTGAGATGTAACTCACATGCCATACAATTCATCCGTGTAAGATGTGCCGTTCCGTGGTTTTTGTATGGTCACAAGGTTGTGTAACCCTCACAGCAATCAGTTTACAAGAGTTCACCTTTCCAAAGGGAACCTGTACCCACTAGCAGTCAATCCCTATTTTCTTCCAAACATCCCTGGCCTTAGGCAACCACTATTCTACTTTTTGTTTCTATGAACTTGCCTATTGTGGATGTTTCATATAAATGGAATCAATATTGTGATTTCTTTCATATAGTATAACATCTTCAAGTTTCATTTGCATTGTAGCATGTATTAGTATTTCATTCCTTTTTGTGGGCAAATAATATTTCATTTTATGGATATGCTACATTTTGTCTACCCATTCATCAGTTGACTGGTAGCTCAGATGGTAAAGCGTCTGTCTACAATGCGGGAGACCCGGGTTTGATCCCTGGGTTGGGAAGACCCCTTGGAAAAGGAAATGGCAATCCACTCCAGGACTATTGCCTGGAAAATCCCATAGACAGAGGAGCCTGGTAGGCTACAGTCCATGGGGTCGCAAAGAGTCGGATATGACTGAGTGACTTCACTATATCATCAGTTGACAGAAATTTGGGTTATTTCCACTTTTTTTGGCTATGGTGGCTATAGTGGCTATTTTGGCTTTTTTTGGCTATACTGCCGTGAGCCTTCGTATGCAAGTTTCTGTGTGAACATGTGTTTTAATTTCTTTTAGGTATATAACCAGAAACGGAATTTCTGGGTCATATGATAACTCAATGCTTAACGTTGTGAGGAGCTGCCAAACTGTTTTCTAAAATGGTCGCACCATGTCTGCATTCCTCTAAGCAAGGTACGAGGGTTCCAATATCTCCACATACTTTCTAAAACTTATTATTACAGTCTTTTTATTTTAGCCTCCCTGAGTTTAATTTGTACCACTGTTACAAATTAATAATGACATTACAAATGTCAGAATTAGACACTGAAAAAAGTACTATATTAAAAAAGTATTTGATTAGTAGAAAAAATATTTAATGAAATAATTAGACAAAAAAAGTATTTAACAGAGATAGAGCGATTCAATTTATACACTACTTTTACATTTTTGAGTTTTCCTATCTTTCAGTATACTATAAAGGATTAAAATCCCACTTCTAAAGTTATGTAACTACACCCCATCCTCATGAGCCCCAAAGTTTTCTGTAGTAGTCACAGGAAAGAGGTCGCAGGATGGGCCAGATATATGACTGGTAAATGGAAACATTATGAAGTGCTTCATACATGCTGTCGACCAGGTTGAGTCAATAGTGTGTCAACATTTCGTCAAAAATATAAATTAAATCACTAAAAAATTTAGCTAAATAAGATGCTTAGGTTCTAAGAAAGCATAATTTTCACTGGATCTTCCTTCATAAAACTGGATCATAATTCATTTACACTTTCCTAATTTTGGGATGTGTAGGCAATCTCCAAACTTCACTAAGATAAATAATGCTACGATGGATAATACAGCAATTTCTCTCATGCCAAATAAAGAGTTGATAGACTGAAATTCCCATTGCTGGCTTTGGCTTCATGGAGATCCAGTCTGAGATTATCTCGAGATTGTGTGAAGTTGATGCAAAGCAGACGGAGCTTCACTTAGCAAGGGGCTCATCCGAAAGACCCCTATGAGCCCACTAAACAGGGGCATTCCAAGAACTCAATTTATCTGTCTTAAAAGGTTAAGCTCTCATGTTGACCCTGCCAAGATTCAGACCTATGCTCCCAAGAAGGCTACATGTTCTGAGACTGCTGTAGGCCCTGAGTAGCCATTCCCTTCAGCTATAGCAGCGTGATTTCTTTATCCTCAAGGCTGGAAGGCAAGGATTCCGTGACTTAATGGAAATTTCGCTTCCCGTTTGAGACTATGCAGTATAGACCTCTCTCTTTTTCCAAAGAAGTAGACTTTACTATGGTGGAAAGACTTTGAAAAAAGGCACATAGAGACAGCAGAAATAGTATGTTACACTTCAACATATAAATCAAATCCAACAAGTAGCATACTAACGTGAAGTGAGTATGGGATTAGGAGTCAGAAAAACTTGAGTGAAGTCCTCATCCTGTCTCTTACCAGCTATGCGACTTTGGATGGATCACTAAACTTCTCTGAGCATCTTCTTTTTAACAAAATGCAAGAGTTTGATTCGATGATTGCTGTAGACTTTTCTACCTCCAAAGCTCTATGCTTTCCAAAACAAAAATATTATTAGACTAACAAGTGTAGGTAAATTTCTGAAGACTGAATGATGGTGATGTACGTGACCAATTCTAATTAGTGTGTTTGCTGTGGATGTTACACAGTAGGATTTGTTCATTTTTTACAGTTTATAAAATAGTTGTATACATTCTGTGATTTGATCACTTCTCAGTTCTTTTTACTTTAGAGAAACGAAGCGTCATTCCTTGGGCACTGCGTTCTCACTTCTGCTCCCATCACTTCTCTTGGTAAGGTGGTCTGTGGCAGTTTGGCGGGAGGGGTCCCAGCCAACAGTGGTGCCCCCTTCTCTAACTCAGCCCCAGTACTCGGAAACAGGTCCACACTGCCATTCGACACGAGGTTATTAAACCCAACAACAGCTGATCATTTAAGAATAGATTCATGACCTGATGGGCTTCTCAGGAGACTCAGTGATAAAGAATCCAGCTGACAGTGAAGGAGACGTGGGTTCAATCCCTGGGTTGGGAAGATCCCCTGGAGGAGGGGCAACCGATTTCAATATTCTTGTTGAGAATATCCCATGGACAGAGGAGCCTGGCAGGCTACAGTCGATGGGGTTTGAAAAGAGCTGGACACAACTGAGTGACTGAGCACAGATACACAGGACCTGACCTGGGCCGGTCTCCCAGAACTTTGAAACTTGAAAAGAAATCCAGAGACTGGAGTAATTGGAGCTGAGCTGGTAAATGGGAGCGTGCTGGGGACGGAGGACACCAGATGCTCCAGCACAAATTCCTGCAGTTGCCTTGATTCAACTCTTCCTCTGACATTTAACCGGCTTCCCAGGTGGCTCAGTGGTAAAGAATACTCCTGCCAATGTAGGAGACATAAGAGACATCAGTTCCATCCCTGGGTTGGGAAGATCCCCAGGAGGAGGGCATGGCAACTCACTCTAGTATTCTTTCTTGGAGAACCTTATGGACAGGGGAGCCTGGTGGGCTACAGTCCGTAGGGTCGCAAAGAGTCAGACATGACTGAACTGACTTTGCACGCTGACTTTTTACAAGACTGCTTTCATTGCTTAAATTGCTTACCTAGGCTTCCCACCCAGAGACTCTTGATCAACACATTCATCAGTCATCCTTCTTCCCTTTGAATTCAATGGACACTGTTGTTAATTCCCTTTCCTGAAGCTCCCTGTTGGTCTTCAGGACATCGCCTCTGCATCCTCTTCCCTCTTCCTGGATGACACCTCCTTGCTATCTTCAGGGGGTCCTCTCCACCTTCTCTGCTCCCGAGGCTCCATCCTTAGATTCTGATGCTCTGCTTATCCTAAATTTTAACGTGGGTGGTCTGACTATTCCCATGGCTTCAGCTGCCTGCATGGGGCTCCATTCTAGCTGTCCTAAAATATTTTTCCTTAAATAAGTCGTCTTCCCTCTCTAGTTTCCCAGCCTTGGCTCATGCCCTACAGAGGCTGCTACCAGCTCCCAGTCCATTTCCTCTGGATGGCTCTTTTGCATCCTTTTGGATTCAGCGTGGATATTATTTCCCACACCAGGGATCTTGCGATTCTTTTGCTCTCAATAGGTACCAAATTCACTTAAACAACTATGCATGCCCTTGCACAATTTATGTTGACTATCAGAAAGTGTTATCATAAGTTTAGAAAGTTGCAAATGAGTTAATTTCTATTTTACTGGAAACACTGACACTTTAAAACAAAACTGGACTTTAAATATTTTAAATACTTCAGTGATCTGATGCTTGTCATCACCCTCTCAAAGAATGCATGGAACCAATCTTTAATAGTTTGAAATTTTGTATCATTTTGCTTTCCCTTTGTATTTATATTTTCATTCTACGTCTCACCTTCATGTAAATTATTTTAATCTTGAATATCTTTCCGATCAGTCTCTCATAGCTCTTTGCCACATAAATATGTAAATAAATTGAAATTTTAAAAGTCCCATGATCACAAAATTTTGTTGTTTTTTGCTTCTGGATTGAGGTTTCATTACAATTACATAGCACATGGCAGCACACAATAAAGCAAAAGATTATAAAATATATTATAAATTTTGATAAATAATTATTAACCCCAGAAGTAAATGATTAATGAGACAGGCCTTCATAAAATGGATTTATATATCCACAGATAGTTATTAGCCAAATGAGATAACATTTCTGCATCAATTCTATTCCAATTTTTCTTTTACATGTAAGCATTGCAAAATCTCAATCACAAACAGAATCAAAGTGTTATTAAGGCAATGTCATATTGACTCTTTGAGCCCTCCAAAATGACTGTTTAAAATAACAATTATCTAGCATAAAAATTATTTAAAACTTTCTTTTGTTTAACAACTATATTATATGCTCCCTTAATTTTGTAAAAGGACTTGTGCTTCAGTTAGTGGAGTAATTTGTCTTCTCAATTCCTAGGGCATAAACCCAAAGTTTTTAGCAAAACTTACTGAATGACTATTAATTAATTATATCAGTTACTTTTTCACCAAGCTGTATCTTATTTAACCCTCTATGTTCAGAAAGATTTAGGGAATATGTATTTTAAAAAATGATTTCAAAATTCCTTTGTTGATACTTTTTTTTCTTTGCTAAATAGTGTCACATGCTAAAAATACATTTTTATCAAATCCTCAGTTCAGTTCAGTCGCTCAGTCATGTCCGACTCTTTGTGACCCCATGAATCACAGCATGCCAGGCCTCCCTGTCCATCACCAACTCCCAGAGTTCACTCAGACTCACATCCATCGAGTCAGTGATGCCATCCAGCCATCTCATCCTGTCGTCCCCTTCTCCTCCTGCCCCTAATCCCTCCCAGCATCAGAGTCTTTTCCGATGAGTCAGCTCTTCGCATGAGGTGGCCAAAGTACTGGAGTTTCAGCTTTAGCATCAGTCCTTCCAAAGAAATCCCAGGGCTGATCTCCTTTAGGATGGACTGGTTGGATCTCCTTGCAGTCCAAGGGACTCTCAAGAGTCTTCTCCAACACCACAGGTCAAACGAATCAATTCTTCAGTGCTCAGCTTTCTTCACAGTCCAACTCTCACATCCATACATGACTACTGGAAAAACCATAGCCTTGACTAGACAGACCTTAGTCGGCAAAGTAATATCTCTGCTTTTGAATATGCTATCTAGGTTGGTCATAACTTTTCTTCCAAGGAGTAAGTGTCTTTTAATTTCATGGCTCCAATCACCATCTGCAGTGATTTTGGAGCCCCCAAAAATAAAGTCTGACACTGTTTCCACTGTTTCCCCATCTGTTTCCCATGGAGTGATGGGACCAGATGCCATGATCTTCGTTTTCTGAGTTGAGCTTTAAGCCAACTTTTTCACTCTCCTCTCCTAGGAACTTCCAAATATAATCATTCAACTTATGGAAAATATATAAAATACAACCTGTCTGGCATAAATACTTTGGCCACCTAATGCAAAGAACTGACCCACTGGAAAAGACCCTGATGCTGGGAAACATTGAAGGCAAGAGGAGAAGGGACGACAGAAGATGAGATGGTTGGATGGCATCACCAACTCGATAGACATGAGTTTGAGCAAGCTCCAGGAGTTGATGATGGACAGGGAGGCCTGGTGTGCCGCAGTCCATGGGGTTGCAAAGAGTCGGACATGACTGAGGGACTGAACTGGCATAAACAATCCTCACTCTTAAAGGAGATGCATTTGGTCTTTCTATGTGGAAAGAAATTAGTTGTTTTATGGTCTACTTGGCTTCGGGTTATGTGAGTGTGTTTTCATTTTTGGTTTTTTTTTTTAAGTAACATCATAACTGACCCGGCTAAAGCATTCTGTTAATGCCCACATTTCCCTGACTTTGCAGCATCTTGTGTCCTGCTGGTATTTCTGAAGGGCAATTATCATCTGAAAATTGAACAGAAGAATGAATTCATTCAATCTGCAGACTATTTTTAAAGCTATTTTCTTTGTAAATGTTTATTATATGGTTTATTTCTTTCAGTTAAGACTGGTTAAAGAGATTAAATTAGATGCAAGAATAGAATTGTATTGATCATATGTTGATGGGTAAGTTATACTGATAGCATGACAATCAGCTTCAAATAATCAGCATACTTACAATTGCTAGGTACTCAATAAATGCTTTGCTGAGGAAATCAATAATGAATGGAGAAAGAAGTCCCAAACAAATGTTAATAGTTGCTTGAAATTTTTCAGTAAACTATGTCTAGTTCTGAAATTTCTCCTGTTTCTAATTCTCTTAAAAAGAAAATTAATATCAGCAACTCAAATTTAATAAGTTTCTACTAGGTATCAGGCACTGTTTTAAGTGTTTTGCCTGTATTAATTTAATTATCACACTGCTATGGGGTTGCTATAAAAATTAAAAGTGTATAAAGTTCTTATACAAACATAGAAATCTGTATCTAATATTAAGAGATTTAGTTGATATCTTTCTAAATTTTATTTAACTGGGAAATGACATTATTTCCCAATCCTCTAAAAGTACAAGTTACATACATCTGCAGTTGTTACAAAAGCCTCTCATTTTATTTTATTTTTTAATTTTTAACTTTTTTTCTTTTTTTTTTTGAATCACACCTTGGGGCTTTCAAGATCTTAGATCCCTGCCTGAGCAGGGATTGAACCCAGGCTCTGGCAGTGAAAGTGCCAAATCCTGACCACTGGACCACCAGGAAACTCCTAGAAGCCTCTGATTTTTTAAATAACCAATTCAAATCCTTCCAGAACCTATGTTGATAAGCCAAACTCTGTTTGTGTGGCATTTTGAATAATTCACTTTTTTTCTACATAAATAGGATTCAACCAGGCACATTTAAACTGTCCAATTAAATCTCCTGTGTCTGAAATAGTTGTTTTAGACATCGGACCCTCTGAATCTGCTCACAGTGGCCATGGGTGCCATCATCCTCAACTTGCCTAGAGAAAATGTACACATTTGCAAACTCTGGAAACTCTGGAAGTTGGCCGTTGACTCTTCACAGTTTGCATTTATTGCTATTCATCTTTAAAACTTTAGTTATCTTACATCCTGTATTGATGGACAGCTCTACCCACAGAATATTTATCAAGGCCAGGCTATCGGGTAATTACTAAATTCCATGACATCTCCTAAGGGTGTTTAACAGAGTAGAGGATTTTAGTTTCTCGTCTTAGCTTTTTTTTGGTTCTACTGGCATTGCCAAAGGGCAATCCTGCATCCATTCAAGGTTACGGGGTGTGAAATAGCATTCTTGGGTACACAGCTTCAGTAGCATTCCATTACTTATAAATTAGGGTGACCGATAGTGTTGGTTTGCCTTGAGCACTCTGAGTTTATGTCTGTTTTCCCAGCCTGCCGCCTAGTGTTTGTACCAGGTATTTCACTTTCTGATGGCATACTTTTACTAACAGTGGAATGAAAAAATGAAAAGCTGGGATGTTTCTGACAGACTTCCACTTTTTTCTAATTGAAATATAGTTGATGTATATTTTGTAGTTTCAGGTGTTCTACACAGTAATTTAACATCTGTATGTATTATGAAATGATCACCACGCTGAGTCTAGTAACACGCTGTCTCCATACAAAGTTATTATAATACTATCGACCTATTCCTTACACTGTACATTACATCTCTGTCATTTATTTATTATATAACTGGAGGCTTGCACCTCTTAATCTGGTTTATCTATTTCCCCCCACCTCTCCTCCATTCTGAAAACCCCCTGTTTGTTCTCTGTATCTATGAATCTGTTTTTGTTTTGTTGGTTTGTTTTAGATTTCACACTTAAGTGAGATCATGTGGTAATTGTCTTTCTCTTTCTGACATTTCACTTAGCATAGTAGTTTCTAGATCACAAATGGCAAGATTTCATAATTTATGGCCTAGTAATATTCCACTGAATATATCGGCCCAAGCTGATCCCATGAGGGTGCTGGAGCTGGGAAAGCCTGTCAGGGTTGCTTGAAATGAGGCCAGGTCTTTTATTTTTCACCAACATCTCCCACTCCCCTTACCAGTGACAAATCATAGGATGGAAACTGCCCCTGGGGCAAGAACATGACATGGGACAGGTGGCATGTTTCAGTGAAGCGCAATTCCTGGAGCTGGAACCAACTGTGAGCTGTCAACAGCCAACATTCCCCGCAGCCAGGGGAACCTTGCCACGGTCCTGCAGGGGGAATCTGGGTGGTACAGTATGCGGCATTCATGACAGCAACAATGAGAAGGAAGGAAGGAGGGAGGTGGGTTAGTTTTATAAAAATTACTGAGTTTTCATATTTCAATAAAGTTGATCACCAAAGCTGTTGACCTAATCTAAAAGAGACTAGGTCGTCCCCACACCCATGGCAAATGGAAGTGTTTGAGTGCCGGGGTCCAGCCCCGGTGGATCCAGGGTGATTCGAAGGTGGGGGGACGGAGTCGGCGTCTTTGGAAAAATACATATTTAATCACAGATATAGAGAGATTAGAAATGGATAGTGTAGTAGGAAGATTAGTGGAGGAAAAGAGGCTGAATAACTTGGATTACGTGGAATAGCATCCATGCTCCAGATGGGAATTCAGCCAGAAAAACAGGAGCAAGAAAGAAGCGACATGGGGGAATCAGTCTTTCCGGAAACTGATCCGATTTCTTTATTTTTGGGTTTGCTTATATACCTTCTGTTACACATAGGGATGAATACAGAGTCACGTGGGAGTCAGCAGTCCTGACCTTTATCAAAATCAGGTGCTTCACATAAATGTATAAAAAAGGTACGTCATCTTCTGGCCATGAGTGAGACCTGCTGACATTTTATGATCCTTTCTTTCTGATAACCAAAAACTTATTTCTTCCAAGGGTGTTTTTTCTTAAACCAGGCACCACCCTCCAAATAAAGTTACATTCCTACAGGGTGAGTTACAATCTAGAAAGGAATCTATTTAATCCAAGGTTAACATGATTAATCTTAAAGGTTAATACTTATTTCTCCTATATGCTTAAAGGTTAATACTTATTTCTCCTATATGTTAGTTATATTCATTATAAGGGCAGGGAATATGGAGATTTAGCAGCAAGCATCAGCCCAACAAATGAAAATCCTTTCACCAATGCTCCCCTTAAGATCTATTTAGTCTTAAGATAGTGATAAAGTTACATTTTTACATAGCAAGGACACAGTGATTTATAACAAAGTACAGTGATCTATTACAAAAGAGAAAATCCATTAACTCAAAAAGTCTAGTATTGCTAACCTTAAAAACTACTACATTTCCTTTCCTATATTCCAAATACATTGATTAATATATTCCCGGGTGCCTAAGGGTATGGAGGCCTGGCGGCAATCATTGACTCCACAAGAAGAAAAAGCCCTATGCTAATTAAGTCTCTCAAAATACTCCAAAACTCTCTGTGCTGTTTATGGTTAAGAGGTAGTAAACAACCATGTGGCAGGAGTATGGATAATCCTGTCACATAAGCTAGTCTGTCAGCAGAGAGGTTTGACCTGAGACATCCTTGTCCCACCCAGAGCAGGGAATTAGCAGCAATTATTGACACAACAAATGAAGAACCCTTCACCAATATAATTCCTAACCAACCCACTATACTAATAATTTCTAACTCCCCAAAAGAATTTGCCTTTAGTAAGTCTAAAACATCTCGTGCCTCTCCGATTGGGAGGCTGTAAACAATCACATGTGGCCGGACGAACCTATACAGGGGGGCTAGATAACCTTCAGAGGAGTCCGTAAGCTGAAACACTCTTGTCACGCCCAAGAATTTTTATTGCCTTGGAGCTGCACGTTTACTCCTTCTCTGAGAGAAACGGTTATGGGGAGAGCCCCCCATAAAGTCAGAGGCTTAGGTGAGAGCATAAAACAGACTCTGGTTTGGGGGTTAGATGCTCGGGAACAGGGGGTTTCCTGAGGCTTGATCACGCCTTTGCATATGCCAAGCCTCCTTCCTCATGACCTTTGCCATGGGCGGAGTTCCTCACGCTGGCTCCCGGCATTTGAGCTAGATATTCTTATGGAAAAAATGAACCTCATCCCTTACCTCAAACCATACGTAAAAAGTTATTCATCATCATAGCAGAAACATCATAGTGAGGTGAAAGTCTCTCAGTTGTTTCTGATTCTTTGAGACCCCACAGACTGTAGCCTGCCAGGTTCCTCTGTTCCATGGAATTCTCCAGGCAAGAATACCGAATTGGATTGCCATTCCCTTCTCCAGGGGCTATTCCCAAGCCAGGGATTGAACCCAGGTCTCCCACATTGCAGGCAGATTCTTTACAGGCTGAGCTATCAGGGGAACCAGGAAACATCATAACCCAAATGTCAAAGTTAAGCCATAAAATCTTTAGAAGAAAATACAGAAGAAATTCTTTGTGACTTGGGGAAAGTAAAGATTTCTTAGAGAGGACACACATGCAAAGAACAAATCATATGAAAATTTGATAAATTTGATTTCGCTAAAATTAAAAATTTCTCTGCTACTTGCTGCTGCTGCTAAGTCACTTCAGTCGTGTCTGACTCTATGCGACCCCAGAGATGGCAGCCCACCAGGCTCCCCCGTCCCTGGGATTCTCCAGGCAAGAGTACTGGAGTGGGGTGCCATCACCTTCTCCGTCTCTTCTTCTTAAGCCACCGTTAAAGTAAAGGTAAACCACCGACTAGCAGACAATAGTCACAATACATATACCTTGCCAGAAACTTGTATCTAACATATAGAATGAGTGCTTACAACTCAATAATTAGACAAAAGCCCAGTTTAAAATGTGCAAAAGATTTGAACAGAAATTTAACTAAAGGAAACATATGAATGGCCAGCAAGCATGTGAAAAAATAGTTCCATCTGACACATTTTGAACACCCACAGGAGCAGAGAGGGTGTTCAAAAGAATAAAGTGGAAACTCATGAATATCTGATTATACTTTATTAATGAGAAATGTATTGATCAACAAAGAAATATGTTTAAATACATATGTATGTATATATATAAAACTTTATTTTTACGCATATTTTTACTCTCAAATAATGATCTAGATGATAAATTATGTGGTCACCTCACCTGTGAATGTAACTCCGACTTCCCTAGTTGGGTATCATGAGTCTCCATTCCCTTCTCTTGTTTTATCAAAATATAGTTGCTGTACAATATTATATAAGTTAACAGGTGTACCACATAGTGGTTCACAATCTTTAAAGGTTATGCGCCATTTACAGTTATTATAAAATATTGACTGTATTCTGTGTGCTGTGTAATATATCCCTCTAGCTTATTTTATACATAATAGTTTGTATCTTTTAATCTCCTATCTCTGTCTTGTTTCTCCCTCTTTTCTTTCCCCATTGATAACAACTAGTTTGTTCTGTATATATGTGAGCCTGTTTCTTTTTTGTTTATTCACCAAGAGAAGGAAATGGCAACCCACTCCAGTACTCTGGCCTGGAAAATCCCATGGACGGAGGAACCTGGTAGGCTGCAGTCCATGGGGTCACACAGAGTCGGACACGACTGAGAGACTTCACTTTCACTGTTCACTTTCATGCATTGGAGAAGGAAATGGCAACCCACTCCAGTGTTCTTGCCTGGAGAATCCCAGGGATGGGGGAGCCTGGTGGGCTGCCATCTCTGGGGTCGCACAGAGTCAGACACAACTGAAGTGACTTAGCAGCAGCAGCAGTTTATTTTAGTTTTAAAATTCCATGGATCAGTAATATCATGCAGTCTTTGTCTTTCTCTAATTTATTTCACTTAATATAATGCCCTCCAAGTCCAGCAATGTTGCTGTTAGTAGCAAGGTTTCATTCTTTTTTATGACTGAGTAGTATTCCATTGTACATATTAATGCATATATTTACACGACTTCTTCATCCATTCATCTGTTGATGGAAACTTAGTTTGCTTCTGTATCTTGGCAACTATAAATAACGCTGCTATAAACATGGGGCATATATATCCTTTAGAATTAGTGAGTTGGTTATTTTTTTCAGATACATCCCCAGGAAAGGAACTGCTGGGTTGTGTGGTAGTTTTGGGCTTCCCAGGTGGCTCAGTAGTAAAGAATCCGCTTGCCAGTGCAGGAGATGCAAGAGACGCAGGTTCGATTTCTGGGTTGGGAAGATCCCCTGGAGGAGGAAACGACAACCCACTCCAGCATTCTTGCCTGGGAAGTTCTATGGACAAAGGAGCCTGGCAGGCTACAGTCCATGGGGTCACAGAGAGTCAGACATGACTGAGTGACTGTGCATGCATGGAGTTTGGATGATTTATCACGTTTTACATCTGTAGTTCTTTAAATGTATGTTTCACCTCCTCTTCTTACCTCCAAGTGCTTTAAGGTCAGAGGTAGTATCTTATTCATCTTTATATCACCCATAGTCCCTAGTACAGTGTATGTACTCAGTAACATTTGTTAAATAAATGAGTATGTGAAAAAACAAACAAACCAGTGAATGAATGCCTTGTTTAGCACAGATGCTGAGCATGATATCAGCATGCGTGGTGTACTGAAACAGACTTATAAGGCTTTTTTTTTTCATTGAATTTGTGATCATTGATAAAACTGACAAATCCATTTTAGGATAAGGTCTGTGGACACAGAGTAGTTAAAAATCTTTCTTTCTCACACTTGTGATATCTTGATTGCTTTTGACATCCTGCTACAAAAAGAAGAGGGAAATTCTGAAATGTGGAAGTTCTACTCAAAAGGTCTTGATCCATGGTTTGCCTGTCCCCAGGACAGCCTGTTCGAGCAGAATCAGGACTCCAGCCAACAGCTCAGATATTGACAGTGTGATGCCCATTGTTTGAAGATTCTGCCCCCAAGCTTCTTCCATGTGGAAGAGCCAGGATTTTATCTGATCATAATTCAGGCTGATCTATAAAGGCACATGGACATCATGTTTCAGAATTTTTGAGTATGCCTGCTTGGAGAAGGCAATGGCACCCCACTCCAGTACTCTTGCCTGGAAAATCCCATGGACGGAGGAGCCTGGTGGGCTGCAGTCCATGGGGTCACTAAGAGTCGGACACGACTGAGTGAATTCACTTTCACTTTCCACTTTCATGCATTGGAGAAGGAAATGGCAACCCACTCCAGTGTTCTTGCCTGGAGAATCCCAGGGACGGGGGAGCCTGGTGGGCTGCCGTCTATGGGGTCTCACACAGTCGGACACAACTGAAGCAGCTTAACAGCAGCAGCAGCCATAATTCTTAGCATATTGCCTCACACATAATACACGTTTGTGGTTCAAAAAATAGTAATATGCTGCTGCTGCTAAGTCGCTTCAGTCATGTCCGACTCTGAAACCCTAGCCTATCAGGCTCCTCTGCCTATTGGATTCTCCAGGCATGACTACTGGAGTGGGTTCCTTGCCCTCCTCCAGGGGATCTTCCTGACTCAGGGATCAAACCAGCATCTCTTAAGTCTACCGGCATTGGCAGGCAGGTTCTTTACCACCTGCATCATCTGGGAAGCCCAATAACATGGTAGTCTCTCCTTGTCCAAAAGGAATACATTTAACAACCCAGTAGATGTCAGAAACTACAGATAGTACTGAATACTATATATACCATTTTTTCCTATGTCTATCTATTTATAATAAATTTTAATTTATGATTTTAACATAGTAAGAGATTAATAACAGTAATAAAACTGAATAATTATAATAATGTACTATAAAACAGAATGTGGTAAACCTTGGAATATTTTAATGTCTCTTTATCTGTTGAGGATGTTGAATCAATGGGCTTTTTTTCTTAGCAGCTCAAATGATGCAAATGTATTAACTTAAGAGTTCTGAAGTTCTACACAAGCTTATGTACATGTAATACATGTCAGAAGTCTGATGTGTATCTCACTGGGCTAATATCAAATTGTGGCAGGACTGGGTTCCCCTCTGGAGTACTGTGTGCCCAGTCACTTGAGTCCTGTCTGACTCTTTGTGACTGCATGGACTGTGGCCCGCCAGGCTCTGTTCATGGGATTTCCCAGGCAAGAACACTGGAATGGGTTGCCATTCCCTCCTCCAGGGGATCTTCCAGACCCAAGGATCAAACCTGTGTCTCCTGCATGGCAGGGCGAGTCTACTTCTGAGCCACCAGGTCCTTGCTTATTTAGGTTGTTGGTAGAATAGAGTCCTTGCTGGGGATCTCCATTTTCTTGCTGGGTGTCATCTGAAGGCTGGTCCCAGCTTCTGGAGTCTGCCTGCATAGCCACATGATTTGGCCTATGGCTTCCTTTCCTCTATTTTCAAAGAATCAGGGGCATTCTTAGCATATCAGAAACACTGGCAGGTTTGGAAGTATGGAGTAATAAAAGTCAAATATATGCAATGAGTTATTAAAACAGTGAGAACATGAAAGTATTAACTAAGGATAGTGATACTAAAGCATATCCCCAGATGCCTTATTAAGAAAGCCATTCTTACATCCACCATGAGAACTGACAAAAGGTCAGTGTATTGATAAATCACATGGGCATTCGACATGAGAAACCAAGACAAGAGATCTGGAATTTAGGACAAAAGGATAACTCTTGAAAAGGCTCTGAATAAATGAAGAGAGATCCCTTAATCAGTTCTCACTGACTCCATAAAAGACATTTAACTTTATGATTCTTGTCACGAAGTGCAGCCACCCAAGTCTCAGTCACTTCAGTTCACTCGCTCAGTCGTGTTCGACTCTTTGCAACCCCATGGACTGCAGTATGTCAGGCTTCCCCATGCATCACCAACTCCAGGAGTTTACTCAAACTCACGTCCATCGAGTAGGTGATGCCATCTAACCATCTCATTCTCTGTTGTCCCCTTCTATAATCTTTCACATCATCAGGGTCTTTTCCAATGAGTCAGTTCTTTGTATTAGGTGGCCAAAGTATTGGAGTTTCAGCTTCAGCATCAATCCTTCCAATGAATATTCAGGACTGATTTCCTTTAGGATGGACTGGTTGGATCTCCATGCAGTCCCAGGGACTCTCAAGAGTCTTCTCCAATACCACAGTTCAAAAGCATCAATTCTTTGGCGCTCAACTTTCTTTATAGTCCAACCCTCATGTCCATACATGACTACTGGAAAAACCATACTTTGACCAGACTGACCTTTGTCAGCAAAGTAATGTCTCTGCTTTTTTATATGCAGTCTAGGTTGGTCATAGCTTTTCTTCCAATGAGCAAGTGTCTTTTAATTTCATGGCCGCAATCACTGTCTCCAATGATTTTGGAGCCCCTCAAAATAAAGTCTCTCACTGTTTCCATTGTTTCCCCATCTATTTGCCATGAAGTGAGGGGACCAGATGCCATGATCTTAGTTTTCTGAATGTTCAGTTTTAAGTCAACTTTTTCACTCTCCTCTTTCAGTTTCATCAAGAGGCTCTTTAATTCTTCTTCACTTTCTGCCATAAGGGTGGTGTCATCTGCATATCTGAGGTTATTGATATTTCTCCCAGCGATCTTGATTCCAGCTTGTGCTTCATCCAGCCTGGCATTTCTCATGAGTACTCTGCATATAAGTTAAATAAGCAGGGTGACAATATTCAGCCTTGATGTACTCCTTTCCCAATTTGGAACCAGTCCATTCTTCCACGTCCAAGTCTAACTGTTGCTTCTTGACCTGCAAACAGATTTCTCCGAAGGCAGGTAAGGTGGTTTGGTATTTCCATCTCTGGAAGAATTTTCCAGTTTGTTGTGATCCACACAAAAGCTGGTGTAGTCAATAAAGCAGAAGTAGATGTTTTTCTGGAACTCTCTCACTTTTTTGATGATCCAATGGATGTTGGCAGTTTGATCTCTGGTTCTTCTGCCTTTTCTAAATCCAGCTTGAACATCTGGAAGTTCATGGTTCACATACTGTTGAAGCCTGGCTTAGAAAATTTTAAGCATTACTTTGCTAGAATGTGAGATGAGTGCAATTGTGCAGTAGTTTGAACATTCTTTGGCATTGTCTTTCTTTGGGACTGGAATGAAAATGGACCTTTTCCGGTCCTGTGGCCACTGCTGAGTTTTCCAATTTGTTGGCATATTGAGTGCAGCACTTTCACAGCATCATCTTTTAGGATTTGAAATAGCTCAGCTGGAATTCCATCACCTCCACTAGCTTTGTTCATGAAACTATGAGCCATGCCGTGTAGGGCCACCCAAGATGGATGGGTCATGGTGGAGAGTTCTGACAAAACGTGGTCCACTGGAGAAGGGAATGGCAAACCACTTCAGTATTCTTGCCTTGAGAACCCCATTAACAGTATGAAATGGCAGAAAGATAGGGCACTGAAAGATGAACTCCCCAGGTCGGTAGGTGCCCACTATGCTTCTGGAGAAGAGTGGAGAAATAACTCCAGAAAGAATGAAGAGATAGAGTCAAAGCAAAAACAACATCCAATTGTGGCTGTGACCAGTGATGGAAGTAAAGTCTGATGCTGTAAAGAATGATATTTTATAGAAACCTGGAATGTTAGGTCCATGAATCAAGGCAAATTGGAAGTGGTCAGACAGGAAATGGCAAGAGTGATTTTAGGAATCAGTGAACTAAAATGGACTGGAATGGGTGAATTTAACTCAGATGACCATCGTATCTGCTACTGTGGGCAAGAATCCCTTAGAAGAAATGGAGTAGCCATCATAGTCAACAAAAGAGTCCGAAATGCAGTACTTGGATGCAGTCTCAAAAATGACAGAATGATCTCTGTTCGTTTCCAAGGCAAACCATTCAATATCATGGTAATCCAAGTCTATGTCCCAACCAGTAATGCTGAAGAAGCTGAAGTTGAACAGTTCTATGAAGACCTACAAGACCTTCTAGAACTAACACCCCCAAAAGATATCGTTTTCATTACTGGGGACTGGAATGCAAAAGTAGGAAGTCAAGAAACACCTGGGGTAACAGGCGAATTTGGCCTTGGAGTACAGAATGAAGCAGGGCAAAAGCTAACAGAGTTTTGTCAAGAGAATGCACCCATATCTGGGAGAAGGCTGTTCCTCAGGCAGGGTGTGCCTACTGGGTTTATGGACTCCCTGAAGGCCAGGGTGGCCCAGGTGATGTGAACGAGGGGAGAGTAGGAAGAGACAAAGTCAACTGGAGAGCAGGAAGGGTAAAATTGAAGGTTCAGGGAACACCTTCTAGAGGAAAAGGTGATGGTGGGAGAAAAGTAAAAGCTAAAATTAGATGACAGGCTTTGCTCATAGGCTAGATCCCAAGCCAAATCTACAGATTCAAGGGCTTCCCAGGTGGCACTAGTGGTAAGGAACCCGCCTGCCAGTGCAGGAGACACAAGAGATGTGGGTTTGATCCCGGGGTTGGGAAGATCCCCTGGAGGAGGAAATGGCAATGCACACCAAGATTCTTGCCTGAAAATTCCCATGGACAGAAAAGCCTACACACCATGATGTCACAAAGAGTCAGACAGGACTGAGCAACAGTGTGCATATCCCACATTCACTCCACAGCCCGCAGGTGCCAGGTGTAAAAGATAAATGACTACTCTGGATGTCTAATGGGTTCTGTGTGGCTCACAGATCCATCTTCCATGAAATATAAGATGGTTGTCAACCATCTTATAGATACAACTAAAACTCAAGCCACCCTTTCAGGGGGCCGGGAGGCCATGGTATAAGGCTGTATCAGCAAAAAACCGATTTCAACAAGGTCACCCCCTACTTGCCCTCAATGCAATGCCTCCTTGGAAGGAGATGCGAGGCCTCACTTTGGATGCCCCCGAACTCTCTGGAGCTCTGGAGCTCTACTTCCAGGCCCCACGCCAGCATGGAGCATATGTGAGCTGCTGTGTGAGGCTCCCGGAGTTCAAGGGCAGGCCTGGCTTTCTTTTCTAAGCTTGCTCAGATCTTCAGCCAGCTTACCCACTTAGGAAGTTCGCTTTGCCCTTGTGGAGAACAAACATTTACAAAAGATGGCCTGGAATTCTGCTCCGGTGTCATTTAGGGAGGCCAACTGTTCCCAAGGCTGTGGGCCAACTTTTCCTCAGCAAGAAGGCCCCTCCATGTGGGCCCCTCATGACAGAGCTCAGGGTGCAAATGAGGTGGATGGTTTTCTGTTCTCTTCCCCTTCCCCTTCTTATCTCCCATAGAAAACAAGATTCACAGTGTTTCCCCTCATTTTGCCTTCATTAATCTTACTAGGCGTCGGCAAAGCTTGTTCCCTGAACGCCCCAATGGGGAATGTTTTCTTTACTGAAGTGCACGATTCTCCTATTCAAATCACCAATTTCCATGGTTTCACCTCAGTGCGCTGGTGCTCTCAGGCCTTTCAGGAATGAGCTCAATTATCAACCCCGAGTGAATCTGAAACCTGATTCCGTCTTCTTATGATCTGATGAAAGGAATGGGGTTTTATAAATGTCACTAAAGAAACAGTCAAACCTAGAATGCTAGTGGCTGGCGAGGCAATAATCCCCCCTGTGAACTTGGGGCTTATTAGCTTTCGAATATTTGAAGCAGATCAGTGGTCCGGTGATCACTGTGTGTCTTAGAGGGTTAAGATTTTACCCTGAAAAACATTCCTTATAATACTTGGCATGCACATTCCAAAAAAAAAAAAAAAAATTCTATCACAAGACTGGCAGTTTTTAAATTAATTATTTGAGCTTGAACAATTCAAAAGCATCATCAAATTAAAACAAGGTAATTTGGCACAGAGGTTATTGCCCATCATGTCTTCTAATTACTTTTCTGTATTTTGAAAAAACAAAAACAAAACATTAAATGCTGAGATAATGAACTTTGGGGGCAGCGTTCCGCAGCAATCCCCTTGGTGATGGAAAAACAGTGCTGACTTCCAAACAGACCCAATTGATCTTTCCCAGAAAGATCTTTTTGTAGGAAGTGGCAAGTCAAAGACTCGGGCTCCTTAGGACATCTTTACAGCACCACAGCCACAAATTGCACACAGAGTTATGGAGCAAGGAGAATTTTTTTAAAAAATAGACACAAGGGTGCTTTAAAAAAATTCAACTTTTAAAAGTATAATTTACATATTATTAAGTAGGTCTATTTTAAGTGTGTAACTTAATGAGTTTTGACAAATGTACACAGCTGTGTAACCACCAGTGCAATCAAGATAAAGCATGTTTCCATCACCCTCCAAATCTCCCTGTGTCCATCAGAGCCCATACCCCTCATCCATTCCACTTTTCAGGCCCAGGCAGCCACTGATCTATTTTCTGCCACGATAGATTAGGATCTCATATAAATGGAATCATAGAGTATGTACTCTTTTGTGCCTAGCTTCTTTCATTCATCAAAACATTAAAAAAAGATCTGTCCATATTTCTATGTATGTCCATAGCTTGCTCTTTTTATTGCTGAACAGTATTTTATTGTATGCACGTACCAAAATTTGTTTTTTTCTATTTTAATATGAACATTTGTGTATAAGTCTTTGTGTGGACACATCAAGTCTTTTTGCAAGAATAAACGTAAGACATATAAAAGGTTTGTGTAGAGCCCATAAGTTCAGTTGTCAAAGGGGAGAGGTGGGTGATGTAGATAAGGAAAGCAGGGTAAGTATAAGCCGAAACGGGTGGTGGGGACTCCAAAAATTTACCATAGGATTAGTTTTCAACTCCTGGTTTGTAGAAATCATGTTAAGAAATATGAAACAGTAATGGATCAAAAGTAAGAGCTTTACAGATCAACTCATTCCTTTGGGTCAAGGAACAAAGCACCTTTTCCAGACTTTCCCTTTCCCACAAGCATCATGGCATTAAGAATCAAGAACTTAAGATTTGGGCTTGATAGTCTTGGGTTCGAATTCCTGATCCACACCCACCAGCTATTTATATGATCCTGAACAAGCCTCCCAACTCTCTGAATCTTACTTTCCTTATTTGTAAAATGGGGATGATTTGATAACAGCTATCTCATAGAGGGTGATAAAGAATAAATGCTTATTGAGGTTAGTCTAAACATTTCCAGAAAAGCACTGATTCTCTCCCTCACTTTGGCGTAAGTTGCATGCCAGTCTCAGACACATTACTCCATCTTATGTTATTAAATCCTCCTTCTATTTTATTAACTAGGAAACGAGTCTCGGAGTGATAAGAGTGCAATGAGTCCAATGATGAGAGTGGAGGAGGAGAACCACCACCTCTAGCTGGACTTTGTGATGCCTCCCGAAAGCACAAGGCCTGGCCTGACACTTTTTGAGACCCTAGATGTCTGCCCTCACACATTTGCAGTGAGTCTCACCTTTCCCCCATCACTGCAGCCTCTGCCACTGTCCACAGCCCATATGTCCGATGTTCTCAGGAGTAACTGGAGGCAGAACTTTCCTAAGAGCAGCTCTCAGGCTAACCTGAACTGGGCTTTCAACTCAAGCGCTGCTCTCTACTGTTTTCCCAGGACCTGGTTCAGTGCCTGGCATGCGGTAGGACCTAGGTCTATGTGCATCGAAGGAAGCAAGAAAGGAGGAAGGAGCATGCTGGGAACAACATAGCTGCTCCCAACGAGAACATTCTTCCTACTGCCTGTGTGTGTGCATTTGCACGTGTGTGCGTGCACACACACAGAGCTTGAACCCATGAATGATTGCAATAAAATGTAATTATATCCCAGTAAAAGGACAATTAGGCAGATTATTTCTATAGATGTGGTGTTGCTTTGGGGCTTATACTGTCTCTATTGAAAATTTTAAAGGTTATAGTCATTTGCTTTAAATTTTATATATTTTATATGTGTACACATACACACATAAACACACGTGTGTGTGTGTGAGCTAACTTACCAGAGAATAAAAGTTCAAGTAATAAAAAGATTATATTTAATTAGGATATTAAGGAATATCTTTCTACTAAACATTTTCATTCTAATGAGATAACTTTTAACTCTAATATTTTTTGGTTTTCATTTGCTTACGAAAATTTTGGAGCAATTCCTACAAAGAACACATTTCTGGGAGTTTTTTTCTTCCTACATTAATGGTGGATATAAAACAGTACCAAAATTTTCAACTCCAGGCTGTGTTTGGCAGGAGAGGACCTATTACAAGAAATAGACCAAAGATCTTAAATGACCAGGTATTTGGTGAAGTGCTCAGTAGAACAATTTTTGAAGGAACATTCTTAGAAACTGGTAACTTCTTTCTGTTGTCCCTTCATATCATGCTGGGGCTAGGTTTTTCAGTGTTGTAAGATATTGACTTGTGGGTAATACAGTCACACCTAGAGAGCTGAAAGAGACTCAAGGCAGCACTGAGTTCCAAAGCTTCACTTTCCTGAAAAAGAAAGTGAAATATGGAATCTAAAAAACAAAACAACTGAATGAACACCAAACAGAAGCAGACTCATAGAGAACAAACTGGTGGTTGTCAAAGGGGAGGCAGAATAGGGAGATGAGTGAAATACGTAAGGGAATTAAGAGGTCCAAAATTGTAGTTATAAATAAGTCACAGGAATATAAAATGCAGCAGAGGGAATATAGTCAATAGTATTGCAATAACGTTGTATACTGACAGATGGTAAATAGACTTATTATGGTGATCATTTCATAATGTATAAAAATATCTAATCTCGATGTGGTACTCTTGAAGCTAATACAATATTGTAAGTCAATTATATTTCAGTAAAAAAAAAGAAAGTGAAATGACTCCTTTAGTTCACAAAGCAAATAAGTGGCACTGGTTAAGTCCAGAAGCCCAGATCTTCTAATAGTCATGCCAGCGTTAACAAATGCTATACACCTTTCATTCCGAAAAGTTTTAAACATAGGAAAGCAGAAAAAAGTAGTACAATGAACAATACACACTCCATATACATTCAACAAATTTCAATATTTGCCACACTTGCTTGATATTTTTCTCTTTCTGTCTGTACACCTGAGTAAAGTGTAAGACTTACATACAATTCTTTTTGTCCTTACACTATATCCCATTAAAGAATGGTGGATGGTGGTTTAGTTGCTAGGTCATGTCCAACTCTTGCTACCCCATGGACTGTAGCCCACCAGGCTCCTCTGTCCGTGGGATTCTCCAGGCAAGAATACTGGAATGGGTTCCCGTTTCCTTCTCCAGGGGATCTTCCTGACCCAGGGATGGAGCCTGCATTTCCTGTATTGTAGGTGGTCTCCTCACTGCAGGTGGATTCTCCACTGCTGAGCCACCAGGGAAGCCCATCAAAGAATACCATACTCAAAAGTTACCTTACAAATTCTTTTCTCTGTATGGTTATGATATCAATTTGAAGCACAGTTAAGATCATTTATTCCTATTTTGATTACATTTGAGGGCTTGTTTCTTTCCATTTGATATAAGAATTTTTTAGAATATAAGCATTTACAGTGTTCAAAAGTCCAAGTGATATAAAAAATGTCCTTTCCATTTTATATCCTTACAGAAGCCTCACTCCCCTCCCCAACCCCTGTCCTTCATAAATAAATATTTTAATCCTACTGCAGTTTGTCCTTCCTGTAGTTCCATTTTAGAAAAATAAGCAAATACATATATCTTAATAGTCTTCCTTCTTTCTTACATAAAAGGTAGAAATTACTATTACTATAATGCAGTTCTGCGTCTTCATTGTGTTTCATTTAACAATATCTCCTGGAGAGATCTCTGTATTGGTTCATCATTTTCTTTTATGGCTACAAAACTTTCCATTATGTGGATGATCCCGACAGCTCCCTTTTAATGGACATGTGGGCCAGCTTAGATCTTTTGCCCTGAGATAATGCTACAGTGAATAACTATATTCTTTCACGCATATGTTGTTTCAGATTTGTGGAGGCTTTTTTTCAGAGCAGACTCTTACAATATTGCTTGCCAAAGGGTAAATGCGCGTATAATTTTAATGGATATGGCCAAATTCTCCTCCACAGGAACATAGCATTTTGCATCCTACCAAACCTGTGTGAGAAACCTGTTCCCACACAGCCTCACAGTGTTATCAAGCTTTAGGGTTTCTGCCAGCTAATAGGTAAGAAATGGTGTCTCAGGGCAGTGTTAGTTCACAGTTCTCTTATTATGAAAGAAGTTGAGCATTTTATTGTGTACTTAAAGACATATCTGTATATCTTTTCCTATAAATAGTATGGTCATGTTTTATGCCCATTTTTTTAAATTAAGTTTTTCTCTTTTTCTTAAGAGCCCTTTATATATTAGAGAATTAGTCCTTGATATAAATGAAAGTTGCAAATATCCTCACTGCCACCTTTGTCTTTTGTTGTTATTACTGATGTAGTTTGCCTACAGTGTTATTTTGTTACTCAATAAGAAGTTTTTAATGCATTTAAATTTATTATTTTTCCTTTTATTACTTTCAGCCTGTGAGTCATAGTTAGGCTTTCTTCACTGTGGATTATAAAGGAATCTCTTTTTGGTAATGCTCTGGCTTTATTTTTTATGGATACATGTAGATCTTGGGTCCATTTAGCATTTATTCTGGTAACACTGTAAGTTTTTATACAAATTTCATTTTGGCATTTGATTTTTTCTCTATTTCATAGCATTTTTAAGATTAATCAATCAAAAGTTTTTATATTTTATCATTGGCATCTGCTGGGGAAAGTCCAGGGACATCCTCAGGATGGATGACTTCGGCGAATGAAGAAAGATAGAGATAGAGATAAAGAACAACACGGGGTGACCGAGCTTCTTTGGTGAGCGAGGCCCCTTTTTATTTTATTTTCCTTGGGGCTTTTATACCCTGAGTTGTACATACAGCAAGGTGAAAAATGCAGAGTCAACTCAACATTCCATCAGTATTAACTTTTATCAATACCAGGTTCTTTTCTGCAAGAGTCTTATTTTTTGTACATCAGCTTCTGTCCCGGAGGCCTGTTGATATTCCATGAACTCCTTTTGATAAATGTTGGTCAGCCAGAACAATAATCTTCCTTTAAAGTGTTTCTTCCTAAATTCTTAGCCTGCGTCACCCTTAAAGTACAAAGTTACTTTTTTATGGAGCAAAGATTCAGTGGATTACAGCAAAGAAAGAACTTACCAACTCAGCCTCTAATGTTGCTAATGTTAAAGCAACTGCTTGCTATTTCTATATCTTAACTATATGCACTCCCAGGAACACAATGGATAAGGGATGTGAGAACTTGGCAGCAAGCATAGGCCCAACAATGTTGCAAGAGTCTGGATAAATCTGCCAAGTAAGCTAGAATGCTAACAGAGGGTTTGAAACACTCCTTTCATGCCCAGGAGATTTATCAACTAGAGCCCTAAGTTAACTCTTTTAGTCAGAGACAGCCCCCTGCTAATGTCAGAAGAGCTGGTGAAAGACATAAAATAGTTAGACAGATTCTGGTTCGGGGGGGTAGATGCTCGAGCAGGTCCAGGGGGTCCGCCGAGTCCTGAGGCCTTGCTTATCAGGACTCTTCGGCATGACCTTGTCATGGGTCGGATGGCCCAGGGATTCCCTCAAGTCCTGCATGACCTTGTCATGGGTGGGATCTCCCATGCTGGCTCCTGGCATCTCCCCCTTTTTTATTTTTTAAGACAGCCAGATGTAATTCAGTCGCAAGCTTCTGAATGCTCTGTGGAAGAATTCTAACAATACAAGGAAGAATAATTATGAGAAGCAATATTAGAGCGGCCACAGCAGCATAGCTAAGAATAGTAGACAGAATGTTTTTTCCTGAAATAAAGTTAGAGAATGTATGGAAAAGGTCACTTGCTATTCCTACGGCAGTAAAATCTAATTGGGAGTGCTCCATGGTCTTTATCTGATTATGAAGTTTTCCTAAATCTAAACTGATGTTGGAGCTGTTTCAGATACCTGAGATATGGTTTTTAACCTTTTCCCAACTATAATCTGTCTCATTCACTTTCAGAGGTGTTACACATATCCACCGGTAGTCGGCATGGCAGAACAGTGTCAATTTCACTTCTAAAGCCTGTAATTCAGCCCCAATATGTATTATTGCTTCTTCTAAAGCATCTACCCTCATTTCTAGTTTCCTGTCTATAACTTCCTGTGTTGCCAGCATTAAAGAGACATTCTTGGACATAGTATTAACATATGCACTTGTTGAGTCAATGATATTTGCCACCACAGTAACAGAAGCAATTGCGGTTATTAAGGCTGATATTCCCAAAATAAGTAAGCCCACAAACCGTCATGATCGCATTAAATCTTGTAGCTGTTGTAGCACAGCAAGACCATGATTATCATACCAATAAGTAGTTATAGTTACAGGCACCATAAGATAGGGTGGTCGTTGCAACACCACAAAAGAACAAATTTTATATTGAGGAGTCAAACAAGATGAGAGCATACATTGTTCACAAGACACTACATTAGGTCCACCTGAATAGTTCATTTGTATAGTAAGTTTTTCAGAATCATTAGTGAAAAGAAAAACATAGGGGAAGGGTAGACAAGCCAAAATAGAGTAAGTAGAATTACTTTTTGGCCGGGTTAAAGTAATAGGGGCAGTAGCAGCAAGGGCTGTCCAAATTTCTGGTTGCCAAAAGGTTTTGTCTTTAGAATGCATTAACTGTGGTCAGAATGACCTTTTCCTATTTGGAACCAGTCTGTTGTTCCATGTCCAGTTCTAACTGTTGCTTCCTGACCTGCATACAGGTTTCTCAAGAGGCAGGTCAGGTGGTATGGTATTCGCATCTCTTTCAGAATTTTCCACAGTTTATTGTGATCCAGACAGTCAAAGGCTTTGGCATAGTCAATAAAGCAGAAATAGATGTTTTTCTGGAACTCTCTTGCTTTTTCTATGACCCAGCAGATGTTGGCAATTTGATCTCCAGTTCCTCTGCCTTTTCTAAAACCAGCTTGAACATCAGGAAGTTCACGGTTCACGTATTGGTGAAGACTGGCTTGGAGAATTTTAAGCATCACTTTACTAGCATGTGAGATGAGTGCAATTGTGCAGTAGTTTGAGCAGTCTCTGGCATTGTCTTTCTTTGGGATTGGGATGAAAACTGACCTTTTTTTTTTTCTTTAAAAAAATATAAATTTATTTATTTTAATTGGAGGCTAATTACTTTACAATATTGTATTGGTTTTGCCATACATCAACATGAATCTGCCACGGGTGTACATGGAAAACTGACCTTTTCCAGTCCTGTGGCCACTGCTGAGTTTTCCAAATTTGCTGGCATATTGAGTGCAGCCCTTTCACAGCAGCATCTTTCAGGATTTGAAATGGCTCAACTGGAATTCCATCACCAGCACTAGCTTTGTTCATAGTGATGCTTCCTAAGGCCCACTTGACTTCACATTCCAGGATGTCTAGCTCTAGGTGAGTGATCACACCATCATGATTATCTGGGTCATGAAGATCTTTTTTGTACAGTTCTTCTGTGTATTCTTGCCACATCTTCTTAGTATCTTCTTCTTTTGTTAGGTTCCTACCATTTCTGTCCTTTATTGAGCCCATCTCTGCATGAACTATTCCCTTGATATCTCTAATTTTCTTGAGGAGACCTCTAGTCTTTCCCATTCTATTGTTTTCCTCTATTTCTTTGCATTGATTGCTGAGGAAGGCTTTCTTATCTCTCTTTGCTGTTCAGAACTCTGCATTCAAATGGGTATATCTTTCCTTTTATCCTTTGCTTTTTACTTCCCTTCTTTTCACAGCTATTTGTAAGGCCTCCTCAGATGGCCATTTTGCTTTCTTGCATTTCTTTTTTTGGGGGATGGTCTTGATTCTTGTCTCCTGTACAACGTCACAAACCTCTGTCCATAGTTCATCAGGCACTCTATCAGATCTAGTCCCTTAAATCTGTTTCTCACTTCCACTGTATAGTCATAAGGGATTTGATTTAGGTCATACCTGAATGGTCTAGTGGTTTTCTCCACTTTCTTCAGTTTCATTCTGAATTTGGCAATAAGGAGTTCATGATCTGAGCCACAGTCAGCTCCCAGTCTTGTTTTTGCTGAATGTATAGAGCTTCTCCATCTTTGGCTGCAAAGAATATAATCAATCTGATTTTGGTGTTGACCATGTGGTGATGTCCATGTGTAGAGTTTTCTCTTGTGTTGTTGGAAAAGGGTGTTTGCTGTGACCAGTGCATTCTCTTGGCAGAACTCTATTAGCTTTTGCCCTGCTTCATTCTGTACTCCAAGGCCAAATTTGCCTGTTACCCCCGGTGTTTCTTGACTTCCTACTTTTGCATTCCAGTCCCCAATAATGAAAAGCACATCTTTTTTGGGGTGTTTAGTTTTAGAAGGTCTTGTAAGTGTTCACAGAACTGTTCAGCTTCAGCTTCTTCAGAGTTACTGGTTCGGGCATAGACTTGGATTACCGTGATATTGAATGGTTTGCCTTGGAAACGAACAGAGATTATTATGTCGTTTTTGAGATTGCATCCAAGTACTGCATTTCAGACTCTTTTGTTGACTATGATGGCTACTCCATTTCTTCTAAGGGATTCCTGCCCGCAGTAGTAGACATAATGGTCATCTGGGTTACATTCACCCATTCCAGTCCATTTTAGTTCGCTGATTCCTAGAATGTCAGTGGTCACTCTTGTCATCTCTTGTTTGACCACTTCCAATTTGCCTTGATTCATGGACCTAACATTCCAGGTTCCTATGCAATATTGCTCTTTATAGCATCGAACCTTGCTTCTACAACCAGTCCCATCCACAATTGAATGTTGTTTTTGCTTTGGTTCCATGCCTTCATTCTTCCTGGTGTTATTTCTCCACTGATTTCCAACAGTATATTGGGCACCTACCTACCTGGAGAGTTCCCCTTTCAGTATCCTATCTTTTTGCCTTTTCATACTGTTCACGGGGTTCTCAAGGCAAGAATACTGAACTGGTTTGCCATTCCCTTCTTCAGTGGACCACATTCTGTCAGACCTCTCCATCATGACCCATCCATCTTGGGTGGCCCCACACGGCATGGCTTAGTTTCACTGAGTTAGACAAGGCTGTGGTCCGTGTGATCAGATTGGCCTGTTGTCTGTGATTGTGGTTTCAGTGTGTCTGCCCTCTGATCTCCTCTCTCAGTGCCTACCGTCTTACTTGGGTTTCTCTTACCTTGGATGTGGGGTATCTCTTCACAGCTGCTCCAGCAAAGCACAGCCACTGCTCCTTACCTCGGACATGGGGTAGCTCCTCTCGGCCGCCACCCTTGACCTTTTGGTTACTCTTTTTTTGGTTACTCTTTCAATTGTATAATCAACTCTGTGATGACTATGTCTACATGGTTCAATTTGGAAGAGGGGTTCCAGAAGAGGAATTGCTATGTGAAAACTTAAGCACATTTTTTAAGACTCCTGATTTATAGTTCTGAATGCTTTCTAGAAAAGTTACAGCCATTAACATTGCCACCAACAACATATGATGCTATCACTACAGCATTTTTGAGAAATATCTTTTCCCTTCAACAAACTTTTCTTTTTTAGATCATAGAGGAAGTGAAATTCTTAGCATGGAGCAGATAAAAAAGTATTATTCAGAATATCTTTGCATTGACCAGTAAATTTGGTTTTATCTTCCTTAAATTTTGTATACGTCATTATAGTGATGTTTACATAATCAAAGGGCTTCCTGGTAACTCAGCTGGTAAAGAATCTGCCTGCAATTCAGGAGACCCCAGTTTGATTCCTGGGTCAGGAAGATCCCCTGGAGAAAGGATAGGCTACCCACTCTAGTATTCCTGGGCTTCCCTGGTGGCTCAGCTGGTAAAAAATTCACCTGCAGTGGGCGAGACCTAGGTTCCATCCCTGGGTTGGGGAGATCCCCTGGAGGAGGGCATAGCAACCCGCTCTAGTATTCTTGCCTGGATAATCCCCATGTACAGAAGTGCCTGGTGGGATACAGTCCATGGGGTCGCAGAGTCGTACACAAATGAGCGACTAAGCACAGCACATAATCAAAATACTACTAAAATTTCAGATGTATAGTTTGCATCCAACTAATAAAAAATGTCTCATATTAATTCTGTTAGCAAATATTTATTGTCTTCTGTGTTCCAGGAACTATGTGGGTCATATGAGATACACCAGTAAACAAAAGTTACCCCTTCATGTATTTAAGTTACTGGGCCAAGCCTTGAAGCATCTGAGTTTGCTACATGTTTTATACATTAGGATGTCTTGCATTCATTCTTCTGCAAATATGTATCATTTATTTATCAAACACATATATGTTGATTGCTTCTATTGTGCCAGACACTCTTCTGGGATCTCAGGATAAACCAGTAAACAAAGACCCTCCCTCAGAGAATCTGTCTTCTAGAAAGGGAGCATGCAATAAACATGAAATGTAACAAATAAGTAAGCTACATAATATGTTAGAAGGTGGTAAGTATGTGGATAAATAGAGCTTGGAGCTGTCAGAAGCAGCTTTGCACTATGTAGGCAGAGTCCTAACCCCTAGTCTTCTCCACTATTATTTCCCACTAAGTTCTCTTTGAGGGCAAAAATATTCTTACATCTTTTTAAAACCTTCTGTTTTTGACTAGTTTTAAGCTTATCCAACAAGTTGCATGCAGAGTGCAGGTGTTCCTAGATACCCTATACCCAGTTTCCTCAAATGTTAACATCTTACAGACCCACAGCAGAATCATCAAACCCAGGAAATTAACATTAATATAATTTGAATTTCACCAGCTTCCTGCCCCAGTGTTCTTTTTCAGTTTCAGCATCTCTTCCAGCATTACATTGCACCTGGTTGTTAATTCTTAGCTTCCTTAAGTCTGTAAGAGAGTATGATAAACTTTCTAAATCTTTTATGACCTTAACACTTTTGAAGGCTAACCATAGTGTTTTAGAATATCTCTAAATTTGGATGTCTGATGTTTTCTCATGATGAGAGCAAGGTTATGAATTTTTGACCAGAACACTAGAAATTATGTGATGTCCTTCTCAAATCATGGGGACCATGATGTCAGTTTATTTTTATAACTGGTAATTTTAACTTTGATCATTTGGTTAAGGTAATATCTGAAGAGTTTCTCCACTGAAGAGTTACTGTCTTTCCCTTTGAAGTTAATAAATATCTTGAGGGACATGTTTTGGGACTTTGCATTTTTTTCCATTTGTATTTTCCCTTGCCCGGCCACTTCTTCAAGGAGCCTTGGTTCCTTTTACTGGAGGATGATGTTTAGAAACCAAGATCTAGGTACTGGATGTGAATGTTGAGACTGGGTACCATTGTCTCTTGGTCCTCTCACAGACAACTAGGAAATTATGTAACTATAAACCATTCATATACACTCATCAGTACCATCTATACCCACCTATATTTCTGTATGTATCTTTCATCATGTTTTGATTGGTGTATGTATTGTGTATATACATATACATATATGAAAAAAAGTAAATGTTAGTAGCTCAGTGGTATCTGACTCTTTGTGACCCCATGGACTGTAGCCTGCTAGGCTCTTCTGTCCATGGAATTCTCCAGACAAGAATACTGGAGTGGGTAGCCATTCCCTTCTCCAGGAGATCTTTCCCACCCAGGGATCAAACCCCAGTCTCTTGCACTGCAGGGAGATTCTTTACCGACTGAGCCACCAACATTGATATAAAATCATCAGTTTATACTGGTAGCTTGGATTTCAGTTCAACACCGCGGGGTTCATGTTAACTTTTTCCTTTTCTTTGTTTGCAATGGCTTTCACTAACAGTGAGAAATCAGGCTGTGATTATCTTAACCTATTTATTTATTTGTCTCAGTAAACTTTTAATAAGCATCTTTACTAAATAGAAAACAATATTTACAGGTAGTTCTCTTTGTCTTTGGCTTGACAATATTCAGTCAAGATACTGTTTTCCATGTAGGCAGAGAGCACCTTAACTCAGCTCTTTCCATCCTTCTTCCTATAGTGTAGTTACACAACTCATTTGTAGTATTTGCAATCTACTTTTCCCTCTATATCCTGGTTAGTTTTTGTTTTATTTTTTAGGGCATATAAAAAAAGATATCTGAAATATTACTATGGTTTTAAAAACACAGCTATAGGAAAAGGTAGACTCAAAGATGCCATTCATCTTTTAAAACTCATTTCTTGGTACCATACTGGCAATTCAATCAATATTTGCTGAATAAAAGAATTAATTTATAATGTCAGTGCAAAATGTTGATGTTCTGAAAGCACAGTTACCATAGTATTTGAAACTAAAATGATGGTATTGGAAAAACATGGCTGGGGAAGAAAAATTTAGAAGAAAAAAATATTAACAGAATCAAGCTAAATCAGAGGGGAAAATGGCTTAAGAGTCTCACTTTGGCTTTTCTGATTTAATTCTGTAGCTTTTCAATCAAACACTTCTAAGGAGTCATGCACAAATTAGAGAAGGGCCAAATTTGTCAAAGACGTCTCAAAAACTGAGTAAATCTCACATCAGAGTTTACGTTAGCCAGAAAGCAGAGTTACCTGCAATACCATTTTTTAATCCATATATATATAGATAGATTAAATTTCTACAGAATCTCAGATGTCTTCTTTCTGTTTCTTTGTCTCATTGTAGAATGTAAAAATCTTTCAAACAAAAGAACACATTTAATGATTTAACATTATGAATCTGCATGCTTCCTCTAAGTAAATGTCATAACAGGCCACAAATAATTTAAATTACCAAATAATTTAAATTTCATTATCCATAAAGTGGGGGGTTGGAGGACTGGGCAAAGGTTTTATTTCTTTTTGTTATCAGCATTTGTGGGACATTTTCTATTGTCATTTGTTTTTCTAGGTCATGTTCAAAGAAAATTAACATAGGGTTCTTCATAAAGTCTATAAGTGTGTTTTCTTTTTTTAGAGTGGGGAGATGAGGAACTAGATATAATAAATTACAATACATACGGTAGAAAGGGTTTTCTGAGGATAGTCAAATTAGATCCCTATCAGGTAGACTTTTCTTGAATATGTTCGTCCTGGCTTAAAAGCATCAAGTGGCTTTGAAGTTGCAGCCATTCATATGTGTATTTTTTGCAGGGAAATTCACCAAAACAGAACCATTTCCCCAGCTCGTCACTAATGCTCTTCCTGGGCCCTCATCCCTCCTCCTCCTGCCAAATTGAGCTCTCAGGAAAGAATCTGCATCAGTTTACTCCAGCTTCCATGAATTAAAGTCCACAGGGTAGGGAAAAGAAGAAGGAAACCAGCCCTAGGGGTGGGGGATGGGTGGGGGTATTTGTATATACCAGGCACTGTGCTGGGGTATATTTACTTCTTAAGCCTCATATCAAAAATGAAAGAAGAGTAGGGATTTGATCATCACGTTAAGTGTAAGTGGGAAAGTAAAAAAATATATATATATATTAAAAAAAATATATATGTATATATATATTGTGTGTGTGTGAAAACTGATCTACTCAATCTATTGTCAAGGTTGGAAACAGCATCTTCTTTAACTTCTGCTTTATTCTTTCTTGTGTCCTGGCTGGTCTTGTCCCTGAATAGTGTCATTCAGACTCTGAACAGTGTTAGCTGAAGATTAGGTTGTTTTCACTGACAATCAGAGAAGATTCCATCCTCTGATAGAGTTCATTTCACAAATATTTATTGAGCTCCTGCTTCATGAGGCTTGTTTCCTATGAAAGGGTACATGGGAGAAGATGAACATGGAATAAACCATCAGCTCTATTTTCAGGAAGCTCACAGTCCAGTGGTAAACATATTCAGAGCGTGCTTGGGGAGTGTGTATGTATGTCTACCCGAGTGGGTCTCCATGCTGTGTGATGTTTACTTTCTAATCTCCATCAGCTCCAGGAGTCTCACAAACCCCATGTTCCAAGTTTCCTTTAACCTGCCATAAACATGGTCACTTTATCTCTCAGACAATAATAAACGCGGTGAGCCAGTGATAAGTAACTCTGCGAGGGCTGCTCTCTTTCTAGCTAGAGGAAGCTTCCTTATCCTTGTTAGTGCTGGGCAGGATTTAGGGGCTTAAGCTTGGTGTCAGAGCACCTTTTTCACTCCCAAGATACATTACTTTTTTCTCAGCTCTTATCTTGATTCACTCAACTGTCTCTTTAACTATGCTCTTGCCCCAACGCAGGGTGGATATGACACGTGTTGGTCTCTTGTCCTTAAGAGCTGAGAGAGAACTTGAGTCAGTCATCCTAAGAGCAGTCTCATCCCTTTAGATGTTTTTTTCCTGCAAGGATTGCTGGGGATGAATTCAGAGGAAGGGAAGAGGACCACCGTGAACATCTATTCTTCCCTTCTGTGTCTCTCTAAAGTCCTGGGTATAGGGAGGGAATTGGCTTCATGTTCATTTTCCCAGAAACTGCCTAGGACTTGATGAGAAAGGTGACTCCTAACTACTCTTGGACTTGCCCCAGCCAGTTTCATTAAAATGCCAGCTGTTTCAACAGCTAAATGTCTCGGTTACACCCTGTTTGTTGTGATGTGTTTTTCTGAAGGGCCCTGCACTCCTGGCTGATAAGCTTGAGGTCTGGATCAGGGTAACCACAGAGTGGGCAAAACTTGTCTGCACACCCTTTTCCTCATTCTCAGGTAGGACCATGTGTTGGTAGTTGGTAGATGCAGAGATCTCTGAGAGGGCGATAGTGTCTTTTGCTGCTAGCTTTTCTTTGCACATGTCTCCAAATCTACAAAAAAGTTGAAGACAAAGGGAATTTCTGAGGACAGGGATATAGTGAAGTCGCTCAGTCGTGTCTGACTCTTTGCAACCCCATGGACGGTAGCCTACCAGGCTCCTCTGTCCATGGGATTCTCCAGGCCAGAATACTAGAGTGGGTTGCCATTTCCTTCTCCAGGGGATCTTCCCAACCCAGGGATTGAACCTGGGTCCCCAGCATTGTAGACAGATGCTTTACTGTCTGAGCCACCAGGGAAGTCCAGAAATGACTTTGAAACTTACTGCTAGAGTGACTTTTAGAGATAGTCCATGGAATCCTCCAGGCCAGAATACTGGAGTGGGTAGCCTTTCCCTTCTCCAAGGGATCTTCCCAACCCAGGGACTGAACCCAGGTCTCCCGCATTGCAGGCAGATTCTTTACCAACTGAGCCACAAGGGAAAATCGAGGACAGGGAAACGGACCATAAATAGCCACAAATACTCTGGTTTTACAGAGAAATAAAAGTTATGACTCTTTGATTTACTTCCCCTATCTTACAGGTTTTTGGAACCTAAAGCCTTGGACCAAAGAGGTTGAAACCTGAAAGGTAGTCACCAGGAAGACAAAGCTGATATTTCTATTTACTTTTTGAATGTCCTGCAGAACTTGTGGGTAAAGAACTGACAGCACTGTCTAGAGTTTCTAGGTATTAGTCACTCAGTCATGTCCGACTTTTTGTGACCCCATGGATTGTGGCCTGCCAGGCTCCTCTGTCCATGGAATTCTCCAGGCAAGAATATTGGAGTGGGTAGCCATGCCTTCCTCCAGGGGATCTTCCAGACCCAGGGATCCTGCGTTGCAGGCAGATTCTTTACCGTTTGAGCTACCAGGGTGGTAAAGATGTCCAAAATATTTTGGACAGTATGGGAAAAGAAAGCAATATTGCAGATATAATACTTAATCATACATCTATATGATTGCATGTGTTTGTATAAACACTTCAAAAGTATTTTTATGATATTTACAAGTCATGGGAGGATATTCATAGAATAATTTCCACTTGTTACCTTAGGATGCGGGTAGCAAGGAGAGAGATAAGGGGGTGGAGGTAGGGAGACTATTAATTTTTCTCTTATACCCTTCACATCTGTTCAAATTGTTGTAATAAGCTTTTATGAATTAGAAAATAAAGCATTCTATTATAAAAAGGAGCTGGAAGGTTTGCTTGTGCATCTGAGGCTGGCTGAAGTGGGGATTAAATGAGAGGCTTGCCAATCAGGCGGGAGAGTTTGGAGCCTCACTGAGCCCCTCGGACAGAGCAGGGGCTGCCCCATGGGCTGTGCTACCCCGGGGAGGAGGCCAAGGAGGCTGTGAGCAACAGGACTGTGGGAGCCTGCACTTCCTCCGGCCTAACCTCCAGTAGATGTCATTGCAGACCGCCCAGGTGATCAATCAAGAGTCTGGTTAGACCTGGAACTGGAGGGAGCATCTTGAAATCAAAGTGAGCTGATAAGCAGGGAGCACTTTGGCAGGGCCTAGAGTCCGATATTGTTCTTAGTTATAGACAACACTGAGCAGGCATCAGGGGCCAGAGAGCATGCTACTGCTTGGCAAAGCTCTCCTTTCATCTGGGTTTCCTTGTCGGGTCAGATGGTAAAGAATCTGCCTGCAATGCGGGAGACCTGTGTTCGATCCCTGGGTGGGGAAGATGCTCTGAAGAAGGGAATGGCTACCCACTCCAGTATTCTTGCCTGGAGAACCCATGGACAGAGGAGCCTGGTGGGCTACAGTCCATGGGGTTGCAGAGTCAGAGACAGCGGAAGCGACTTAGCACACACGCACAAGCACATATAGCCTCCCGGTTTTTCCAGCACTTTCTCACACCTGGTTAATCCTCTTTGGTCTGAAGTTTCCTAAAAACCAGCAAGCATACTGCACTTCCTTCAGTCCTCCACAGGGTCTGATATATCACAGCCCCTCACTAAATGTAGTTAGCTGTATTTATTTGTCGAACACGTTACTGACAGGACTCAGACCCCAAAGAGGTTGCAATAGAAGCTCCCCAGGTCAAGTAGGGGAAACCAGAAGCAGATCAAGCCTTGGGGAGAGCCCTGGGAACGCTACTTTATGTGGAGAAAGTGTTCTAAATTCTTCAGCCCACTCTTTCCTCATATCATTCTCCTCTTCCTCTTCCTTTCCTTATAAAAACATCTGAGTTTGTGTCCCAGGATAAGAGAAAAATGCGGGTCCTACCCAATTTAGTTCTTCCTCTACTGATCTGATTAGAATAAACAAGAGCCTCCTAGGACTTGTAAAAAAATCCTTACTCAGATCTTGGATGAATTATTGCTGAGAGGTTTTAATTGGCTGTGGTTGGCTTCTGACCTCTTGTACAGACTGATTTATGAGGTGAATTTGCAATCAACTGTTGGAAAAATTGATAGCTTGGTAACAGACAGAAGTTGCTATTTGAATAGGGCTTGGAAAATATTTATGCCATCTCAGCCCCCACCACAAACACCCACTTTCATATCTGAAGACAGCACTCCCTAGGAAACTGATGGACCCTAAGCTAGCCCTTTGTGTTCTGTTTATAAAATCAGATACATGTTGCTATTTTCAAATCTGTAGGGAGGAAAATATTCAGTTAATATGTAGAATTATCTGTTTTGCTCTTCCTATAGCTGTTTTTAAGCCTCCTCACACAATTTTACATATAAAAGTTTCTCTTTCAACACAAAGTGATTGCTCTCCCCCCCACTATTTTTAGTATATTTCGTGTGGTTCTTTAGGAGACATGACTTCTACTTGTGAATCACTCTCTCAGGATTTGGACAGATTTGGACATAGCCCCTCAGACTGCAGGACAGCAAGTCCTCTTTCTTTGTATAGAGGAGGAAGTCAGATTTTGAAGGACTGTGTGAGGCAAAAGAGGCTGAGTCCATGCAAAGTGGTGCAATGATTCTGCATCAATCTATGGGCCCTAGATCCTTTTAGAAAACAGGAGATCTGTGCTCAGTGATATTGATCTCCAGTTCACATTGCTTCTAGGACGCAGGACACAGTTCAGATCCAACAAGCCATTCTTAGAAAATGGTTTAGGAATAAGTAAAGCATTTCCTTACAGGAATTCCTATAGCCTGTGTATTACACTGATTCACATTGATTATCAGCCACCTGTTACCTTGTCCCTATCTTCTTTAGCCAACAAGTTTCTAAATGTTCCCAGCACTTTGCTAGATACAGAATCAGTGTCTAATAACTTACTGTTAACTTTGTTCATTTATTCATTCATTCAGCAAGTCTTTGAGTGCCTACCATGAACAACCTCTGAGCAGGCATCTAGTATACAGTGATGAACAAAACAGAGGTGGCTCTTAACTTCACGGGGCATAGCTTCTTTGGGAAGGCAGACATGGAACAAGGGAAGCACAGAAACACATCATGACAGATTATTACACATGCTAAAAAAGAAAAAGAGCAGGAGGCTGTGGGGAACAAGAGAGAGCAGAAGATGCTGACTCTACCTTTCATAGTCAAAGAAAGACTCCCTGAAGAGGTGACGTTTAAGCTGAGACCTGAAGAAAAAAGCCAGCCATGAGAAGAAGGGGAAAATCATTCCAAGCAGAAGGGACAGCATGTGCGAAGGCCCTGCCTCAGAGTAGGACTGAGCAGGTACAACCGAAGAACTAAAAAGGACCTGTGTGCATGGAGCATAGTGAGAAATGCAGGAAGATGGATGACGGACGATCAGAAGACCAGTCACTTAAGGGCTATACAGCCTAAAAGTTAAGAAGTCTGGACTTTGTTCCCTGAGCAGTGGGAAGGTATAGTCATCCTTACAGAACCTCACAAAGACACTGCATTGAATTTCTGGCTAAAATAGGCCTCTTGCCAGCCTTGAGCCAAATTAAATGAGGTCATGACTTTTCAGAAAGTTTACTGTATCTCTTTTGGTATGTGTTCGATGCCTGTTATATACCATATATATATTACACAATTTAGATAGTACTTGCTTATGTTCACAATGTATCTTGATTTTTAATGACTTCATATTATTTTAATTTGGATGTGCCATAAAGGATCTGGCCTGGTTCCTATTAGACATTTGAATCAAATAACATAGTAACAATATTAATAATTTAATGATAAATATATAAAAACATACAGAACTTATACATTAATATTGGCACACAGACACCTGATTATTTTCTTGGGGAAAATTCCTAGGAATGAAATTTTTGGGCCAAAAGAATATGTTTACTCTTATGATTGAATCAAAAGCGCCAGCCTGAAAAATACCAATTTCCATGCTCATGAGAGAAATTTGAGAGTAGCCATTTCAACAGTGTTCAGATGGTGTGTATTAGGCTGTAGAGAAAATGAGGAGTTACTCATGTTCACTGGGGTTGGAATCTTGGGTCTCATAAGCTTCGTGTAGTACAGGTAGGTATACAAACCTTACCCTGAAAGACATTTTCTTCATCAGTAAAACAGGGGAGATAATAGTATTTGCTTCGTAGGATTGATGCAAAGTTTAAGAGAAATCAAGTTCGGAAAATGCTTAACAAAGTACCTACCCAGAGTAAGCATTTATTACTCTCTCCCTCCCTTCCTCCCTCCCTCTCTCTCTTTCTCTCTCTCTCTCTCTCACACACACACACACACACACACACAATCTTATGTTATGTTGTGAATTTGGATACTCTTTTGAACAAATAGTAAAAAGGCAATTCCAGTCTTTGTTATCCCATGAATAACATGGGATGACATGTTATTAGGCATGAATAAAGGGTTTTTCTACTTTCTTTTGCAAACAAGAGTGTAATTTCCATATTCAAAGGTGAAATTTCTCCCACATGGATGTTTCCTTTCTAAAGAGAAGGCAAATCATCTTTGCCTACCACTGTGCTAGAGACTATCTGTTTTGCGTTTGAACCTTTCACTATTTGCTCACGTTATAAGGCAAATATGTGGCACAGAGTTAAGAGCCTCTAAAGACCTGGGTGGGAAGGCTAGTTCTTGTTACTTCCAGGCCCAAGCGTGGCCTTGAGCTGGTTGCTCACCCTCTCTGAGCCTCATTTCTTCCCACTGTAATATAGGTAATGCCACCTCTCAGTATTATGAGGACTAAGTCAGAGTAACACAAAAAAGGCCTCCTAATCTCTGCTGTGTATGAGATCAATAAATGTTGAATCCAAATCTCATATTTAGCTCCCAAGCAACAAATAGTGAAGATGTTAGGGGAAACTTCCTATATTCATGAGAAAAGACATCTGCTCTTGAGTCTAGCTCAGTCTTTTATTCCTACGATGATCAATTGCTTCTTCCTTTTCATAGCCTGACTTATAACCAAGATAAGAAAACACAAGTGATAAGGACACTGATGAATCTCCTGACACACTGCAGAGTTATTTGAATGATTGGGTTGACCTGCCATCTTCCTCTTTTGTCAACCTAGAAAAACTCTGAAATGGCCAAGAGGTCCAAGGCAGCCAGTAGCCCAATGAAATGAAGAGTGGAAAGAGTGCCTGAGTTCATGGTGGTCCTGAAAGAGTGTCAACAAAGAACCACTGTCTCTCTAAAGTTTACTGTGGAAACCTCCATTCCAATTGGGAGTGATGGCCAGAACCAACTTGGGCACATACAGAGTTAATTTGAGGTGGCAGGCTAGGAAAGGGAATACAAGAAAAAGCTTGGATCAGGACTTTAAAAATCATAACTCAAACTATGACTTTTTTTGGAGATTTTTCTAATTAGGTTTTTCATTCTTGTTACTTCTAGAAAGCTCTCCCCCTCAATACCCATAAACAGGTAGAAATTCTCAAATTCCAAGTTCTTAAACTATTGGCTAGCGCATGGGCTTTGAGACCAATTTATACCTGCAGCCCAGGCTGCCCTACCTTTTCTTGAAGTGTAACAATCATTTTGAACCTCTCTCTCCATCTCTATTAGTGACAATTCCATTCTTGTACTTGCTGGAGCAGAAAACTTCAGGGTTCCTCTTGTCTCCTGGCTTTTTGTCTTATATTGTTTTTCTTATATCCCTGCTCAGTCTGCTTGGAAATCCTATTTGCTATACCTTTAAAATATATCCAAGCCAATAAGACCCTTTTAAATGAATTATTCTCATTGCTACCCCTTGGCTATAACCATCTCTTTCCTGATTATTACAATATCCCCATCATTGTTTGCCCTTGTTTCATCCTGATTATTTCAGTCTATTTTCCACACATCAGGAAGATGAACCTGTTTACCTGTCCAAGTCAGAAAATGTCAGAAACCTCCAGGGGACTTCCCTAGTGGTCCAGTGGTTAGGAATCTGTCATGTGATGCAGGGATCTGGTTCTGAGGGACTGGTTGGAAGACGAAGATCACACACGTCTTGGGGCAACTAAGCCTCAGTGCAGCAATACTGAGCCCACCTCCACCCTCTGGAGAGAACTTAGACTTGATTTAGGTGTGGATTCCCATCCTGGCTCTGCCAGTTCAGGCATGGGTGGCCTGCCCATGTTCCTTCCACAACATCTGTCTCCTCATCAGAAGATGAGGGCTGTAAAAAGGGTTAGCCCAGAAAAATTTAAAACATCTTTAAGAAGTTGTCTAGCACAGAGAAAGTTTTCAGTGGACAGTAACTATTATTTTTCTTGTCCCTAAGCTTGGAAATTTATATCAAAAAGGACAATGACCTTTTGAAATATGTTCCCTTATGAGTTTGTCTGGGACTTCCTGGACCATGAACCTGTCCCTCTACATCATGCCAAATGAAGCTGGATTGTGAGACTTTTGTCCTCTTGGAACTATGGAATACACATTATTAAATATATTCAGGACCAAGGATTCTAGGGAGAGGCCATGAGATTGAACGGAAGGGATAAAGTGAAGGCTTCTGATTATTTCCCGATTGTTACTTTTCATTTGGCCTTCCTTTGTTTGTGTCCTCCCTCCCTACTCCTCAAAATTTGAAGGCTTATGAAAATGAGCTGAAAGATCAAGGAAAATATTTGATAGACTTAGATATATCATGTAGTATTTACAGATTCTTTCAAGTCTTCAACATTTAAAACTTGAGTTTATTGTTATTAGTAAAACATCCCTAGCTGATTCCTGTTGGCTCACCATATATATATATGTATATATATATACATATATATATTACAGTTGGAACATGAGACAAAACCTTCTATTAAAATGCTGACTATTCATTCAGCCTTTCAGATGTGGGTTCTTAGATGCTGAATTACAACTGCTAGAGTTGTAAGTTGACTTTTTACTAGCAAGTTCAAAGATCATCTCTCACTGCTTTTATTTTTTTATTTCATTAATTCACAAACATTTATTGGGTTCTTGATATGTGTCAATTATGGAGATGGAAAAATCAATAAAATATGGGCCCATCCCTCAAGAAAGGTTCATCTACCTACAATATGATCTGCTGAATCATAATAATCTATTGTTATAGATTATCTTGATTTTTGTGATGTATTTGAATACCGTCCTCATTTAAGAACACTGGGAAACTTTTTATCTCCCAAAGGAGTGTGTGTGTGTGTTTGTGTGTGTGTGTGTATTCACTGCCCTCAAATCATTTTTTCGTGTTCTAAACAACCTTTCAAAAAAGTCCTTAAGTCCAACTTCAGGTTTGGGAAGATATGTCTACTTGGGTTTCCTATAATGTTTTGTATTGCAGTATTATAGGCTAGATTATTTAAAATTTCTTAGTTGTTTCCATAGTTTTGAAATGCAAAAGTCTTCTTATACCTTATGAGTATTCTTTTATAAACTAATCCTTTTGTTCTTGGGAAATGTTTATAGAATAGATAAATAGACTCATAGGAAAACTTAAAGACTCTTAGTCTCTCACATAATGGAAAATATTTTATCCAGCTATGTTATTATTTTATGAATTTTAATACTGTGTGCTTATTGATTTTAATTGCATTTCTAGGTGATACACATAATTTGCAATTAATAAAAATTAGTTATTTTCTAAACTTTATTTCTCTTATTTGTGTTTTATGTTTTGCTGCATTGTACAGAACAAGGGTTTGCAACCTCAGCACTATTGATATTTTAGGCTGGATAGTTCCCTGTTGTGGGGGCTGCCCTGTGCATTGTAGAACGTTTACCAGTATCCCTGGCCTCTACCCACTAGACACCAATAGTTTCCCCAAAGTTGTGACAACCAAAAATGGCTCCAGACATTGTCAAATGTCCCCTGGAAAGCAAAATTACCACCAGTAGAGACCCACTGGTCTAGAATATCCAAAACATTTTGTAAAGAAAACAGTGATATGGGCATCCCTAGTTTGCTTCTGATTTTACAGAAAATAATGCTTCCATTATAATGTTTTTCCACTAAATATATCAGTTTAACATAGGTAGTCTTTGTGAAGGAAATAAAATTTTACTCTTAAATAAAATGTAAATTTGCAATGAGTATTGATTGTTAATAATGTAGGATAAATTCCTTGCAATCAAAAAGATTTAGTACACTTCAGTAGACCCCTAAGGACCCTGTCAGCTCAGATGGTAAAGAATCTGCCTGCAATGCAGGAAACCTGGGTTCAATCCCTGGTTCGGAAAGAGCCTCTGGAGAAGGGAATGACTGCTCACTCCAGTATTCTTGCCTGGAGAATTCCATGGACAGAGGAGACTGGTGGCCTATAGTCCATGGGATTGCAAAGAATTGGACACAACTGAGCAACTTAACATTTTAGGACCAAGGCTGGGTGGGGAGTATGAGTGTATGAGTGTGTGTGTGTGTGTGTGCGTGTGTGTGTGTGTGGAGTTGGATAGGAAGTGTTTGTTGTGTAACTCTTGATTCTAGACACTTGATCACAAAAGCAGAAAATAATCAGCGCTAAGAGAAGGCTCTTGCACCGTGAAGGGAAGGAAACCAAATACTGGATTATTGCTATAATTGAAAAATAGCCCCCAGGTATTTTGAGTAAAGGAGTTCTTTAGCCACTCCATTCAAATGATAATTTATGGCTCTTTCTGTTTTTCTGAACTTATTTTATTAGGCTTCTGCTTTCAACATTTCAAATATAATAATGAAGCTGACAGTCCCTGTTATTCACTTCCAACGGCCTTGAGAAGTCTGCTTCTGTGACTAAGGTGATGATGGCAGGCTTGGCGAGGAGCTGGAAGGTTCTAATCAAACCTTCAAAAACCGCCTGGAGTCGGGGCCGCAGACAGACCGCACAGGTGAGAGGAAGCATAAATTCTGCGCCTTTGCTGCTCAGACTCCACTTGGCCTGAAGGGCCTCCCTCTGTGGGGGGCTCGGAGGCGCCCTGGGCTGGCGGATTTATGTCAGCAAGCGCAGCGCAGTAGAAAGAGATTAAGAACACTTTCAAAGGGTGCAGGAGTGGGCTGCTCCTCCGGCTGAGCGATCTGGGACACAGAGCTCAGTCTGTGAGGACCTGGGCGGATGCCAGCGAAGGGAGTAAGGCAGGCCTGAGGAATGGAAGGCCACTGGCCAATTGGGTGTTGTGATAATTATATCCTTGTTTCCTTGAAGGTACCAGTGTCCTTGATTTTCCAGCTTCAAAGAGCGCTGCCTCTGAAGTGGGGGGACGTTCACACCTGCTTTGCCGCAGTGATTTCTGCCTTCCTGGCTGCAGACTCAACAAGACAACAATAGTTCAACAATAGGACATTTTCAAGGCCATATTCATGCACTAGGCAAAGCTTCTTTCCCACCCTTTCTTCCTTAATGGAAAGGAAAAGTTAGTGTACTCCGTGAGAATTCAGCAATGAACACAACAGAATAGTTTTACCTTAAATTTAGATACTTTGGAGGTTGTTGTAGCTGTTTAGTTGCTATGTCATGTCTGACTCTCTGTGACCCCATGGACTGTAGCCTGCCAGGTTCCTCTGTTCCTGGGATTCTCCAGGCAAGAATACTGGAGTGGGTTGCCATTTCCTTCTCCAGGGGATCTTCCTGACCCAAGGGTTGGACCCATGTCTCCTGCATTGCAAGCAGATTCTTTACCGTCTGAGCCACTAGGGAAGCTAGGCACTCTAAATCATCGCACGCACCATCTTTATCCTTCCTCCCTCTGATTCTCACCCCTCACAAAGGGACTACCACAGGACCAGAAGTCAAGCAATAACTAGAGGTGTCAGTATACAATATACCTGGAATGTTTTGGTCTTTTCTTTTTCTCTATCTCATTCATCTTCAGAGAAGCTGTGCAAACAATATTTAAGGAGTATCAGCATAGTTCTACCTTCTATATTTTTCTTAAAGCATTTAGATTTCCACGAGACCTTTCAAGAGAAAAGTGATGTATTTATTTATTTTTAATGGGACCCTGTTTGTCTACCAGGATCTAGAAGTGGGATTTTCACTAAATATACATTTACTGCCTCCCACCTAATCTTTCCACCGATCATCTGAATCCTCCCATCATTCAATGTACAAATTTAAAACCATATTCTGATTAATAAATTCCCTTTGTTAAAGATGAGATGACTGGTTTCTGGCATATAAAACTTTCCCAAGAAGTAGACTGGATATTACACATAACTTCCTAAATCCTGAGCTCTAATGTTTCTCTGCTGTTGCCATCAGTTCTGGAAACCAAACCTTCCTTCTCTATACAAAGGCGGGTGCTGGTCAAAACCTGGAAAGAAGAATGAGGGATATACAGTCTATTTTTGAAAGTACTTCTTGTTCTGACCCTTGAGAGTGATATACAGTGGTCCTGTATACAAAATATTCCCGCTTTTTAACTTTTGCTCTGAGATGGTGCAAATAAATGCTGTTAAGTTGATGAGTTTACAACTTGGTGTTATGTAAGTAACTAGCCTTTCTTTGTTGAAACATGAAGTCAGTCTGTCTCTCTGTCTTCTTCCCTCCTTCTGCCCTACCCTTCCTTTATCTCCATTGTATTAAGAGTGTTTCACTTCCAAGGATCAGAAGTAATGACTGTTATGATACCAGGGGGGAGCAAAAGCTCTGTCCTTCAGTCTGCTCCTACCCGTCACTCGGGACCCTGGGATCCTGAGCTCTTGCCTGTGATTTAATAATGAGACCCAATGGGGCAGCCCAGGTGCTGTATCTCATACCCTTGCCGATTGCCAAGGGAACATTTAATCTGTTGGCTTTATTCAGTTATGCTAGTCTGGCAAACATACCTGGAGCTATAAATTATTTAGATGTTTAATTTATTTGGTGTAGAAGGAACTCTCTTATACCTTAGTTATCTAATAGCAGATGAAAAAACACTTTGTTTGCAAATCATAAAAGCTTTAACAGACTTGTGTCTTAAAGAGTAACAGAGACTTTCCTGACCTGAGAAGTTTAACAGGGATCCAAAAAGCATTGTTAACACATTATCCTCTAAGATAAAAATTATGGTATAAATTCCTCTGGATTAGAAGTGAAATGTGAAACAAATGCCTTCCATCAGATGCTAACAGACAACCAGTCTGAAGTGAATTCAAGCGTAAACTGCAAAGGAGGGATCAGGAGGGACACAGCAGGGTCCTTTGTCACAGTGCCCATCTCCTCTGTGATAATGTATATCCACTATAAGGACCCAAGGGAGGGGGATATTTTAAATTGTTGGAAATATGATATAACCTAAACCCTATTAGTACACAAAATTACGATCTAACAGTGAAACATATTGTTGTTTAATTTATTCTTTGACTTTGCACCTAGCACATTTCATTAAATTAGAAACTCAGTACATGTTTCATTAAAATAGAAACAGATAGCACAAAGATATTATCTTATACAGCATTCCTTGTCACATCAGATAGTTCCAAGACCCTGTTTTATGCATTCTCTTGGTGAAAAATGATTGATCTGAAGCAAAAATAAATTATCTACAGCAACACAGAAATATAAACAACACAATAATAAATAATTACAATTAATAATATAATACTAAACAATATAGTAATAATAAACAATGGGAGTACAGAAATTCTTTGTAAAATTTTTCTTTTATTATTGCTTTGTTTTCAAGTTACATCTTGAATCAGGTGGTATTACTGGGCTTTTGTTTACCATCATTCAAATATTTAAACAATTTTCCTTTTTCAGTAGGAAGCAGCAGAGTTTTTAGATAAGAATGTGGTTTCTGCAGTAGCCTGAGTCTGAATTCTTCACTTTATTAGACGTGACACTGGAGAAATTATTTAACTTCTGTCTCCGTTGCCTAATCTGTAAATTAGGGATATTATCTTTCTCATAGAGTTCTTATGTAGTAAAGTACATAAAACAGCACCTCACATTTAATAAATGCTAAATTGCTGCTATTAGTCATTTACTACCGTGCTTTGGATTCATTTCTTCATATTCATACAATAAACAATTCTATGAGGTAGTTATTATTCCGTTTTACTGGAAAAGACATTTACTCCTGGACCCACAGTTGCTGCTGCTGCTGCTAAGTCGCTTCAGTCATGTCTGACTCTGTGCGACCCCATAGACGGTAGCCCACCAGGCTCCCCCGTCCCTGGGATTCTCCAGGCAAGAACACTGGAGTGGGTTGCCATTTCCTTCTCCAATGCATGAAAGTGAAAAGTGAAAGTAAAGCGCTCAGTCGTGTCCGATTCTTCGCAACCCCATGGACTGCAGCCCACCAGGCTCCTCCGTCCATGGGATTTTAAAGCACATCCAATTCACACTCACGTCTTTAAGTCCCTGTGGCAGGTTCTGATTTCTGGAGCCGATTCTGAGACAGAGGGCTTAGTAACCGGAAGTATAAGGGGCGTGCTCGGGGGCGACATCTGTTGGCCGAGGGAGCACGATGATGCAGCACCTGTGGCCGCAGCCAAGGCCACCCTACAGGAGCTCCAGCACAGGCCTGGCCCTCCAGTGTTAAACCTCAGTGGGGCAAGAGGTTGGCTGGCGCAATCTGCCGTCCTTGAGGCTGCCCCGAACAGGGGTGTGGGTTTGGGCAGAGCAGCTCTCTTCAGCCACGGGCTATCTCCAGAGAGGGTCTCAGTTGAAGGGGCAAGCAGCAGCCAACACGTGCAGCAGCTGGGGGCGTAAGCACTTCGGTCTCCAGGGCGGGGATCTGAGCAGGGGGTCAGGAGGACCACACCTCTTCCGTCTTTGGAGGGTGCCCAAGGTCGTCTCATGGCCCATGGCGGTTCTTTTGCCCAGAATCTCTCAGACCCCATTCGTGTTGGGGGAGTCTAGGAAGCATGTGGATGGACTGTTTCTGTGAACTACACAAGGTGCTTGGTGACTTGAGATAGCACAGATGCTGCCAACCAGCATCAGACCTGAGTAAATCACCCGTAGGCCCTGGCTGCCCAAGTTTATAGTCTTCTTACAGCTGGCTATAGGACTGCTCATTTAAAAATGCTTAAATAGAACAAATTTTAAAAAATCCAATCTTCGAGCATGCACTTTTTATGGTGTTTATGTCATGATCCATAGGCTAGAACTACAGAATTTTAAAACCAGAAGGGGCCTGAGAGATCCCATTCCCCGGTTTGGGTTGGGTTGGCAGGGAGTGATTTAGTCAAGGTCACACAGCAAGTTAACAGTTACACACAATGGGATTGGGACCATAAGCATGAAAATTGATATTCTCAAGTAGAGGTTAGCTGTTTGCCAAAGAAATTATAAAACAAATTCTTGGCTGAAAACTTGAAAGGATAGGTTTGGAATGTTATCTTAATGCACATTACAATCTTGAAGTTTCTTGTCATATCCTAGATAAAGCACTGTGTTTATATTTTACTCATTTCCATGCAAAATGGCTTCTAAAACTAAATGCCAAGAATTCTCACTGACACTGTTTGGTTCACATTTCGTTGATTATATTTTGTTATTTTACTGTTTTACAATTAAAACCATCCTCTATTCCTAGCACTATAGTTTTTCTCTATGTAATTGATACAATACCATAAATACTGTGTGGTATTAGCAATTTTTGAAGAATGAATTTTAAGTTTGAGAGTGGAGTCTTATCTTAAAATTACTTTCAGAAAACATATGAGACACACAGAGCTGTCAGGTTTAAATCTGTACCACCAATTTTATGTTAACTTATTATCTCAATATTCTCTGGCACATGGATACACTTATAATCACAAAGATTAGTGCTTAGCAAAAAAAAAAAAAATTAAGTTTTCATTACCTCCTCAGTACACTGCCTGGTTGGAGTTAGACGTTTAAAAATCCCATATGATTGTTCAGCTCTTAAGCAATGTTAACCCTTAAATTTTCAGCAGAAAACCTACTGAACAGTATTTGATGACTAGGAATAGTAAGAGTTTAGAGTTGAGGTTCAGAGCACAGACTGACAACCCATACTGCCTGAGGTCAAAGCCTAGTTCTACCAGCTGGTAACTTTGGGCAGGTTATTTAACCTCTATAAAATGGGAATAATATTTATACTTGTTTTTTTTGTTTCTTGTAAGGATTATATGAGATAATACATGTAAAGGGCCTAGAATGGTGCCTATACACAACAGTGCTTAGTTGATGCTCTGTCATTTAGAATTTGCTTTTTAAACTATAGAGGATTAAGCCTTTTACAAGGACAGTTAAAAATGCAGATTTGAAGACTAGATACATCTAAGTGATCCTGTTCAGTTTTTGATGCTTACAATGGAGCTCTTAGATGAAACAGAATCATAAGCCTCGTTAGGCCGTAAGTTCAGATTCTAAAGATTTATTCCACAGCCTGATGTACATAATATATGAAGCAGTAAATTCCCAGCTTTTAACTGTAAGACATTTAATTCTGGAAATCCAAAAATCATGTTCTAATAGTGAGCTCTTAAAATCATTCTCAATGTAACTCCATGAAAGCAGTGACTATGCCAACCTTGTTCACCAGTGCGTGCCCAGCCTTTTACATACTGGCATTAGTATGAATTTAGTATGTGTAGAATGACTGACCAATTGACTGTAAAAGGCAATGCCCTTTAATTCATAGAATTTTAGAGTTAGAGGGGATAACCTGCTAATGGTGTCATAAATAAGGAACCTGAGGATAAATGACTTAGAACTAATTAAACGATTAACTGTGTAGAAGCACGATCCAAGGTGTTGACTCCAGGCCTTGGACAGTCAAACAAGTGATTGCCTTCTGCAGATTTTTGCTAAATGTATTCCTAGAAACACCAGTCTCCTGGGATAGTCTTGGAGTCAAGAGTGGAAGGAGTTGCTCTATGGGCGAAACTTCGGGGAAATTTGGGGTTAAATTAATTAAATTGTGAATTTCAGCATTCTGGAGGTTTGGCTATAAAACCCCTTTAGAAATGAGGATCTTTTGGAATTGATGGTCCATGAAACACATGGGAGAAGACTGACCAGTAGCTTTCAGTAAATACTAACCACGCCCTGACTACATGCATCATGATAGAAACGATACAAAAAGTTAAGGTGAGTTAGACACCAACGAGGTCCTGGGGCATTTCTGGGAGTGGAGCAGGGTAAGTGAAGTGGCAAGGGCAAGAGAGAATTATGAAAAGGCATGTATAATTTCAGTCTATGTCTGAATTTGGGAACAGTCATAAGAAAGGATCAAATAAAAATGTTACAGGGATTCAAAGTTGAGTGTTCCGTGGAAGAAACAGCATTTGAGATGAATCTTGAAAGATGGATGTGAATTTCTTCAGTAAATGTCTGCTAGTTTTTGTTTATCTGAAACTAAATTTGTTTTACTCTCATTTATGAAATGTGGGTTTTCTGGATGTGCAATGGATAGTTATTTCTCTTCAACACTTTGAATAATTATTCCACAGACTCCCTTCGTCCACTATAACTCTTGATAAGCCTGACAGTCTAATTGTTAGTCCTTTACAGTCCTTTTCTCTGCAGTTGCTTTTAAGATTTTCTCAGTGTCTTTGGAGTTCCCCAGTTGCCCTATAACACATCTAAGACATAAATTTCCTTTTTAATTTCTCTTTCTAGGGATGTAGTGTATTTCCTAAAGCCTATGGCTTTCTACTGATTCTAAAAAATTCTCAGTTATCTTTGCTTCAGATATTATTATATTATCCATCCTCTCTACTCTCTTTCAAACCTGCAATTAAAATTTTAATTATTAGGTTATTAAATTATTAGAACATCTCATTCTATCTTCCATATCTTTAAATTTCTCTTTTTATTTTCCATTTCCTTTCTTCCTGTGCTACATTTTGAATGTTTTCTTCAAATATTTCTTGAATCCACTAATTATCTCTTCAGATATTTAACATGTTCATTAAATGTTTTACTTTCAACCATTTGATTTTTGTCCAAATCATCTTTTTTTGTTTTCTTATCTTTGGTTTTCCAGTCCTTATTTCTTTAAATTTGTCAAATGTAGACATTCTATGTTAGATAGTCAACAGAATGTAGTGATGAAGAGTGCAGACTCTAGAACCAACTGTCTGAATCCAGATTGTAGCTCTACCACTAAAGCTACCCAGGTGGTGCTAGTGGTAAGAATCTGCCTGCCAGTGCAGGAGACATAAGAGACTAGAGTTCGATCCCTGGGTCAGAAAGATCACCTGGAGCAGGGCATGGCAACCCACTTCAATATTCTTGCCTAGAGAATCCCATGGACAGATGGGTGGGCTGCAGTCTTATGGGGTCGCAACTTAGCATAAACACACCACTTAAGAAATGTTGACCTGGAATAAATTACATAACAGTAGTACTTGCTTCATAGTGTTGTTATGGGAATTAAATAAGTTAAAATTGGAAAAAAAAACTTTACAACAGAGCTAGCACTTAAGTGAAGAGGTGAAGTGAAGTTGCTCAGTCATGTCTGACCCTTTGTGGCCCCATGGACAGTAAGCCTATCAGGCTCCTCCGTCTATGGGATTTTCCAGGCAAGAATACTGGAGTGGGTTGCCATTTCCTTCTCCAGGGATCTTCCCAACCCAGGGACTGAACCTGGGTCTCCCGCATTGTAGGCAGACGCTTTTACCGTCTGAGCCACCAGGGAAGCCAGCACCTAATAATTGCCCTAAATACGTTCATAAATGAAAATATACATCCAGATTTCTTGGAGTCTAAACTGGATGCTTGTTTTTCCGGTGACTCACTCACTCTTGGTGGTCTGCCTCCTTCTGTGCTTGGTGATCTTGGATTCAAACTCATACTTGGTGACTCTTGGCTTTCCTACTGAGTATTTGATTCTGTTGGGAACAGAAGGAAAATGCCAACCTGAGAACATACTTCACACTTTTTGGAGAGTCCTGGCCTAAGGAGGAAGTGTCAGACTCTTGGCTTCCCCGTCTTCTGATGCTTTAGGGTTCATGCTGTGCTACAATGGTTCTGGCCCTTAGGACAACCCAGTATTCTTATTTTCTTAGCACTCTTGGTTCCCAGTTCTGGTTTCAGCTCGTATTTGAGGATAAGAGCTGTCCCTGGACAATGACTTTTCTACTTACAAGCCCAACAGTCCATTTAAAAAGTGATCCAGGAATTTCCCTGGTGGCCCAATAATTAGCACTGCACTTTCACTGCTGTGGCCTGAGTTCAGTCTCTGGTTGGCAAACAGATCCTGCAAGCCATGCAGCAAAGAACAACAAGAACAACAAAGAAACAAACAAAAAATCCAGTTCTTTTGCATTTGGAAGGGCTTCTGAGTATCTAGTTATCTATACTGCCAGAAGTTACCTCCTGCTTCGAATCAGTCAGCATGGGTTACCTTCAGTTCAGTTCAGTTCAGTCGCTCAGTCGTGTCCGACTCTTTGCGACCCCATGAATCGCAGCACACCAGGCCTCCCTGTCCATCACCAACTCCCGGACTTCACTCAGACTCACGTCCATCGAGTCAGTGATGCCATCCAGCCATCTCATCCTGGGTCATCCCCTTCTCCTCCTGCCCCCAATCCCTCCCAGCATCAGAGTCTTTTCCAATGAGTCAACTCTTTGCATGCAGTGGCCAAAGTACAGGTGTTTCAGCTTCAGCATCATTCCTTCCAAAGAAATCCCAGGGCTGATCTCCTTCAGAATGGACTGGTTGGATCTCCTTGCAGTCCAAGGGACTCTCAAGAGTCTTCTCCAACACCACAGTTCAAAAGCATCAATTCTTCGGTGCTCAGTCTTCTTCACAATCCAACTCTCACATCCATACATGACCACAGGAAAAACCATAGCCTTGACTAGACGGACCTTAGTCGGCAAAGTAATGTCTCTGCTTTTGAATATGCTCCAGTAAAAAACAATCTCCAGTGGCTTAGAAAAACAAATGTTTGTTTCCTTTTATGCTACACATCCATCCCAAGTCAGTCGGGTCTCTGCTCCATGTGATCTGTACTCAGGGATTCAGGCTGACGGGGCTCTGATTCTCTGGAAGAACATCAATCCTATAATGGGAGTGAGAAAATACAGTGACTCATACTCTCTGGTTGTTAATTCCATCTGGAAGTGACCTAGATCATTCAGTTTTAATTAGTCAAGGCAAGTGCCCAGGCCACACTGAACTCCAAGGAGGTGCTTAGGAAGGAGAACTGGAAATATCAGTGAACATCACTCACAATTACTACATGCTTTTGACACCTGATACTATAAACATCCTTAGGTTCTAATATGGGTTGCCCTGGTGGCTTAGCAGTAAAGAATCCACCTGCAATGCAGGAGATGTGGGTTCGATCTCTGGGTCAGAAAGATCCCTTGGAGAAGGAGATGGCAACCCACTCCAGTATTCTTGCCTGGAAAATCCTGTGGAAGAGAAGCCTGGGGGACTACAGTGCATAGGGTCACAAAAGAGTCAGGACACAACTTAGCGACCAACAAGTGTTCTTATATGGATCTGGTAACTAGTCTTTATAAATATTATTATGAAGCTCTCAAACATAAAGAATGTAAAAATATTATAATGTGTTATAATGTGTGTGTGCTCAGTCGCTCAGTCCTGTCCAATTCTTTGCAGCCCCATGGATTGTAGCCCGCCAGGCTACTCTGTCCATGGGATTTCCCAGGCAAGAATACTGAAGCGGGTTGCCATGTCCTCTTCCAGGGCATCTTCCCGACCCAAAGATCGAACCCACGTCTTCTGCATTGGCAGGCAGATTCTTTACCACTGACCCACAGGGGAAGCCCCAAACATAACATTTATTTTCTTTTAAAGAGATGATGAAGGATGTTCTGGAGAGAGAGGGCAGAGGGAGGATGTCTTTGAGAACTGATGAGTCTGCAAGAAGAAATTCCCTGTCAGGAAAAAGTGCAGAATCATCTAGAGGGGATTCATCCTCTGCCTCCTGGCAGGGTCTGGAAGGGCAGCATCTGGTGGGGAGGGGCTGCACATGTTCCCAGGGAGGCTGGATCCCAGTCTCCCTGGAGTCCCTTCTGAGCCCCCAGGGGAGGTACAGAAGTACCTGGTCAGCCTGGATCAGAGAGCAGTGATTTGACTTATCAGCAATTAGAGGAGGCCTTAGCATGTGGTTTGGTGTTCAATAAATATTTGTTAAGTAAGTGAATGATGATGATAAGGTCAGGCCTTGGTGTTGCGTAAGAACCTGGACTTCTTCATGAGCCTGTGGATTGCAGAGATGGAGGTGGCAACTTTTCTCATATGCTAGGCAGGATGGGGACTTGGAGTCAGAATTAGGGTGATTTGGCTTCCCCAGTGGGTTAGCCCTAAAGAATCTGCCTGCAATGCAGGAGATGTAGGAGATGTGGGTTTGATCCCTGGGTTGGGAAGATCCCCTGGAGGAGGAAATAGCAACCTACTCCAGTATTCTTGCCTGAAAAGTTCCATGGACAGCAGAGCCTGGAGGGCTACAGTCCATGGGGTTGCAAAGAGTTGGACACGACTGAAGGACTGACCACAAGCATGAAGGAAAATAATAGCAACATCTTGCACACTTGTTAGGCATTTTTAAAACTATTTCCCTGCATCCTTTGTAATGTGTTATGTAATATATCATATTTGTAATGTAACTTATTTGCAAATAAACAATAGATATTTATTGACTAGTGGATAAAGAATTTTCAGCACATTACTCATGAACAAGGTGAAGTGAAGAAGTGAAGTGAAGTGAAAGTCGCTCAGTCGTGTCCAACTCTTTGCGACCCCATGTACTGTCCATGGAATTCTCCAGGCCAGAATACTGGAGTGGGTAGCCATTCCCTTCTCCAGGGAATATTCCCAACCTAGGAATCGAACCCAGGTCTCCCACATTGCAGGTGGATTCTTTACCAGTTGAGCCACCAGGGAAGCCCCACTCATGAACAGGGTAAGAGCTGTAATTCTCAAAGTGCAGGTACAAAGCTTCAGACACGCTCCCCACAGGCAGCCTGGGGTGTGAGTCTAGTCTGCGGTAAATCAACAGGCGCCCCACTGGTCTTACCCAGGCTCTGAGGCCTCAGGTCACAGTAGAGAGGGTTAGGGGATGAATACAGCAGACTTGGGTTCTGCTCTTAGCCCTGACACTACACTGTCTCAGGTAAACCCTTCAATCTCTTCTGTAAAACAAGCGTTGGGTTCAATGGTCCCTAAGACAAGGTTGAAGTTCAGCCTGTCCACACTGGGTCTGGCCATTCCAATCATCCCCAACTGGTTCAGGTATCTACTATCCACTGCTTAAATGTTTTGAATATCGTCCCTACTCTCAAGTCTTTGCTATGTAAGGACAAGTTTCTTGCAGGTTTGTAGCAGACAGAGGTAACCTGGCTTCTCAGAAACAGAAGAATCACAGGAACCCATCCAAATCGTTAGCTTATCCTGATTATAAATATTACTCCTGGTGATTCCAGGAGCAATTGCTACATGTCATATAAAACTGACTTCTTATCACTGACTCTGTGCTTCAATTTTCCATTTTCTAACCTCCTCTAAATTTTTTTCTTTCTCCTTTTACTGTAAAGTAATATTTTCCTTGGCTTCAAAACATGTGGACACCTTCCCCATAGTTGTGGAAATAATGGGAGGCTTGAGCCCAGAGCATCTGAGGTTCTCTCATGGAGCCTCACTGTTGCTCCTTGGGAGAAATCAAAACACAAAAGGAAGGCGCTGCTGTAGCCAGACAGCCAAAGAGTAGTTTGTATTCTTTCATTTCCCTGCACCTTTGCCAATATTGTTTCCTCTGCCTGAAAAGTCCTCTCTACACTCTTTCTTCGGGTAAGCTTCTATCCACTCCTCAATGTCCTCAGTCTATGATTATTTTATTTCCATAACATCTGCACACCTTGCTGTTACAGAACTTAGCACTCTGTAGTGTAAGTACTATTTGTAAATCAACTTCCGGACTTGGAGAATCTACACCGTCTGGAAAACCTGTGTTCATTTTTCTTTTTATTTTTTTTTCAATTGGAGGATAATTACAAGTTTTGTTGCTTTCTGCCATACAACAATGTGAATCAGCCATAAATATATGTGTGTGTGTGTATCTATATCTATCTATCTCTCTCTATATATCTCCTCCCTCTTGAACCTCCACCCCCCTGCCCAACCCCTCTCTTCTTCACAGAGCTCTGGGCTGGGCTCCCTGTGTTGTATAGCAGCTATCTATTTTTTTAAATTTCCCTATTGTATATATTTTTGGCTGTGCTGGGGCCTCACTGCTGCGTGGGCCTTTCTGTAGCCGTGGTGAGAGTTACACTCTAGCTGCAGCGCGTGGCCTTCTCATTGTGGTGACCGCTCTTGCTGTGGAGCATGGGCTCTGGGGTATGCGAGCTTCAGTTGCAGCATGTGGCCTCGGTACCTGCGGCTCCCGGGCTCTAGCACACAGGCTCGATAGTTGTGGCGCTCAGGCCTAGTGCTCAGCAGCAGGTGAGGTCTTCCTGGATCAGCGATGAAACCCGAGTCTCCTGCGTCGGCAAGCGGGTTCTTTCCCACTGAGCCCCCAGGGAAGCTCCTGCTCTCTGTTTCACATGTGGCGGTGTATATATGTCAACGCTGCTCTCTCAATTTGTCCCACCCTCTCCTTCCCCCTCTGTGTTCACAAGTTTGTTCTCTACATCTGCATCTTTATTCCTGCCCTGCAAATAGGTTCACTGGCACCATTTTTCTAGATTCCATATATGTGCATTAATATGCAGTATTTACTTTTCTCTTTCTGACTTCATTCTGTATAACAGGCTCCAGGTTCATCCACCTAAGTTCAGCTCACTCATATTTGTTCCTTTTTATGATTGAATAATATTCTGTTGTATACTGTAGCACAACTTCTCTATCCATTCATCTGTCGATAGACATCTAGTTTGTTTTCATGTCCTGGCTATTGTAAAGAGTGCTGTAATGAACATTGGGGTACATGTGAAAATCTGTGTTCTAATATCTAGCATGACACTCTCCCTTTGATTTCTTTACAGTAGATACAGTCTTATCACCAATGCTCCTTTTGTCAGCCAGTCCGGATCATAGCATTGCCAGAACACAAAAGCGATGGCAGAAAGGGAGCCCAGAACAGAGTAAACAACATACATTGCAGGGCCCATTCAACTCAGCTCACCAGCTGGAAGCAGCCACAGTACTGTGTTAAGAACACTCAAAATAGCTCCTTAGCTCTAGATCTCATTGGCTGACAGCAACAGATGACCCTCAAAAACTGGGACACCCACTGCAATTTTATTTTGGAAAATGTCTCAGATATAAGTAGCGTTATAATGAATTGGTTTTGAAGAGGGTACTACTGAATATTAAAATTATTTCCTGGTATTTGATTCTCAGAGGTTCTATACCTGTCAACAGTAAATCTCCTTTATTTAAATTACCTTGACAGGCTTTCTGTTCCTGTGCCACCAGGCAGTCCTGTGCAAACAGTATGCAACCTGTATTGGTGTTCTCTAGAGAGGACCAAAAAGATGTCTGTGTATACACCGAAAGAGATTATAATGAATAAGCTCACATGATTATGGAGACTTCTGCTGCTAAGTGACTTCAGTCGTGTCCGACTCTGTGCGACTCCACAGACGGTAGCCCACCAGACTCCCCCGTCCCTGGGATTCTCCAGGCAAGAACACTGGAGTGGGTTGTCATTTCCTTCTCCAATGCATGAAAGTGAGAAGTGAAAGTGAAGTTGCTCAGTCGTGTCCTACTCTTAGCGACCCCATGGACTGCAGCCCACCAAGTTCCTCCGTCCAAGTCCAAAGTCTGCAGGGGTGGTAGGCCATAGGCTGGAGACCCAGGCAAGAAGTGTAGTTTGAGTCCAAAGGCAGTCTGGTAGCAGAATTCCATCTTCTTTGGGCAAGGTCAGTCTTTTCTCTATTGAGACCTTCAACTCAGTGGTAGAGACCCATGTTATCTTTTTTGAGACCCACCCACATTATAAAGGGTTAGCTGCTTTATTCAAAGATTTAAATATTAATCTCAATGAAAACAATATTTTCACAGAAACATCTAGAATGATGTTGACTAAATATCTAGGTACTGTGGCCTAACCAAGTTGACACAGAAAATTAACCATCACACCCCCTCACATTCAATTGTTAGCAATGTACCTTGAGGACCACATTGCCTATGACTGAAGCCACATCCAGGCTTAACAGGAAAGCACACTCTTATAAACTAGTGATGTCTGCTCTGAGCACAGAAGGGAAGAGTGGCAGCCTGGGTCATATATTTCCTATTCCTACAATAGAAGTTTGGTTTATATTTACTGAATGAGCAAGTGACAAATCTTGTCCATTTTGCCATTCAACATCGGACAAGCCTTGATTCAAGATGTGTTCAAATTGAATTGTTTGACATCAATCAGGCAAGCTGACCAAATTCTCATGCTCCCTGTGTATATGCACAAGAATGTTCCCAGCAGCTTCATTATCAACATCTCCAAACTAGAAATAACCCAGAATGTTCATCAATGGTACATGGGTAAATGAAAAAATATTTTGCCATAATAAATATGAACTATACATACAACCTGGATGACTCTAACAAACATGAGGTTGAGCAAAAGAACAAAAAGAACAAGGCATTAATTCCATTTATCAAGTTCCATCACATAAAATTAAACTCTGTTCTATGTAGATGCATACTTAGGTGCTGCTGCTGCTGCTAAGTCGCTTCAGTCATGTCTGACTCTGTGCGACCCCAGAGACGGCAGCCCACCAGGCTCCCCCATCCTTGGGATTCTCCAGGCAAGAACACTGGAGTGGGTTGCCATTTCCTTCTCCAATGCATGAAAGTGAAAAGTGAAAGTGAAGTCGCTCAGTCGTGTCCGACTCTTCGAGACCCCATGGACTGCAGCCTACCAGGCTCCTCTGTCCACGGGATTTGCCAGGCAAGAGTAGTGGAATGGGGTGCCATTGCCTTCTCCGACTTAGGCGCTAAATAATTGTGTTTTTTTTTAAGTTATTATTCCCATAAAAGTGGTTATCTCTAGGAGCATGAGAGATGCTATGAGGGGAGAATTCACAATATTACACTTCTTGATTTGGGTTTTAACTTTAAAACAACATGTTAAAATGCTTTTTTGTATGAGTGTTAAACAATCAAAAAGTTTAATTTTCCCCCCTAGGGTTCCCTTATGCCAATTCCTTAAAAAAAAAAAGAAGAAAGAAAGAAACAGGCTGGTGTAGAATTAAAAGAAAACTCAGCTACAATTAGCGGCAGTTCAGGCCTGTAGGGGGCGCTCTCATGCCCTCCAGGCATCCTCAATTACCTCAAACAGGAAGACACTACCCTTATAGCTCTCCTACATCTCCCACAGGCAAGTGTTGCCTATTTCACTGTCCAACTGGAAGGAAAAAACTTCTCTCCCTGAAGGATTGTGCAGCCAATCCCAGACTGGAGCAGTTCAACCAATGAGAAGCTTCCATACTTTGACTCTCAGCTTCCTCCCTCCCAAGTCTCCGCTTTCCCCTATAAAAGCTAGTTTCCCTTCTTTGTTCCCTGGGCTTGCCTATGGTCTTCCATAATTTGATACTCTGAGTTGCAATTCCTCTGGCTGTTACCGAAAAAACTCACTTTTGCTGATAAAATCACTGGTGAAAAGTGAAAGTCGCTCAGTCATGTCTGACTGTTTGTGACCCATGGACTATACAGTCCTTGGAATTCTCCAGGCCAGAATACTGGAGTGGGTAGCCTTTCCCTTCTCCAGGGGATCTTCTCAACCCAGGGATCGAACCCAGGTCTTCCGCATTGCAGGAGGATTCTCTACCAGCTTGAGCCACCAGGGAAGCCCAAAATAACTGGTGGTATTATAGTATTAAAGGGGACACAGGGACCCAAGAAGCTGACCCAATCCCTGTTTAGCCCCTGCCCAAAGAGACCAGTGCATTTGCTCTCCAAACTATTTCCCCACTGGTGTCTACTTTGGAGCTTTTTCTGTTTTGCTTCTTTCCCCAGAACAAATGTCTCCATTTTAGTAGTGATTAGATTTACAATATAACAAATTCAACAGTTGAAAGTCCTAAAATTCATCCTCAGTGAAACTTGCAAAGCAGCTGCAAAAAAGATGAATGTCACTCATGGGATCAAAAGCCTAGAAGGATTTCGTGGAAAAGTTCAGCAATATGTGCATGCACGGCCTATTCTAAGCTGAAGGCTCTGTCAAAGGATAGTGACCCTCTGTCTCACTATGAGCTGAAAGTGCCTGGGATAACTGGCCTTTGGAAAGCTGCTGGTTCCTATGCAGAAATTCTGCTACAAAGGACAGGTTCTCATGATCCGCCTTCCAGGATCCTAGGCTAAAAATTCAGAGTTGAGCTTACAGAAAGTTAGAGAAAAGGCAAAGTGATTTTAAGGGCAGGTGCTGGAGGTTTACTTTCTTCATAGCTTTGAGTACTTAGAAATTTGCAGTTAAATATGCTTTCTTCCCTCTGGAAAACAGATTTCCCCTCTCTCTCACCTCTGCCTGGGGAATAACAAATTTCATATGGAAACCTGAAAACCTGAAGAGAAATATGCAATGCTTCAGACACCTCGTGTCGGACTGGCTGTCACAGACCCTGGTTTGGGTCAGGCTGTTTAAGCTTCTTTGGAACAAGCATTTATCTACTGCGGGGTCATTTTATAGATCCATTAAATCTACATTTTCTCTTGGGCTCCTTTCCTCAGCTCCCCTCAACCCTGCTCTAGTCACACACTCTAAAAACCCCCTTAAGCCCCAGAAATAAATCTCTATAAACTGCCAAGCGTTCAATCAGGCTTTTACTGTATCTCTCTGCAATTAGAATAAATTTACTGCTTGTAGAGATGGGGGGAAATATGCAAGGTACTCCTTGGATAAATACACCGCAGTGAGAAAAGCAGAGACTCTGTGAAAGTTATCTCGGTGAATTCAACAAGAATCAAGGTCACTGGAGCTGCTACATACCAGGGAATGTTAATTAATGGGCCTGCAGCTGGTGGTACCACTTGGCTGCTCTGCTCCAGCTGCTTGCTCCATATTTCTCTCGTTTGTAGGCCCATTCTTGGATCAAATCCCATCTCTTTTTTTCCTCCAAGTACAAAAAGTACATAAGTCTATCCTGGAAGGATGCCAACCTTTCAGAGAACTGAGCAAAGTGTTGTTTCTTGGCTATTTTTATCTCCTTTTTAAAGAGAGGTCATGCTATCACCTCTGGAGCTGGATTACTTGTAATCGGGCATTCAAGCTATGGTCTGAGGTCACCACTCTGGCACCATACACAGGGAGGTGTCCTGAAGTCGGAGAGCAGCGACCGGTACTTGTAACTTCCCCTCAAACAAAAGCGTAAGGCACCTGAAAAGATGCACCTATCTCCTTCACTGCACAGTCTGCATTTTAAGCCAGGCTGAAGGCAAGGTGAAAATACAACCCAAGGCACTCGCCGTCTCTGAGATGAAGAGGGAGAGAGAAAGAAACAGGAGAAAAAGAAGAGAGTGACAGAAGAGGCAGAAAGTATTTCCAGGGTCGTTAATACCATTTGAATCTGCTGGGAAGCCTTAAATGAGACCAGGCATGTAACCCACTTAGCTGGACACAGGCAGCTATTGTTAATTAAAATAACATTTCAGATTTGAGGTAGAACAGACGTGTTCAACATGGACTTGGGGCTGCACTGGCTTGGGACTGTATTTAGGCAGTGCGTTCTTTTGGTTAAACCTGGACTTTGGAGTCAGGAAGATCTGGTTTGGTGTCCTTGCTCAACCACTTAAGTAGCTGTGTGTCACTTGAGTGCTTAGTTATCTCTTTAGACTTCAACTTTCTCATCTGTATAATGGGGCTAATAATAGTATCGGCCTCAAGGCTGCTGAGCAGATCTCATGAAATACAGCATGTGGGACCTTTGGCACAGTGCTTGGTACGTGTTAATCTCAATGAATACTCATCGTGGTAATTGGGGCTTTTATGACTATTTTCATAGGTCAGAAAGGGAAGAATTACAAAAACTGTTTCAGGAAAACAGTTTGCCTCTTCTGGCAGGTGAAGATGGCTTAAGAAGAGCAGTTTTTCCAAAGCAGTGAAAATGGTCCTGCTAGCCTCTGTTGCAGCCGGGCTTGTTTTTCTTCTCATTTGGAAACTTTCTTTCCTTCAGTGTTACACAGTGAGGAGACTGGGCGTTCTTCCCACAATGACAGACATGCAAATCTCGCCCAGAAATAACAGGGAAAATGCCTGACTCTGCTTCTTGAAGGAATTCTCCAGGTAGCCATTAGCCATAAACTCTAGGCTCAGGGCCCTGGAGATGGCTGCGCCCACTCCCCCCAAGCCAGGCGGGCTGTCTTCAACTTGGGCCGGCTCCTTTATGAGAAAGACCAGCTTTACTGAGCCCTTTTTAAAGGGGGTGGGGGGGAAGAACATTCTAAAAAATTAGGAACTGTTCTCCATTACTACTTCCAAACTGTAAAATGATATTTGGGTCTTTTAAAAGACTTGGGAAATTTACTGAAATTAAGGAATATGGATTTAAAGGGAACCTTGGGGGATTAGATTTTTTTCTTCACTTTGAAGCATTTGAAACAACTTTAATCTGCTTTCAGAGTGCTATGCAATTTGGCATGGCATTCTGGGAGAGTGTTGTTGCGTTCTTCCTGGAACTGATACTTTTGTGCCCCTTTTAAAACCCATTTGGAGACATATTTAGGGTATAAAAAAACACTTGAATTTAAAGAACAAGACTATTCAAGGTAAAGGAATGGCTTCTAAGATGCTTCAAAGAAAATTTTAAATTTATATTTTGGGCAAAAGAAAATCCAACAGAAACCTAGCGGGATATGTACCCATGAAGATATAACTATTCATATAGAATTTCCTGGTTGTTGGTCCTCTTATGTAATTATATAATAAATGATATATACTTTACAAAATGCAGAACATTGTATACACACTCATGTAATAGCAGTGCTATAGGAGGCAGGTTTTACAATTTTTATTTTATTGACAAGGAAACTGGGGCTCAGGGAGTTCAAATTTTGCTTAAAAAAAATATTGGGTTGGCCAGTAAGTTCATTCAGGCTTTTCCTAAGTTGTTACAGAATCCGAATGAATTTTTTGGCCAACCCAATATATTAATAGTATGCCGAGAACTTGAACTTGGGACTCTAGGTTTTAATCCCAGTGTTTTTTCCAGCACCCTGCCATGTGGTCTAGGCAGCCCCAGTCAACCTTGGATGCCTCAGTTTCCTGGTCTGTGAGATGAGAATACCTCTGTAGCTTGCTTTCAGGGACTGGTGGATAGATTTTCCAGGGCCAAGTCTACCTATGATGTGACCAAGAAACAGTGAACGATACACCTGAATGAAATACAATTGGCCTTCATTGTCCGTGGGGATCTGGTGCCAGGAGCCTCTGCAGAAGCCAAAATCAATGGATGCTCAAGCCCCTTATATAAAACAGTGTATGACGGTAAAGACTCAGCCGGAGGTATTGAGAGGTTTCCCATTCACGGACATGAAGGGCAGACTGCTGAGCCCAGAGAAATATTGCTAACACCCTGTTACCCCAGGAATGCTCCAGAGCTCTGCAGAAGATATACTCTGAACCTTTAAAATGACATTGGTTGCAAAGGACAAGCGCAGAATGGTTATAAAACTGGTAGGGGACCTGGAAGCTGTGAGTAATTGTGAATCGCTCATGATCCCAGGGGCTGGAGAACCCGCAGAAGGGGCAAATAGGAAAGTGAGGACACATACTTGTTCCTCTGGGGCCTTAATTCCCTGAAGCCATAAAAGAGATAAGTGTATTATCAAAAGGAGTGGAAACTCAACAGCTATGCGATCCTAGAAGAATGTACGGTTTTAAAGTGTCTAGGAAAATAAGATATTTCTCCTATTTATTCAGTTCTTTCAAAAGTATATCTATTGTCAACATAATTGATAGAGAAGCGTAGCATGAGAAAGTGACATCATCTGCTCCTCCCCTAACTCACCTACTAAACTTCACTAGCTCCCCATCACGTACTCTGTGTCTCCTATAGTTTTTCCATTTAATACTGTGTTTGTGTATCATGCATGTTATACAGATTCACATATGTTTTCAAATGAGGTCTCACAGCACCTAGTTTTGCAACTTGCCTTTTTCTAACTTTACAATGTATCATAGATGCTTGCTCGAACAGACTTCTCATTCCCTCCCCCCAGCTTTACTGAGATACACTTGACAAATCAGAGTGGTATGTATCTGTGGTGCTCAGTACGATGATTTGGTGTTTATATATACATTGTGAAATGGTTACAACTGAGCTAGTTAACATGTCCATTACCTTACATAGTTAGCATATGTTTCTATGTGGTGGCAAGCTCTGCTCTCTCAGCAAACTTCAAGAACACAGTACAGTAACTAGAGTCACCATGCTGTCCGTTAGCTCTCCTGGACTTATGCATCATGTGGGACTGAATCTTTGTACATTTTGATGAATATCTCCCCATTTCCTTCAAACTCCAACCTTAGGCAACCACCACTTTAAAATTTCTGCTTGTACGAGTTCAGCTTTTTTAGAGGCCTCCCTCTATTCTTTTTAAAGCATGGAGAGGGTTCCATCGTATGGCTATACCATAGTTTACTTAACCCCCTTTCCATGGATGGAGATATAGGTAACTGCTGTGTTTGTTTCCCCTTAACTATTACAAATAATGCTTCAGCATGTAATAATGAGGGGTTCCCTGGTGGCTCAGGGGTAAAGGATCTGCCTGTAATTCAGGAGCCACGGGTTTGATCACTGGATCAGGAAGATCCCCTGGAGGAGGGCATGGCAACTTATTCCAATATTCCTGCCTGGAGAATCCCATGGACAGAGGAGCCTGGCAGACTACAGTCAGGTCACAAAGAGTCAGACACAACTGAAGCAATTTAGCATGCACACATAAAATGATGGTTTATTAACATAAAAGAAAACAGTCTAGGGATAAATGGGCTAGGGCAAATTTGGGAAGATAGTTCATAACAAAACTCTTACTGTTTGAGCCCAGTGTGGGAAATCAGAGGTGAGCAGAACCTTCTCAGTTTAGCTCTTCATTGTGTCACAGTGACAGCTGGCATGGAAGAAAGAACCCAGGGGGAAAAAAAGAAGTTAAAGAAAGGAAAAAAAGCATGGCAAGATTTTTGAGAGGTCAGGTGAATTAAGGATTATTATCACGTGTACAGAAACTACAGAGAAACTATCTATAAAGCTCAGATTGGTGGCAATGTAAGATGGAAAATGATGGTGAGGTGAGAAAATGTTTGAGCATAGTCTCCATGCCAATCCCTCCCCACCCCCACCAGGAGAGGGGCTGTGTCTTAGTCCTTCATAGCCTTGATACTGGGCATAATTCCTGACAAGTAAAAGGTGTTAATAAGTACTTTAAAAGCAAGGAATACTTCTCTCCAGAGAGCAAAGCCTTTTGGACATAAGCCAGCAGAACCTATCTGAATGTAGATAAATCTTGATTTGTGATGTAAAAATTAACTTGAAAATATAAAAATATTTTCTTGAGTTGAAATGCAGTAAGTTAAAAAATAGTTTCACTAAAAAGCCTCTGTTTGTAATTTACCTGACATATGTTTCTCTGCTTACTGTTCTTTGTGTTTTAATTCATTGCCTGCTCAAAAATATATTACACTGTAACTGGACAATAAATTTAAAAAATTTTTAATTGACCCCATATCCTTGAACCCATCACTAAGTTGTTTTGTGTCTAGTTGCCACTTCTGTCAGTTGGCTGATTTCTGCTTCTTGGCTTCAGCATCCATGCTCCTAAATGAAGTAAAAAGAATCAAGCGCCCCATGGCACGTCTTCAGTCTTGTAACCAGGAATGCAAGAGAAAAGTTTAAGACAGAATCCTGTGTGTGATGGTCCTATTGATTAGGTAACTATGTTCCAGTCAACCAGAGATCAGATGACTTGGGTGTGTGTATACATTCCTGAAAATATTTTTATAAGAAAAGGATAAGTGAAAGATAAGCAAACTGATGTGAGGGATTTACTTTTAAAGGACAGAGAGAGAGAAGAGTCAGCTTGATCATCCTCACCTTCTGCATCAGAGTCAGCAATTTACCAAAAATACACCGAAGGGAAGATTGCCAACCCCTGTTCTTCATCAGTTGAATTCTCCAGAGTGGTAATCCATACTTATTATGACCTTAACATACCAGGGGAAGAAAGATTGAATTAAATTCAGTAGAATCGCTGGTATTACATTTCAAAGCTCCATATATTCATTCATTCCATAAATATGAGCAAAACCGCTAGATAATCAGAAAGACCATTCTTTAGTCATTCTGAATCAGCAGGATTGTTCTGCAGAGTCTTTTAATGAGTTCAGTACCCCCTCAACCCCTCACCCCCAAAGCTCGGTGAATCCTTTCTCCATTTGAGCCAAAGTCCTGGTTCATGATGAGACATGTTTCAGAGTGCTCTTGTCTCGCTGGCAGGGCAGGCAGGGCGGAGCTGGAAGAGGATGTGAGGAGTGGTAGGAACTGCATTCTTTAGTCACCCTGGCAAAGCAGAGATGCTTTACTCTCTAATGGCTGACACAGCAGCAGCAACAACCACTGTGAGACTTGACTCAACACAACTTGACTACGAGAGCACTTCAGGTGGTGCTTATATAGAGACTGCACAGTGCTATACAAATGATCTCAGCTCTTACATAATCATTATTTGCAAAACGTGGGGCAAGAGTGAGAGGCCGTGGGGGAGAGCCTGACTACTGCCATCTTGGCTAATTTGCTCTTTCCCTACAGCTCTGAGTTGGTTTATGGAGCGGATTATCTGCAGTGTGGTGACCCAACGGCCTTATAAAAGAGAGAAGGCGTGATCAGTTTAGGAAGTCATCCTTTAAATTGTCATTTTGGCGGGGTGGCTCTGAGGGTAGAGAACTAGGCTGGGGTCGGAAGTCTTGGGTTCCAGGCCCTTATTATTATAGTGCTGTGTGACGCTGGGCTTCAGTTTCTTCCTCATAAAATGAAGAGTTCAACAAGGTGACTGGGGCATGCAGTTTAGTGCCTTCTATTAGTACACTGTTGTTTTTCAGTCTCGAAGTCATGTCTGACTCTTTCCAAACCCAGGGACTGTAGCCCAGCAGGCTCTTCTGTCTGTGGAATTTTCCAGGCAAGAATATTGGAGTGGGTTGCCATTTCCTTCTCCAGGGGACTCTTTCCAATCCATATCTGCAATCAAATCCATGTCTCTTGTATCTCCTGCATCGGCAGGCAGATTCTTTACCACAGTACCACCACCTATAGGATAAAGGATGCTGGTAAAATCCTATCAAGGCAAGTTTCCAAATCCTAAAGACTTAAGAGTCTTTATAGAAATGAAAACAAAACTCTAGAGATTCTAAGGGGACTCTTCAAGGACACCAGCCCTGGGGTGGGTTTTTCACCCCAAATCAGGTGTTCTTTGTACTCAGGGATCCTGGCGAGAGGGCTCCTTCCTAAACTAGATCAGCTGTAAGCCCTGTTCTTCCTGAAGGCCAAGATAACCTGGAGTTTGCATCAAGGTATATATCTGGCATAGGGTGCTATGCCAGCATTTCCATTTCCAGTGTTCTGCCCAGAAAGGTCTCTACTGGTATCCTCCTGAGCTCTATGAGACCCACCCAGGGCATTTAAGCTGGGCTCCATCTTCCCTCAGCTCCCATCTCAAAAGGAAACCTCAGCGTCTCTCAAAGAGAAGCCTTTCATAGGACTGTGGATTGGGGTTGAAACTGAACCCCCTGACCCTGACTGAAGACATCATTTATCTCATAATTGTGATCTATTTGGAGGAGTTAAGAAAGCCTCAGCTCTGGGGCTCTTTACTCCTGTAACCACTGTCAGGCAGGTGATGCCTCTGGTTATCTTTGGGTAATTTTAGGTACCTAGAGTTGTTCTAGAAGAAGAGAATCACAAAGGTGAGTCTTCTGAATTGTTTCTCTAATCTGATTAGATTTAAAGGCACTACGGACCGTATTTTCTGTAAAGATGATACTCGGAGAAGGCAATGGCACCCCACTCCAGTACTCTTGCCTGGAAAATCCCATGGATGGAGGAGCCTGGTGGACTGCAGTCCATGGAGTCACTAAGAGTTGAACACGACTGAGCGACTTCAATTTCACTTTTCACTTTCATGCATTGGAAATGGCAACCCACTCCACTATTCTTGCCTGGAGAATCCCAGGGACGGGGGAGCCTGATGGGCTGCAGTCTATGGGGTCGCACAGTCGGATACGACTGAAGCTACTTAGCAGCAGCAGCAGCAGCAAAGAGGATACTGACAGTCCATGGTATGCTGCGGCAACAGAGATATACAAAATGAGATCACTGAATACTCCGAAACAAATACTTGTAAAAGGCAAGTTTCTTCAAAGGAAATCCATTGCTGGCTCTTACATGAAAGGGTTGTCCTCTCCTACCCTCACCCCTTTCCAGATAAGACAAAGACTTAATGCTGCCCTGAATAATTTGACTTTGGAAATGGCCAGTTTCACTTTGCTGAAAGCCCTGGGGCTGGGAGCAGCAGCCTGGAGGCAGCCTGTCTTATGTTGCTTGGCCAGGAGAAATCTCTTGAGGCAACATGAAATTATGTCTCTTTGGGTCATTTACTTTTCTAAGAGTCAGTAAAATAATAACACCATCATAACAATAGTGATCACTCACATGGCCCTTGCTATGTGCCAAGCACATAGCTCTTAGCCACAGAGAGATTCATGTTTTAAATTTTTACAACAACCTTATAAGGTAGGTATTATTAATCTCATTATACAGTTGGGGAAATGGAGGCAAAGTCAAATAGCTACCAAGAAGGTATGTAGGATTTGAACCCAGGAAGTCTGGCTCCAGGATCCAGGCTCTTAGCACACTTGGGTGATGAACAGGTTTGGACTGAATCCTGGCCCTGGGGATAAGGTCTTAGAGAAGACCCTGAAACTCTTCCAGCCTCTGCCTCTGAATTTTAACACAGGAATAGTAACAGCTCCTGCCTGATAGAAATGCTGCAAGATTGAAATGGGTTGATAAATGTAAAGGGTTTTGTCCAGGGCCTGCCGCATTATAAGGGTTCAATAAATGGGCTTCCCATCCTCTGAGACGCTAACGTGCAGTTGTTGCAAATAATAGTTTCTCCCAGTTTGGAGCCTGTCTTTCCATCCTCTTAACAATATCTTTCACAGAGCAAAAGCTTTTAATTTTGGCGAAGTCTAATTTATAGATTTCTTTCCTTTTATCAATTGTGCCTTTGGTGCCATATCTAAGAACTCTTTATCAAGTCCTAGGTCCTGCAGATTTTCTCTTAAAATTTTTATAGTTGTGAATGACTTTTTGAAAGGGCATTTTTTTTCCAAAATAAAAAAGGAAGACATGCCTATGGTAGACCATTTGGAATATAAAGAAAAACTCAATGAGGAAAGCTAAAATCACCAGTAAAACCAACATACAGAAATACATTTGGTATTAGATTTAAGGTCTTGCAACTTTAATAAAAATGTCACGTCTTTTATAATGGGGAAACAGAATCCTCCAACAGTAAACTGCATTATTGAGTACCAACCGGAGTGCTGATGGTAGGTACTTCTCTTAATGCCAAGATCAGCGGGGGAGTTGCCATTCAGAAACACTAAGAACTACTGACCCAAACAGTGAAACTCATGTTTATGAACTGCAGCTGTTAGTCACAAGCTGTAATTGCCCCACCAGATAAAGAAGCTATTTAAGAGAGCAGGTTGCTATAGCTGAAAAGAAACAGAAAATAATCTTTTTGGAAATCACAGGATTGTAACTAGGGGAATGTCAGGTTTGAGGGTGGAATGGATCTTTGTGTATTTGCTGACTTGGAGACGGACAAGCTAATCTGGCATGAAGACGGTCCAGCCCTGGCTGCTGTTCTGTTTTGCTGGAGAGTAATAGATTGAGGAAGGCTTCCCTGATGGCTCAGCGGTCAAGAATTCGCCTGCCTGTGCATTTGATGCAGGTTCGATCCCTGGGACGGCAAGATCCCCTGGCGAAAGAAATGGCTACCCACTCTAGTATTCTTACTTGGGAGATCCAGTGGACAGAGGGGCCTGGCAGGCTACAGTCCATGGAGTCCCAGAAGATATGACTGAGCAGACACACACACATACACATAGTCAGTTGAGGATCCTTTTTTCAAGTCCAGGTATGTGAGGGCTTCCACAGCTAGCATCCCTCCAGCCTACCCACGTCTGATTCTGATACCCAGAATTTTGCCTCTTGTCCCACTCCCATCACCTGTCTGACTTGTCAAGTCAGTTGGTAACACCTGTGATCAGAGCACTGGCCTTTATTAGTACACTCTCACCCCCTCCCCCTCCCATCCCACCTCTGCACAGAATACCTGAGGTGGTCTTAAAATACACCATTAGACATTTCAAGAGACATCCCTCCCTACCTTCACTGCCAACCTTCTGAAAAGCTGACACATTTCGAAAGGGCATTTTGAGTGAAAGAGGTGAGATTTGCTATTTAAATTGTCTAGTGAAGTTAAGGAATAATTTTGAAGTTTAGATTTTCATGTATCAAGTTTGCACCCAGTGGAACATCGCGTGAAGTACTTAACTATATACCTGCAAAGAAAATTCTGTTTCTTGATTACCAAGTAAGTATCACTGTGGTTGGTTGAATTTTGAGGAATCAAGTATAATCCTAGGATGGTGACTGATACAAAAAATTTCATGAAAACTCAGATTAAAAGTTAATTATATGCTGAAAATTGAAATCTAAATGCTCATCCAAATATATATAATTATAAATTATTATATATCCATTCAGAAGCTTGACATTTATTGCTATAGAAAGGTGCCTACATATTCCAAGTTTTAAAAAATTGGTTATAAATGTACAAGTAGAATTGGATCCTATTTTTAAAGAGGCATTGGGAAAGACATAGAGCTGTCTCCCTTTATCCAAGGTGGTTACAGTTCAGAACCTCCCAATTGGATGCCTGAAACTGCGGATAGTCCTCGATCCCAGATACACTGGTTTTTTTTTTTTTTCCTGTACATACAAACCAGTGGTAAAGTTCAATTTATAAATATGTAAGGTACAGTAATACATTAAAGACAATAATAATAAAATACAATAATTATAACAATGCGTGCATGCTAAGTCACTTCAATCGTGTCCAACTCTTTGCCACACTATGGACCATAACCTGCCAGGTTCCTCTGTCCATGGGATTCTCCAGGCAGGAATACTGGAGTGGATAGCTGTGCCCTCCCTCAGGAGGGATCCCTTCCCAACCCAGGGATCAAGCTCATGTCTGTTACATCTCCTGCATTGACAAGAGGGTTCTTTACCACTAGAACCATCTGGGAAGCCCCAATTATAAGAACATACTGTAAAAAAACAAAATACGTCAATGGTCTCTCTCTCAAAATATCATAGTGTACAAATTTAATGCTTTTTCAATCTTAGCACTCTCACTCACTATGGCCCTAAGTTTTTCAGTTAGATGTGCAACAGCAAAACTAACACAGATTTCTTTTTCCTTCGTCACAATTCCATGGATAGAAAACTTGTTCTTACCATAGATCTTAGCAGCTTCGGCACAGTAAAGATTTTTCTCATTACTTATTAAATCGAGAACTTGCACCTTTTCACTTTGACGGAAGCACTTTATCACTTTCCTCTGGCATGTCCAGATTGCTAGCATCACGACACTAATGAGCTTTGGGGTCATTATTAACTAAAGTAAGAGTTCCTTGAACACAAGCACTGTGATACCTGACTGTTGGACTGATAACCAAGACGGCTACTATGTGACTAAAGAGCAAGACTTCACGGACAAAGAGATAATTCACATCCAGGGCGTGTCTGAGATCTGGGCCCAATTTTATCAGGCTACACAGAGTTTAAGACTTATAAATTGTTTATTTCTGGAATTTTCCACTAATATTTTTGGTATGTGGTTGACTAGGAGTAACGTAAATTGTGGGAAGTGAAATCTTGACCAAGGGGGGACTTCTGTATACCAAGAGAATATTAGTAGTAATCTCTGGGTCATTCAGTTATGAAAATTTTTTATTTTTTATTTTCTTCTGAGTTTTCCCAAATGAATTGCATTGAGCTTGTACTGCCTTAATAATCAGAAAACAAGAAAGAAAACAAATTCCCAGCAATGGTCATAAGGTGGCATGTTAAACAGAACTGTATCCGTAGTTTACAATTTTAATAGTTTTGTAAGTTATAAAAAATTCATAGTTAAAAATATTCAAAAGGGAGAATAAGATGAAAAATGAGACTCTTCTCCTTGCAAATCCTCAGACCTCCCTCCACATGTAACTACTGTCAGCAAAAATATGTTTAAAGGAGAAATGGAATAGACAGAGCAGATCTGAAATATGGAAGCTAATGTGAAGAGGCCCCAGACAAATCTTGAAGAGAAGTGAATAAAACTCACCATCCACCACCTAGCCCACCCTCAGGACATTCCTTTATAATCGTATGCCACTTCACATAAAGGAAATCACCCTCTTTACACTTTGAACGCATGGGTACCTATAGACACTGATACCTAGCCAAGCATGCAAATTAGCATGGACTCCAAATTCCAAATGAATCAAATCAAGTTTGAACTTTTAGCACATTGGGTAGAGAGTCACAGAAGCAGCAGACCCTGCCCCTGGGTGTGGGGAAGGCTCTTCCTTCTCTCCCATACCCACCACCCACCCCATCCCCCACCTTGCCCAAACGTGCTTATTGACTAGCTTAATATTTGACACTTTCTCATCCCCGTGTGTGTGTGTGTGTGTGTGCTCAGTCGTGTCCAACTCTTTGCCACCCCGTGGACTGTAGCTGACCAGGGTATTCTGTCCATGGGATTATCCCGGCAATACTGAAAAGTGAAAGTGAAGTCACTCAGTCGTGTCCAACTCTTTTCGACCCCATGGGCTGTAGCCTACCAGGCTCCTCCATCCATGGGATTTTCCAGGCAAGAGTACTGGAGTGGGTTGCCATTTCCTTCTCCAGGGGATCTTCCCAACCCAGGGATGGAACCTGGGTCTCCTGCATTACAGACAGATGCTTTACCGTGGGTTGCCATTTCCTCCTCCAGAACATCTTTAGATTCAGGGACCAAACTCAAGTCTCCTGCACTTGGCAGGCAGATTTTTTACCACCTGGGAAGCCCCACTCTCATTCCCCATGCTTTAGTTTAAATGTCACTTCCTCAGAGAAGAGACAAATGGACTTGGCTAAACTGGTGTAACTCCCCCTATACCGTTTATCCTCTCACCATTCCTGATAGTATCCTTGGGAACACCTATCACCATTTGTACTTTTTGACTTTATGTACTTATGCTTGACCCCTAACTCTCCCCTCTCCCCAGGTTGTAAACTTCACAAAAGCAGGGACCCTGTGTGTGTGTTTATCTGCGTTTAATAGCTGACTTTGTTTAGTCAGCTAATAAAACAATGTCAAAAAGATGGAAAATTTTTACAAGTCCATTTTCGAGCTGATATTCTAATTTTATAAATGTTTTAGATAATGGCTGACCCTTAAATGGTAGGTCCATTCATTTCTTCCTTCAGTCAACCAACAGATTTCTGTTAAGAGCCTGGTATTTGCCAGGCCTTGTGCCAGGTGCTGGAGATAGAGGTGCCCAGCAAGGAAGACAAATCAAAACAGGCAAGTACGTTCTAGGGAGACTCGAGCTGTAATACAGGTTTTAGGGAAGCACTGAGTTAGCAATTTCCTGAGCTTTATGAGAACCACAGCTGATTTTGTTCTTCACCCAAGTCACCCTGTGGCATCCATTTAAACTCAACAACTTCATACCCAAAACGTTGATTGGGGTTATCTGTGTATCTGTAAGTTTGTACAGAAAAGATAATCAATTTTTTTAACAGAGACTAAATAGTGTAAGAGAGTGACACCATAGCACACGAGTGAGAAAGCAGACAAATAGTTTTAAAAACGACCTCTGCAAAGTAGGGCTCTATAAAATGCATTCTCTCTCTTTCCTCCATCCTTTCCTGGCTCCCTCCTACTTTCTCTCTCACACACAGTTCAGACACAAGACATGGAGAAGCAAATGTTTTCTGACTCAATGACTTCAGCGGATTAACGCTCCTTTGAAAGTGATATTGCTACAGCCATAACGTGTTTATGTGTAACACAGACATCTTTATATATAATGCAGACGTGTCTGCGCGGGGAACATTAACATCCTGGCCTTGTCATTTAGAGAGGTAGGAAGTTCAGCCTAGAACTCGAGATCCCCAAAGCCTTGGGAAATCTTGATACGGGAGGAGGGAGCAGGAGAGAAGAAGGGAGATTATTTTAAGGGTTATTTCTCTTTTTTTCTAACCCTCCTGGGCTTAACTCCTACTCTCAAGAAACAATCCTTTGCCAGCACAGCTGGGATGGTTGTCAGGCAGAGGTATCCTGGCTGAGGAGAGCAGTCATCCAAAAATTAGAAGATGCTGGTAAATCACGGAGACACTGAAGTGAAAGTTCCATTTTCTAATAACTTGATGGCAAAATATTTATTTGAGACCTTGACACTCCATCCCCAAAGAAACAAATTAAGAGTATTTTCTCAAGAATGTTCTTTACATATCAAAATATATCCTCGAAATAATCTTTTTACTTTAATATTTTAAAACTATCATTCTTTGTAAGTCATGAAAGTTACCCAGGCTTACTATAGCAAAATCAAACAATTCAAAAGTATATCAAGTAAAAAGTTAAAGTCTAGCCCTCCCCTCTCTCCCACTACTCAAAGCAGCCCTGTCCCATAGAAATGTAATGTGAGCCACACATGCAATTTATTTTTTTTTAATTTTAGTTTTTATTTTTTAAATTTTAAAATCTTTAATTCTTACATGCATTCCCAAACATGAACCCCCCTCCCACCTCCCTCCCCATAACATCTTTCTGGGTCATCCCCATGCACCAGCCCCAAGCATGCTGCATCCTGCGTCAGACATAGACTGGCGATTCAATTCACATGATAGTATACATGTTAGAATGTCATTCTCCCAAATCATCCCACCCTCTCCCTCTCCCTCTGAGTCCAAAAGTCCGTTATACACATCTCACACATGCAATTTAAAATTTTGTAGCAGTCACACTGAAAAAGTAAAAAGGAACAGGTGAAATTAGTTTTATATATTTTATTTAACCTAATGTATCCAAATATTATTGCCTCAACATGTAATCAGCAATATCAAATTATTCATGAGCTAAAAATGATTGAGATATTTTCTGTTATTTTTTTGTACCAAGTTTTCTTGGTACAAATCTGGTATGTGTTTTATACTTATAACATGACTCAATTTGGATACTAAATTTTCACTGAAAAACTTGACCTATGATTGAGATGTCTTAAAACATACAGCTGAAAAAGATTCACATATCCAAGTTATTGCAAACACTACAAAGTTTTCCAATAACTGAAGTACCAGTTTTTAAGTTAAATCTGAAGTAATTAAAATGAAATAATTTTTAAAAATGTGATCCCTCTATTTCACTAGCCACATTTCAAGTACTCAGTAGCCATTTGTGTTTGTAACTACCATATTGTAGCACATAGTCCTGCAGGAAACGTTGTGAGTTTGGTGTGGAACCTTCTTCACTTTTTCTCCATTCACATATACATAAATGTATAATTTAACAAACATATGTATGTTACACATATCTGTATTTAATTTCAGAAAATTGTGCTATATATTTTATTCAATCTATTTTTTCAATTTAAGTTGTATTTTGGATATTTTCCCTTTTCATTACATGAAGATCTATATTTTTTAAATAATGCTTGTGTAGTAGGTTTATTGAACCACTTCCCTACTAATGGGCACATAAGTTGTTTCTGATGTTTTTTACATTTATAAATATCTGTGCTTGCCTATTATGCTAGTATTTCCATAGGATACATCCCAAGAGTTGACTCTTCTGAGCCAAAGGGTATATACATCAAAAAATCTGAACGCTAAAGCCAAATTATCCTCCCAAATGGTTACGTCAAATTTTATCCTACACTTTCAGCTGTCATTTCTTGCCAGCACCTGTAAATACTTGAAATGCCAGAATCATAAAACATGAAAAAGATCTTAGGGATCATCTATTCCAGTCCCCTTATTTTATGTACCAAGAAGATCAAGCCAAAGCTACGGGAAGAGGCCATGTAGCTTATTTGTGGCCAGGCTGGGACCTGAGAAGCTCCCGGGTTCTTGCTTTCTGTTCTGTTCTTGCCGCAACTAACTTGCTTTCTGTCCTGGTCCCGGGGAGCACGGAGAAGCCTGGCAGCACCTTTCCAGGCATCCTCAGGAAGGTCATCTTTCTCCGGCTCCTGGTGCTGTATCATCATCAAACCGACCCTGGCCAGCTAGCTCAGCAGGCCTTTCAGTGGAGAATCACATCGCGCCTCAGTAAACAAGGAGCAGGAGTCAAAGGAGCCTTTCCTTGACATTTGTATCCAAAATTGAATTCAGTCTGCTCAAATGCTCGCTACAGTTTCAAGTGTGCCTTTCCTGCCTCCCTTCTGCTAAGCACAGCCAAGTAATGGACTCAGGCAGAAGGAAAGAAAGTGATGGGTGGGAGTGGGGGTGGGGGTGGGGGGTGGGGCGTGTTTCGTTTCATGCAGAAATAAACTCCACTGGTCAGCAGTTCCTGGATGGCCAGCTCAGAAACACTGTCTTTAATAGGAATCACTTTGAGAGGCCAAGGCAGAAGGGTGTGAAGGTCTTTTGCAGGGGAATGTGTTTCCCTCTAGCCACCCTTAAGCTGGTGGGGCCCTTGAGATGCCTCAGGCATCTTACATGTCAGTAAGATGGGCTTCTGCTGGGGACCCCTACCCTACAGTTCCCTACAACTTTACACAAGTGCTGGCCCATAGAATCCTTGCAGAGTAGGCTCCATGCGCGAATGTGCATTGGTGGCAAAGGGCTAGAAATGATCTCTCTTGACTCCATCTCCAGGACACCTCCCTCTTCCTCACCATTCAGCCCCCAGCCCCATCCTACACCCTGCTCAGCCACCAGGCCCCCTCTCTCCTGTCTGTTGCCTACACCCTCAGCTCAACTTCATTACAGACATTAAAAATAAAAAACCTATTTGCTTATGCTAACTCATTTAAAAATCAACTCAGACATCTTAATTCTATTTATTTTTTTTCTTTCCTGTCTTACACCCCCACTTCCTACCCAAATATGATGCTTTTTTGACATATGGGCACCAAAGAGCCAAAATCCAGATTGAAAGCTCCTACTTTTCTTATATACGGGCCAAATAGTTCATACTCCTGCTAAACTTGGAGATGCCTTCTGGTCCTAGTTTTTCTTTTTCTGATGTTTCTTTATTGGAAGAAAGGAAAGAGGCATCACAGTAGGAAAAGATGGAGGGTGGGGAGAGCAGAAAGCAAAATAAGGATTTATTTTGTGCTGTTTTAGCAGGCCATTGTAAGGCTTCTAACCTTGTCATGGTTGGCATATCCTTAGCCCCTAAATGCAGTTCATCCACAGACCTTGCTGCTATGATATCCTGACCTCTGCAATATCTCCAAGTCTACACATTTCTCTTCCTTTTGACCATCTTCACTCTAATTCAGCCTTCCCTCAGTTAGCTCCTATGATATTGTACCCACTCTGGGCTGTTAAGTGTTATGTCTCACACTGTAAGGCAGAATGACTGCAAAGGACTTTTAAGCCTCATGTTAACCCCTGTAGGGAATAATGATAACAATCATGAGCAGCATTGTTAAAATTTGTTGAACACTTCCTTTGTGCCAGGCGCAATTTTAAAAAAAATTTTATTGGGGTATATAGTTGGTTTACGATGTTGTGTTTCAGGTATACAGCAAATGAATCTATTTACACACACACACACACACACACACACACTCTCTCTCTCTCTATTTTAGATTCTTTTCCCATATAGGTCATTACAGAATAGAGTTCTCTGCTATCCAGAAGTTCCTTATTAGTTATCTATTTCAGGTACTTTTTTTTTTATGCTTAAATATCTGAGTCATTTAATCTTCATAACCTTAGAGGTAAATATGATTATTCTCATTTTACAGATAAAGAAATTGAAGCACAGAGACGTATGTAATTTGCCCAAGAACAAAACAGTTAAGTGGTGGAACTAGTTTAGGAATCCAATCTGAAAGAATTATCAAGAAATACCTGAAAAAGAGATGCAGATGTATAGAACAGTCTTTTGGACTCTGTGGGAAAAGGCAAGGGAGGGATGATTTGAGAGAATAGCATTGAAACATGTATATTATCATATGTGAAATAGATCGCCAGTCCAGGTTCGATGCATGAGACAGGGTGCTCGGGGCTGGTGCACTGGGATGACCCAGAGGGAGGGGAGGGGGAGGGAGGTGGGAGGGGCATTCAGGATGGGGAACACATGTACACCAATGGCTGATTCATGTCAATGTATGGCAAAACCACTACAATATTGTAAAGTAATTAGCCTCCAATTAAAATAAATAAATTAAAAATATATATATATATATTTCCCCCCCAAAAAATACCTGAGTGATTAATATTTACATATGTGTCAATGACAGAAGGGTCACAGACAGGTGTAAATTTTCATACAGACCCCACAGGATAGCAAGTGAGTTGCATCTCACTGATTGATTGGGAGGAACTGCCTGGGCCGCTGGGTTGAGAAAGATCACAGGGCTACATCTGGACCCAGTGGGAAACTATGAGGGATTAGAGATGTCTGTCCTGGGCCAAGTCGTGGCTGGAGTGGGGAGTGCGTTTGTTTCCTTGTGCAAGAAATTACCACAAATTTAGTGCCCTAAAACAACACAAATTTATTATCTAATAGTCACAGAGATCAGAAATCCCAAGTGTGTTTCCTTAGGCTAAACTCAAGGCATGGGCTGGGCTGCACTCCCTTCTGGGGGTTCTTCCTAATCGAGAATCTGTTCCTTGCCTTTTTCAGCTTCCAGAGGCTGCCGACATTTCCTGGTTTGTGGTCCAAATCCAAGAATTGCATCATGCTCACTCTGCTTCTATCTCTACTTCTCTGTGACTCTGCTCCCCTCGCCTGCCTCTGTCGCTTAAAAAATTTTTTTTAATTAATTTATTTGGCTGCGTGAAGTCTTGGTTCTAACACATCAGGATGTTCAATCTTCCTTGTGGCATAAAGGATCTAGTTCCCTGACCTGGGATCAAACCCAGACCCCCTGAATTGAGAGCATGGATTCTTAGCCACTGGACCACTAGGGAAGTCCCCTTTTTCCCTGTTAAAAGGACCCTTGTGATTACCCTTGTCCCATCACTTCATGGGAAATAGATGGGGAAACAGTGGAAACAGTGTCAGACTTTATTTTTGGGGGCTCCAAAATCACTGCAGATGGTGATTGCAGCCATGAAATTAAAAGACGCTTACTCCTTGGAAGAAAAGTTATGACCAACCTAGATAGCATATTCAAAAGCAGAGACATTACTTTGCCGACAAAGGTCTGTCTAGTCAAGGCTAGTCTAGTCCAGTGGTCATGTATGGATGTGAGAGTTGGACTGTGAAGAAGGCTGAGTGCCTAAGAATTGATGCTTTTGAACTGTGGTGTTGGAGAAGACTCTTGAGAGTCCCTTGGACTGCAAGGAGATCCAACCAGTCCATTCTAAAGGAGATCAGCCCTGGGATTTCTTTGGAAGGACTGATGCTAAAGCTGAAACTCCAGTACTTTGGCCACCTCATGCGAAGAGTTGACTCATTGGAAAAGACTCTGATGCTGGGAGGGATTGGAGGCAGGAGGAGAAGGGGACAACAGAGGATGAGATGGCTGGATGGCATCACAGACTCAATGGACGTGAGTCTGAGTGAAGTCCGGGAGTTGGTGACGAACAGGGAGGCCTGGCGTGGTGCAATTCATGGGGTCGCAGAGAGTCGGACACAACTGAGCGACTGAACTGAACCGTGATTACATAGGGCCGATCTGGATGATCCAAGATAATCTCCTCATATCAAGATCTTTAATTTCATCATTCTCCAAGTCTCTCTTGCCATATAAGGTAATAGTCACAGGTGCCAGGCATTAAGCAGTGGCTCTCTTTGGGATGCCATTATTTTGCCTGCCATGGGGAATGATGGCATCTTGTGGTGTGAATGCTCCCCTGAAACCAGACTCTAGCTTTTATATCTTTCACTTCTGTCACAAATATGCAAATCGTTGATGAATAAATGAATGAGCTGATTTAAAAAAATACATAGAATAATAGAGTATCTGTCTTAAGTGTGTAAGGAAATTCTGTTGTTAACATGGAAATTTGGAGGGAACCTTTAAAAAACTTTTAGTGGGGTCCCACACTTTGGGCAATGCCAAAATTAATGGTGGTAAACTGAGGTTAATATGAAGCAGACCTCAGTGCTGAATGAATTTTTGGATTTACCAGTTGTCTTAACTAGTTGGGCTTGTTGTTGTTCAGTCACTAAATCATGTCCCAACTCTCTGAGACTCCATGGACTGCAGCATACCATGCATCCCTGTCCTTCACTTTTCTCCCAGAGTTTGCTCAAACTCATGTCCATTGAGTCGAAGATAACATCCAATCATCTCATCCTCTGCCTCCCCCTTCTTCTTTTGCCTTCGGTCTTTCCCAGCACCAGAGTCTATTCCAATGAGTCAGCTCTACGCATTAGGTGGCCAAAGTATTAGAGCTTCAACTTCAGCATCAGTCCTTCCAAAGAATACTCAGGGCTGATTTCCTTTAGGATTGACTGGTTTGACCTCCTTGCAATCCAAGGGACTCGCAAGAGCCTTCTCCAGTTTGGGCTGCTATAACAAGTTACCATGGACTGAGGCTTACAAACAACAGAAACGCATGGCTCACAGTGTTGGAGGCTGGAAGACTGAGATCAGGACCCGGTGAGAGCCTTCTTCCAGGATGCTGACTTCTCATTGTGTCCTCACATAATGAAAAGACAGCAAGCTAGCTCTCTGGCCTCTCACTAATCACATCTGTGAGGGCTCTGCCCTCATGACCTACTTACCTCCCAAAGGGTCCACCTCTGAATACCATCACGTTGGGGATTAAGATTTCAACAAAGGAAGTTTGGGAGTCAGGGTGGAAGCACAAACATTAAGTCCATAGCGTGAGTCTTTTCTTAACATCGCTATCTTTTAACTGCACCAGGGGACAGAGGTCTGATAAGAACACAAGTGTGTTGCATCCGTTTACTCCTACAGAAGACAGTGGGAAGGAGGGGTGAGTTGCTAGCCTTGCAACAGCTTCTTTCTTCCACGGGGAGAATACCTCTCCTTTCCCAGCTGTAGCAGCTGGGATTAGAACAACACCGGTCTGAGTCCCAGATAAAGTCAGGTCTTTCAGGAGCTCTCACTCTGCTCGGGATATAGCTCTAGATTCTCAGCAAAGGTGCCCTGTGCTCTAAGCCCTGCCCTCTTCTCCAGTCTTGCCTCTTTCCCACTTCCCCTACCGGCAATCCAGCCTCCAGGTCCAACTCCTTCTGCTTCAAGGCCTTTTGACGTGCCATTCCCCAATTCTGGAATACTCTTGTTACCTCCTTGTGTCCAATTAATTCCTACATATCCTTAGGCTCAGCCTAAAATTATATCCTGGAAGAAACTTTCTTTAACCCACAAATATAAATCAGCACCCCTTCCCCACTCAGGTCATAAAACATGGGGTAGTGTCAGAAACTCGGGGCCTGGACTTAACTGCTTGACCTTCTATCCTAGGCCCATCTCTCATTAGCTTGGGCAGGATATGCAGACCTCCATACCTCTGACAGCTTCTACTGCAGCGTATCACCATGAGGATTAAATGAGATAATCCATGTAGAAAGTTTGGAAGAGTGTACTATAAGCTATTGTCTTCCTTTATAGCAGTTATCCAAATTGTAATTTAAAAATTTCTTGTTATTATTTGTTTTATATCTACTTTCCAACATGTAGCAGGTTCTGCAGTGGCAAGGTAGCGTCTTTCTTGTCCTCCACTGTACTGGCAGTACCTAGCATGCTGTCTTCCATGCTGAAGGCTCTCAACAGGTATTTCCTGGATGAATGGGTAGATGGATGGATGGGTAGATGGATGGATGGATCAACATATTACCTATTCCTGGAGTAGGTCCCATGAAAAAGTATCACTTTGTCAGAAAATAATCAATATAATTAAAGAGCATTATCTGGAAATTTTTGATTGTCAGATTCCAGGCTGATTAGTAGCCTAAAGTTAGATGCAACATTTACCGTCTCTCCCTTTCTGGGGCCTGCTCTCACCCAGGGCCTTGTGATGCCCATTGCTGGGCAGATTTATGAAACATCTCAACCGACGCTTACATTCCATATGTCACCATTTACACATTCCTGCTGGGGTCAAGGTGGGGAATGGCATGCGTGCTAATAGCTGCATTTCTCACGTGAACTTTCTCATAAACCCTCTTCTCAGCTCATTTTACTGATACATTATAATATGCTTTTATAAACAAGTTTTCAAGGTCATGAATGAATGCTTCCTAATTTCCATTTTTTTGAGGACTACAAATCTTTCAAGGACAACTAGAGGTTTCTTAGCTTCACCTTTCCACAGGCCAGAATTCCATCTGAACCATTCTAGAGGCTCTCTAAGGAAACAGGACATTTTCCAGTGATTCTAAGCTCTCGCCATATCCCCCTTCCTAAAGTCTCAAGGATGCTACAACTATTGTGTTAATTGTGCACTTCTTACTCTCATTCTGTTTGAAGTCCTAAAAAAATGCTCTTTTGCCAGAAAAGAGCCAACAAAATCGCCAAATCCAAATGGCCACCGCTGAGCCTGTTCGTCAAGTTGGTGGAAACCTCCCCCAGCATGTTTGCTTCTTGGCAAGGAGGCCAACCAACATCAGTCTTCCTGTGCCTTCATTTTCTTTCTGACCTGAATGGTCAGCCAAGCCCTATCTTTGTTCCATTTGTCAAAACACCATTGTTCTTTCTCCTCCCTGTGGCAGTTTCATTTCTATTGTTAAGAAAATATCAGAAATCAGAGCAGCCTTGGGTTGACAGACACAGGTCTTGTTGGCTGTGCAGTCTGATTTGTGGCCAGGAGCCAGTCTCATCTTTGGTGCTCAACTGACCGTGGAAACCGTCTCAGGCTAACCAACTCTGGCTCCATCAGGAGACTACAACCCACAAAAGAATTTCTGCCACCAATTGTTCTGTGCTGGGGGGGTCACGATTTATTAGGTGGTGCTTTCTACAACAGGGCAATCTCTTTTTCCAGCTATAATATCCTCATGTGAAGCAATAAGATCCTTAAGAATAAAACAGATCATTTTTCTAAGAGAAATACCTGATAAATCTGCATTTTGGTGAGTAGGTGGCCTCAGGTTATTACTGAAGAAACACATACAATTCAGTGCTAGCCTCAGCCTGTCTTATTCAACAACAGTTCTCATGTGAAGCTAGGGAGACTGAGGCCTTTTTAGATGCTGAATAGAAATACCATGATTTTGGATGTTCCCACCACCATGATTTTTTTCTCCTCCTCTCTGATCATCATTTGCCCAGAATATGTATTTTAAAACAGAATTTATAATTCATCATCTATGTTAGATGGGGTTTTAGATGCTACTTAAGGGGAAAGGAACTTCTATGAAAATGGGTAAGACAGTTCTTCTGTCTTTATAAATTCTCTGTAAACTGTCATTCTAAAATAATTGTTGGGACAATTTATTTAAGAGATTCTTTTAAACAAAGATTATTAGGAATTGAACCGGGCAGTTTGGGGGATTTCTGAAGAGAAGATCCTACCAACCACCAGAGAGAAAAAGTATTTCATGCATGGGCTCAAGAATCAGATGACTTCGGATTCCCCAAAGACAACTTCTAGAAGCTAAAAAGCAAAGAGCAATGCCTTCAAAATCCCAAGGGAAAATGATTTCCAACCTATCATTATTTACCTAGCCAAATATCAGTCAAGAAAAAGCAAGATTAAAATTATTTGCAGAAATTCAAGCCCCCTTCAGTCCATCTCCACCTTTCTTCCCCCTACCCTGGGCCCTTGGAGGCTAACCTGAATTGACTGCATCCACGGGTGGAAAATTCTGAAAGAGATGGGAATACCAGACCACCTCACCTGACTCTTGAGAAACCTATATGCAGGTCAGGAAGCAACAGTTAGAACTGGACATGGAACAACAGACTGGTTCCAAATAGGAAAAGGAGTACGTCAAGGCTGTATATCGTCACCCTGCTTATTTAACTTCTATGCAGAGTACATCATGAGAAATGCTGGGCTAGAAGAAGCACAAGCTGGAATCAAGATTGCCGGGAGAAATATCAATAACCTCAGATATGCAGATGACACCACCCTTATGGCAGAAAGTGAAGAGGAACTAAAAAGCCTCTTGACGAAAGTGAAAGAGGAGAGTGAAAAAGTTGGCTTAAAGCTCAACATTCAGAAAACGAAGATTATGGCATCTGGTCCCATCACTTCATAGGAAATAGATGGGGAAACAGTGGAAACAGTATCAGACTATTTTTCTGGGCTCCAAAATCACTGCAGATGTTGACTGCAGCCATGAAATTAAAAGACGCTTACTCCTTGGAAGGCAAATTATGACCAACCTAGATAGCATATTCAAAAGCAGAGATATTACTTTGTCAAGAAAGGTCCGTCTAGTCAAGGCTATGGTTTTTCCAGTGGTCATGTATGGATGTGAGAGTTGGACTGTGAAGAAAGCTGAGCACTGAAGAATTGATGCTTTTGAACTGTGGTGTTGGCGAAGACTCTTGAGAGTCCCTTGGACTGCAAGGAGATCTAACCAGTCCATCCTAAAGGAGATCAGTCCTGGGTGTTCTTTGGAAGGAATGATGCTAAAGCTGAAACTCCAATAGTTTGGCCACCTCATGTGAAGAGTTAACTCATTGGAAAAGACGCTGATGCTGGGAGGGATTGAGGGCAGGAGGAGGAGGGGACAACAGAGGATGAGATGGTTGGATGGCATCACAGACTCGATGGACATGAGTTTGAGTGAACTCCAGGAGTTGGTGATGGACAGGGAAGCCTGGCGTGCTCTGATTCATGGGGTCGCAAAGAGTCAGACACGACTGAGCTACTGAACTGAACAGGCTCTCTTACCTTCCATTTCTCATAGGATTTGGTCAATGGAAAGTCCTGGCAGAGCTTGGAGGGAGAAAGATGAGATCAGGTTATTTGTCCCCAGCTCCTTCCCTGCCAAGTCAGCTCAGGTTGGCTCCTTACCCAAGGCCAGGGTTCATGAAAGGTGGGCCTCTCCACTCTTTCCAGCAACTTCAGTTTCTCTGGGTTCCAGGAACCACTCTCTTTGCTTGCCCCCATCCTCAGCCCCAGGGTGGGTGGGGAACAGGATCCCTGCAGTGACTATGGTTAGGATATTTCACTGCCCCTGTTGGTTTGCCTTTAACCCTGCCCACACCTTCTTAAATAGACTCTTCATTAGACATTCCTCAATTACCCTATGGGTGTGTGCCCTGTTTCCTGAAGGACCCCAACCTATGCAGTTGCCTGGATGACAGTAGATGGTTTCCCTCACTGCTTGAAGGCAGTATATTTACAATGAAAGGCTTCAGCATTATGTCAACCTGGATATGTATTCCAGCTCTGCCATCTTGTACCTGTGGAACTTTGGACAAGTGACAATCTCTCCACGCCTCCTAGATAAAATGGGGATGTTTATGTGACTTTCATCCCAGTTTCTATGAAGATCGAATGAAACAACCTAGGAAAAAATGCATTGAAGTGCCAGTCATTTAGTGAGGATTTCCCAGGTGGCACTAGTGTAAGGAACCCACCTGCCAATGCCTGAGACATAAGAGAAGTGGGTTTGATCCCTGGGATGGGAAGATTGTCCAGAGGAGGGTATGGCCCCCCACTCCAGGATGCTTGCCTGGAGAATGCTGTGGACAGAGGAGCCTGGTGGGCTACAGCCCATGGGGTCGCAGAGTCAGAGACAATGGAAGCGACTTAGCACGCATGCAGGCACAGTAGAAGGTAATTATTATTATTATTAGCCATGTGCCATGTCTAGCCTGCCAAGAGTTGCCCATACTTTGAAGGGCCAAGTGACCCAAAGGGCAGAGATGCCACCCTCATAAGCCTCAAAACTTCCCTTGTGAATCCTGAAGGGATGCCCAAGAAAATGGAACCACACAGGGACCCACATACCCAACCCTCAAGTGTGGTTTGGGTTGAGGGGGCTGCTCTTGCTTTTGGTGGGGAGGTGAACTCTGACGGGCAGGGTGGAGCATCCTCTGGCTCCCGGCTCCAAGTTCTGCCCACTGTCCCCAGTTCATGATCACAGTGTTCTTTGCCAGAGGTAAATTGAAATCACGATGTATTTCTCAGCAGAATTGTGATCCCGAATACCTAGATGAGGGTTCTTGTTATCTTCCTTTTGAGGGCTTGACTCCCTCCCTGGGATACTTAACCCCTCTCTTCTACCAACGTATGATAACCTCCAGAAAGTCAGCTTTGATGGAGTTCTATCTTTTAGTGTAATTGAAAGTTCCCAATTTGCCCCTATGAAGCCATCTTCCTTTTTTAAATTTGCAATATTCCTTTAGTTCAAGACTTGAGGATCGTTTGTGTGAAGGGGAGCGTGGAACGGAGATGAGGTATAAACAGAAGTTGCTTTTTCAGGGGAGGTAAAAATGAGAAAGCCCAGGTCTGTAAATGTCAGAAACGTGCATACGTTTGTGTGCCTGTGTGCATGCATGCTCGTGTGAATAGCTAAACGTACGTATGAGCTTCTGGGTTTATATAGGTGCATTTTCTTCTTCCTGTGATCACCAGAAATAGCCTCGCTCTGAGATCTGTTGAGAGTCTTCTTGTTAAAAACCTAGGTAGATTCTTCAGTAGAGCTGTCGCCTGCCTTATTTAGACACAGTATTGGTGTGCGCCCACATTTTGCCTCTGCTCCCCATCCATCCTGGCATATGAAAAGTCAAGTCTGGAGACAGGGAGGAGAGACAAAGAGGAAGAAAGGAGTGATTCAGGGGAGAAAAAAAATCAACTTGAGGCTCCTTGAAATAGCACATTCCTTGAAATAGCACATCCCTCACAGTACACTGACACTAATTCACGTATTTAACAAAAAAATTAATTTCAGGGACACAGCCATTGTATGAAGCAGGGTATGCCAGAATCTGACATAAACAGGAAGTGGGTGGGTCAGACTTTAGTTGACACTGCGTAGTGGAAACAGATTCTGTGGCAAAAATATTTATTTTTACATTGGCCCATGGATCTTGCTTGTCATGATTGGTTAGGACATTAAGTCTGATTCTGAGGATAAACTCTGTGCCAAGGGCTGGTGCTGAAGTGGATCCCTGAGGTTTAACCACTTAACTTCCTTCCAGTATTCAGAAGTTAGACTGTACAGAATGATGACCGTTGCTCTGGTTATACAACCTTCTAGACGGGCAACAGTGGACAACCCAAACCTCCTGGTGTCTATTTCCTCATCTTGGGCATGGTGATAATAACTGCTAATTAAAATCATTGTTATGAGAAAATACAGAGAATGCATGAGAGCCTATGCACTTCATAAATGATGGCAGATAATAACTATTACGAAAAGGAGAGGAGGAGGAGGGAAGGAGGAGGGATGGAGAGGGGAAGGAGGGGGGGAACTAATTAAATTAAAAAATCACCCAGAGGGCCATCTGGGGAGCATAAGAGTCATTTTATAGTACCCTTTAAAGAAATCGTGTTCCACATTCTCTTAAATAAGCTTGCTAATTTCCCTGATGGGGCTATTTCTTTGTTTCTAAGCTTCAGCATTTTATTCTGTTGTAATTATACAATATTTCAGGTCTGACATCAAAAAGTGCATCATCTGTTTTTATCTTTCTCAGCCTCATCCACATCCTTAGTGACTGTTGCCAGGTATCCTGGGGTCACCCAAAGTACTTTTGTTCCAGAGACCTTGCAAAGTAAGCCAATGCAGCAATTTAGAAAACTCTTGCTTGTGGACAAAAATACATTAAAACAACCAAGGGAGTGATTACTCTTCAGGATAATTATTTTTAATGCCTTACTAAACACGTTTGCAATGCTTTTCAGGTCCTTTGGGAATCAAATTAGAAGAAAATCTTGTTTGTTTTATTTTGTTGTGTATCTTGGAACTTGATCGTCAGTAAATGTCTGTGATGTTTGCATATTGTGTAACAATCAACCTTCCCACTGCCACTCCTTGCTTCCAAATGCTATCAGGATTTCATCAGTTTTGAATAGGCAACAATATCAAAATACACGGTGGAGAGAATTAATGGTTTCTTTGTGGCTTCTTGGTTATCTTCCTTTGACTATGCTACCAAATGCAACTCTGAAACAGGCTTGTTGTGCTTTGGCGTTTGATCAGCCACTCACTTCAATTCAGTTCCAAACCAGAAGAGCTCCCCCTTGGGGTATCTTGGTTGCTAAACCTGTATGAGGCATCATTGACTACTTTTAAGTATATTAGATATCAGCATATTAGATATCTTGTCAAGTCCTCCTTAAAGTACAATGATGCTTTCCTAATTTTAATAATATTGTGGTTAGCTGATTATGTCACAGGCTACTAGAGGCCCTCTCTCTAAAACCTAACGAAGTGCCCTTTAGTCTCCCTGATCACCATACTGAGGAGTTTAAGAGAATTCTTGGACTTGATCTAAGTGAGACCTGTTACAAGGAGACTTCTTATAGCACAAATTCCACATCCTGTTTCCACTGTGATTGAGTCCTACAGCATAGCCAGACAGTGAGCAAGCTGAGAGCAAGAACTGTGTCTCGCCAGTCCAGTTGCTGGGCCCATAAGAGGGACACAGTAAGTGTGGATGAGTGAATAATAAATAATACGTGTTAGTTGCTCACTTGCAGCCAACTCCTTGTGACCCTATGGACTGTAGCCTGCCAGTCCCGTCTGTCCATGGAATTTTCCAGGCAAGCATGCTGGAGTGGATTGTCATTTCCTACTGTGAGGGATCTTCCCGCCCCAGGGATTGAACCCGTCTCTTGCATTGGCAGATTCGTTACCACTGCAACACCTGGGAAGCCCTGGATGAGTGAATGCTATTATACAAAGATGGTTCTCATCCACCACCAGCTTGGCCTTGGGGACAGCTCTATCACTACCTAGCTGTGTAATCTTGGGTTAATTATGTAATGTCTTATCTGAAAAATAAGGGGTAGGGCTAGAAGCTTTTTAAAGTTCCTCACAGCTGGAACCTGCCGCAAACTGCTGCTTTACCACAGAGAGAATTTATCTTCCATATCCTGTATGCAATGAGTGGTACCTGGTAAGGCACCATATTGAGTTAGGAAAAGGACATGGTGAAAAACTCCTTAGTAGGTGATATTTAGATTCCTCTTGCCCCAAATGATTACTTAAAGCACGTGCAACATGAAAAAGTCCAGCTGTCTCAAATATTCTCATCTTTTGAAAACGGTTCTGTTGATAGACTCCACAAGGTAACTGAAGTCTCTACAGAGTTCTCCATGCATGTAGCCTATCTGAGAGGAGCAGGTGAATTTTTCTTTTTTAAACCCAGCCTCAAAGAGAGAGATGATCAAGGAGCAGTTATGGCATTAATAGATCCACTTTAGATCTATCTATGATAGACATAATTAGAACTGTGTTTAGCAAATACAACTGCCTTGAGGAGATGGGGCTAAATTGACCTAACAGATGTCCATGCTTCTCCAATAATAATAATGATACACTGTGTTTATTTGGACGACGATTAAACTGTTCCTGCTGACTTCAAGGTCCCAGTGCAAAATCCTGGATTCAGATCCTGTGGATTTATCACACCCACTGGAGGACACTGGCTCTCTAAACCTCTGAATGGATTATCCTCTTCCATTAGAGTGGGCTCATCCTTTCCAAAAGATAACATCTTGTTTCTCTGGCCTGAATTTCCCTTGACTTCTTTCAAAATACAATTTGTGAAAACAATGTGTGAGAACACATGACAATGGGAAATACTCAGTGGGAATACTGCAATAAACATGTCAGGTGTATAAACTAGCTGATACTATTTATTTGGTCCTTAAGAAGAAAGCATTGGGATAGGATAAATTGCAATCATTTTTCAACATCTTAGATTTCTCCAATAATGCATATATGTTGGCAAACCTTAGCAGATCATGCTAATTTATTTGCAAGTCATCAAAGGAAAGAATAAAATATATGATTTCAGGCAAATGAATGGACTGGAAAACCAAATTTGGGCAACATCTATATTTTCTTACGCCAGAAATAAACATGTCAACACAGTAAGAGGGTTTTGTCCCACTCCTGGCTGAACTTTTGAGGGCTGAGATGGCTAATATCGAGGGACCCAGCTTTGCGGTCTTTTCTTACAAACTGTTCCATGATTTAAGAAAAGGACAATCTGCAGTGTGACACAGCAAACTAGGTCAGAATAATATTTCTTAATGGCGATTCCTGCAATGTTCTATTAATTACAGCAGCGGTTCAGAATTTTCTGTGCCTTGATGGGTTGTATTTTTAATAAACAGGCACCCATTTTTAAAAATTTAATGTGATATAAAACTGAGTTCCAAGGAATCTCTAATATGTAAGTGATGAAAAACGATGCAGGGGAGAAGCAGACATGTGCCTATCTATATATACACCATACACCAGTGTCCAAAAGATGATCTTTGTGAACATAAAAGTTTATGCTGCCTCTGATTTGTGTGGCTTTTAAAATGCACTCGCAATATTTAGGGATCTTGGAGCATAACATCAGAATAGAAACTCTTTGCCCTAAATTTGCGTGTACTCTCTGGCTTTCTCTCTTACTTACTCCACATGGATTCTCCCTCTTTTCTAGCCAAATTAGTATACCCACAATTCCCTTTGTAGATGGCATCTCTACAACATGCCTCACCTCACAACATTCTTACCTGCCTATTTCTATTGCCACCGTTTCTTGAATCTGGGGACAGGGATCCTCCAGCTCCTCTGGGGTGGGGTAGGGTACTCTAGTTCAAGGCCCGCTCCTCTAAGAAGAATTTTCCTTTCTATCACAGCTAGAAATAACAATCTCTTCTACGGATAATATTCTAGAGCAGGATTTCTCAACCTCAGCACTTACTATCTTAGACTAAATAATTTTTTGTCGTGGGGGGAATGCCCTGTGCATTTAAGAATGTTCAGCAGCATCCCTGGCAGCTACCCACTAGATGCCAGTGGCATCTACCTTCCTACTCCCACAGAGTTGTGACAATCACAGATATCTCTAGACATTGCCAGCTGTCTTTTCCCCTCACCCCAACCCCTGGCGGGGGGCAAATCACCTCAGTTAACCACTGCCCTACAGTTGTTCCCAAATCAAATCACTGATTCTGGAGAACAATGATCATAGGACTTTGGTTCATGCTCTAAGTTATTTGATGATTAACAAATAAAAGATGTTTTAAAAAATTATCAGTTGGGAGTTTCTAAAAATTAACACCAGGTTAACTAAATCAAGTTAGATCCTCAGAAAATTTTAATAGGAGTGTATATTATTGCCTTGTCCCTCTTAAAAAAAGCTTTATAGAACTATAATTTTAATATCACACTATTGAGTTGAAATGAGAAGCCACAAGTTAGAGACTGTCTCTGCAACTTTAGAAACATTATTGTTGAAATTACTAACCATTGCTGATGACTCTTATAGAAAATTCAGTGATATAAATTCCTCTTAAATAATAAGCTCCTTTTGTTGCTAGAAAAGTTGGTCTCTTCTGAAAAACTGGGTTTCTTCCTTCTATTGCATTAACAGAGATATGTAACTAGTTTTATTTTCCCTTTTTGAGTTGGCTGTCAGGAAGCTCAGAGCTAAGATTTATGTTCAATTACAGTAGCTATTCTCATTCTTTCTAACATCAATCCAATCTTTCCTTCTCACTAGCTCCACTTAACTCTTATCTTTCACCTTTTCTCTAACAGCTTTCTTAAATCCATCTTTTTCATAAAATAAAATTTTAAGCAAGTGGAATCCTTATCACTTACCATCAAAACCAGGATGCTTTTGGAAGTAAAGGGAAAATAATAACTAAGCTGGGACAACAGCTTAAACTGAAGCTGCCCTGGGCAAAATCAAAATGTGATGTCACTCTAGAAACACATAATAAATAGATAACAGCAATTACTCCATTCCCAGGTTGGGGATAATTAAAGATAAACATGTGCCCTAAATAGAAAGTCAAAGTTATGTGCTTCTTTCTTATTTAATCATGTGTCAATCTGTTGATTAGAGTTTAACATTTATTATCCCTTGGGAAATGTTGTAATTAGCCTCTATATTAGTAGAGGGAAAAAAAATTTAGGCATTCTTAATCTATTTAATGTCTACAAAAGGGAAGAGGGGGATCCTTCAGATCTGGAACAGTGATCACAATAGAAGTCTCATCTGTTTGTGATTTATGGAGACTTGGAATTAAATGCACTATTGACCAGTATCAGATTTCTAATGACTCTATCTTGTTTTTCCTAAGCGACTTCTCATAAACTTTTATAATATCTTGAGCAGCCCAGCTAATACTATGTTTTAGCCTATTTATAGAACTATTAATAAATGCTGTGTGGTAACTCCAGGAAGACAGTCAAACTGCTTTTTCTCTCTGCTGGCTGAAAACAGTTTCCTGCTTATTTGAAAAAGCATGTAATGACCAACATCTTTGATATATGTTAGATATTCTGCAAAGATCCCAGTGTAACTAAATAAAATTCTAATTTTTATCCTAAAGAGCTCATAGTCAAAAAGGAAACACTGTCAATGCCTTGACTGCAAAGTCTTTCACAAATGAGAGTGAGATATCTATGCAGCCCCAGGTAGTTTAAAAGAAGATAGGAATTTGTTTCTGTGTGAATGCTCAGAATCATGCTATAATTCAAGTTCTGAAGGCTGATCAGCTAATATTCTCTGTTTAGACAAATTAAAATTTAATTACTACCATTTAGATTTCTGACCACATGCCAGGCACCATGTAGGCACTTTACATGTATTGTGTTAATCTGTTCTCAAAACAACTCTATGAGGCAAAGGTATTATTAGCCCCATTTTACAGTTACAAAAATTAAGGCTCATAGAGAATACAAAAGTCACCCAAAGTCTACAGAAAACAAGCAGCAGAGGAGGATTTAAGTCCCAGCCATCTTATCCATAAGCCAGATTCTTCATACTAGTCTGTGCTTCCAGAGAAAGAAGCTACTGGTGTGAAAGCATAAGGCCCTCCTTTGAGCCTAGGAAAATGACCAGAGAAGGGTAACAATAACAGTACCAGCAACATCCACATAGCACACACTCTCTGCCAAGTACTGTGTACATGTATCTCATTTAATTCTCACAACAAACACAAGAGAAAGGCCCACTTTACAAATGAAGGAGAACATGGGAGCAAGGGATGGGCCCCAGTGCTTCCAAGAGTACTCCTGTTAAGATCACCCTGATAGTTCTGTGCACTGCCTGGCACTTTACGGTTTTCAGATCACTCTGTATACTGTATTTCATTGTTTTCACCATCATCCTTTCCCAGATAAGGGTACTGAAAAACCAAGAGCCTAAGTTATTTCTCCAAGGCCATGGTCATTGGCAGAGACAGGATTTGAGTCCAGGTTTTCTTGTAGCTAGCCTGGGATTCTTTATTTTGGACCTGGCTGCATACCTGAAATGTGACTACAAGAAGGCAATCCTAAACTTTTCAAGCTGACTTTAGCCTTGAGCCTTCTGTACTGAATGGAAAGAAGTTGATTTTGAAGCAAAGTTACATATTTCCCGTTTCAGGGCCCAGGTGTAGGGCACAATGATTTCAATTTACTTTATTTTATGATCAGAATGTTGCCTTTTATTTTTTCAAGTACATACCTTTTTAAAATTTTTATTATTTTTTAAAAATATAAATTTATTTATTTTAATTGGAGGTTAATTTCTTTACAATATTGTATTGGTTTTGCCATACATCAACATGTATCCACCACAGGTATACATGTGTTCCCCATCCTGAATCCCCCTCCCTCCTCCTTCCCCATACCATCCCTCTGGGTCATCCCAGTGCACCAGCCCCAAGCATCCATGCATTGAACCTGGGCTGACGACTCGTTTCATATATGATATTATACATGTTTCAGTGCCATTCTCCCAAATCATCCCACCCTCTCCCTCTCCCTCAGAGTCCAAAAGACTGTTCTATATATCTGTGTCTCTTTTGCTGTCTCACATACAGGGTTATCATTACCATCTTTCTAAATTCCATACATATATGTTAGTATACTGTATTGGTGTTTTTCTTTCTGGCTTACTTCACTCTGTATAATAGGTTCCAGTTTCATCCACCTCAATTTACTTTAAGGTGGCAACATCCTATCTTGAGATCAGACTCTTAAGCAAAGGGCTTCCCTTCCTGGCCTTCTCCCTGATCCAACAAGAACAAAGATTGCTACCAATCTCACACCAATCTCTAGAACTCATTCAGTTCAGTTCAGTCCCTCCGTCGTGTCCGACTCTTTGCGACCCCATGAATCGCAGCACGCCAGGCCTTCCTGTCTATCACCAACTCATTAGTTCTTCATAGAAGCAAAAGGCAAAGCAAAAGAAAACCAGACTGTATGTTAATATAGATAACAGCCACCATTTATGGAGTACTTCCTATGGGCTAAAAAGTTTACGTGCCTTATCTCATCTAGTTCTCACAACTTGAATAGGTGTTGTTATTTTTACCTTTGAAAGGAGAAAGTCAAGTTTTTCAGTTTCAGTACCTTTCAGTCCCTCAGCTAGTGCTGACAATTTTAACGCAGCTCCACCTAAACAGCTATCCGACTGATTCCGTAAAGTCCAGCCGCCTGGTGGGCAGACACTTTCCTAGACCAAGTATTCCAAATCCTTCAGAATCTCTCTGCGTCTTGCCAGTAGGATGGGATACTTACTAAAACATTAAAATATGGCAGTGTGGGTAGAGGGCAGAATGAAGGGAGAGCGATTTGGTGCTGCCATCCCCAGGCCTCCTGGTTCCTTATAGCGCAATTATCACCATATGAAAGCACGTGACTTGTAGCTTGTCTGTCACTCCTACTGGAATGTAAGATCCATGCGAGGAAGGCAGACCTTGTCCCCACATTGCTTTAGTCTCAGTCCCTGCTACAATGCCTGTCACATAAGATGTGCCAGTGAATAGTTGCTGCATGGTGAATAAATGAATAGAAATGAAAGGATAAGGATGCCCCTGCTGGAGATAAAGGGGAGACTATTCCCTTTTTCTGGTTGACTCCATGATTTAAAAAAAAAGCTTCAGAGCAATCATTCTGAAAACAAAACAACAACAAAATGCCCTGCTTTGCCAAGATTTACGGAGAGCCTTGGTTATGGGTTTTTCAAGCCACTGCTCCTTTTATCGATTTTTGCCTTGGGTATACCTCTGCTAGGAATTCTGGCAATTCCCTTCCCTCGCTCCCCCACACCTCTTCTCCCGGTCGACCTCTAGTGAACACCCATCCTTCTCCTGCTGACCAGCTGCATATCCGGGTTCGCAGACGAAGGCCCAGGTGGCTCTACACTAATGGCTCATCCGTTATCTGTATGAAGAGCCAGTGCCTTTCTGAGCAGTTGGTTTTTTTTTTTTGAAGCTAAACATTCTATAGAAAGCAATGTCTTTTGTTCTTTATCTCTTCTTTCCTTATTCCTGCGCTTCTGATCAAATATATCCTTTAAAAAAAAAACCAAAAACTCTTTACTGAATATTCCAAATCCAAACTGTTCACATTTTTCCTTTCTTTCACACATTTTGAGCACCACAGTGCTAACAGACTTCTCTAAAGAATATTCCTTTCGTGCCCTGCCATGGCCCCCATGTTCCTTGCTTAACATTTGGATATTTTTACAACATATTCAGTTTGAAAGATAATACTGATACCTTGTTTTATATGAACATTTATACACCAGGACCCTGGCAAGGGACTGAGTTCATTGGGATATTTTATGGCTTAATTCATCTGAATGATTTATATCTCGTTTTGTCTAAGTATTTATGCTAATAAATTTAACAGATTCCCCCTTACTGCCTGGTCCTTCGTTTTCTTCAGGGGGTCAAAGTGAGAGGAAAATAAAGCAGCGTGTTACTAAAGAAAGAAGGAAGAAATTGGCACAACTGATTTAGAACACAAATAAAATTACAACACAAATAACATCTCTGATTACAGTTAAGGTGGGGCAAGTTAAAAAAAAAATCCTAGATTTAGACAGAAACGCTATTTCTCAAAGGCAGAATCACAAAAGTGGCAGAATATTTAGCAAGCTAATTTACTGAGGAAAGTTTTGTTCCTATATAATTAAATCCAACACTGAAGGAAAACTGACAACTATTAAATCGAGTGCAGCCTGAAGAGGGAAAGGGGATAAGATAAAATCCAATCTATAAAATATATTCCATTATCTTTTATAGGTTAAAAGAAATTCTTGGAAAGAATCTTCTAAGATGAGAAGATTTTAAGATTGTGAGGATATTTATTCTTTTACAGGTGCAGAGTAAGTTCGGGGTTTGTTTTTTTTTTTCTCTTGGTTTTTTTTCTTTCCCCCCTTTTTTTTTCTCCTGTTGTTTGCAAAGTTGAATCTGGGGTCAGGAGTTCTAATTGTAACCTCAGACTGGAATTCCAGATGGTGCGCTCAGGACTAGAAGCAACTCTCAGCTCATCAATTTCATAGGCCAGCGTATCTGCTCTGGCCACGGCCCGGCCTCCATCCCCACTGTGGCATTAATGCAGAACAAATTGAGACATATCCTCTATATAATTAGTTCCAGAATTTAAAAAGATTTACGGTATAATAATAGAGGCAGCGCTGCGGAATCCTTTCATTGGGGACTCTCGCGGTGGCATCAGAACAGACGGGTAACCCTGACCGCTTTGGACACTGCGAGCCGGGGGTGCAGGAAAGGGGAGTTTTGCTCTGCGTACCTGGTAGCGAGCACCGGTCCTGGGACCCCAAACCAACTGAGTCTGAACCGTAGATGGTGGATTGGCCAAAAAGTCCAGTTAATTTTCACGTGAACGGAGGGTAGACAATAACAAAAGCCCTTCTCTTACTTTTTTTCAGTTTAGATAAATGAAGCTGGGATTTCCACCGCCTGCGCGGGGATGGAAACCAGCCTAAGCGCCTGCCGCCGCCCGGGGTAGGCAGACTGCTAAGAGCTGCAGTCGGCGGGGAGGAGAGAGCAGCGGTCAGACGCGTGGAGCTCGGGCACTGGCCTCTGCGCGAGGCGCTAAATAGAGCGCCGGTTCCTCCCGCGCAGCCCACCACTCCTTTCTGCTGTTTGCGGCCCCGGGCGCGGGCAGGCGGCCCCAGCCCTTGACAGATCGCAGCGACTCGGTGTGTTTATTCAGTTGTCGGCGGCCGCGGGGGTGACGCCCGGAGCGCGGCTCCGGAGTACGGTCTGGTCCCTGGGGCCGCGGCTACAGGGCCAGGCTGGGCGCTTAGTCAGATCCAGTTGACGGTGCCGGGGTCAGAGTGGTGTGGGGGTAGGGGTGGGGGTCAGAAGACCTCCCTCCCCCTCCCACTCAGCCTCGATTTAAAAATCGTGGAATAATTAAGCCCCTTCCAGGCCAGGATGAACTTTACCAATGACACCAAAGCCACGTAGCTTTCCAGCATCTCTCTTCCTCCTTCCTTTACTCTCCATTCCATTAGCTCCAAAGAGTCAGAGGGTGGTGGGTTAAGTTCTCGGTTTTGCCACTAAGTTGTTCAATGTCCTTGGACAATAATAATAAGAAACTGTAACGTTCATCGAGGACGTAGGCCAACACTATCTTCTGTCTACTCCTGAAGACCCCTTGAGGGTGGGTACTAACAGCTCATTATTCCCTGTGACCACAAAGGAAACTGAGGCTCCCGGCAGCTACAGACCGCGTCTATGGTCCTCCAGCTGCTGGCTACCTGGTGGGGAGCTGCGACCCCTTTCTCTGTCCACCAACCCCTTGCTCTTCACCACTGCACGCCACAGCTGCCTCTCCTCCCTCTGCCTGGGGCTCAGTTTCCTTTTCTGTAGAACGAGGAGTTGAATTTCTAGCTCTGCCAATCGGTGGTTCAGACCACATCCTCTGCCAGAGGTGTCCTCGCTATCTGGGGGTTGGGAAGGTGAGTGAGAGAAAGGAGTGGCCAGGTCTCCGCAGCCCTCAGATCCCTGGGACCTTGGGATGCCGCCGATCGCCCTACCTGCTGGGGAGGGCAGAGGTTGGATCTTCTTTCCAACCAGACTGCCTGCCCAGCTCAGGGCGCGGAGGCTAGCCGAGCGTGCCCGTCCCCTGGGGAACCGCAGAGCGCCCGCTGAGAACGTTGTTTCACCGAGGGAAAAGTGGAGAGCGTAGGGCGCCGGATGAGCGCAGTAGTTTGCCGGCTTTCCAGGGTTGGCTCCGGGGCGCCTGGGCTCAGGGCACGGACGCGGGCGAGGCCGAGGGACCTTCGAAGACCTCATCTCGGGGGGAGGCTGAGGCTTCGGATGCACAGCACTTATTTCTTTGCGCTGTGGGTTGCAAGGGACTCCTCCCACCGCTTCGGACTACAAGGTCTGGGCGAGGGGGTACCCCAGAGTCGAAATGGGGATCGCATCACTGCTTTTCCCTCCCTCAAGAATTTTCAGGCAACAAGTAGAGTCCTAAATTTCCTAGCCCCCCTCCCCTTCCTTTCACCTCACCCCCAGGCGAAACCTTTTTTCCCCCCTTAAAGTCAGAGAGTAAAGCGCTCTCGCTCTCTCTAGGATTCAAAACCACAAAAGGTCACAATCAAGCCACCCTTTTCCAAATACCCCCAACAAACTGCAAAGAAGGATAAAAAAGAAATAATCTCAAGCTTTCCCGTTTAGAAGTGGAAATCCCTGGCTTTTCATAAATGGCTCGCTTTCCCTCACAGCGCTTGAGCGAGTCCTCCTGAAGAAAAAACGACTTCGAAGTATAAGTAAGAACGAAGGGTGTGAGACAGGGGTTTGGGGCGTCCTAGGGGGCAACTTGGCCTGAGAAGCCTTATCTCGAGAGGCCTTTCTCCATCAAAAAGACATAAAGCCCATGTCCTCTGCCCAGCGCTGGAGCCCTGCTCAGGTTTACAGATGCGGCGTGCGGGAGAGGAATGGGCGGCCCACAACGAGTGTGGGCAAGAAGGAGCTGGCCTCGAGAGCCTTTTCACTTTTTTAAAAAGAGAAAGAAAAAGCTTCTGAGCGCAAACATCGAAAAGTCAGGCACCAAAGTCGTGCAGAAAGGTGTCCATCACTGCGAACGTGGTCCGGGTATCAAATGGGTAGCGCCTGTTCCCGACCTTTGCCCTCAAGGCTTCCTGCGCTTCCAGGACAAGCGACCTCCAGAGGAGGGTCCTGTACTTAGCGTGTAGGTGCCACACACGCCGCGGGGCCGCACCCAGAACTCCTGGCTTTTACTTAGCGCAAATTAATTAGAACCAAAGCTCCTTGTGAGTAAAGCAAGGCTTTAAAAACGCCCAGCTTCTTTATAAAACTGCAACCACCTTGATTGTTGCTTCACATGGGCTTGGCTGAACATATTCGGGCCCCATCCGCGGCCAGCCTCGTGTCAGAGGCCAAGCGGCACCCGGCCGCTTCGCGCCCGGGGCTCCTGGCAGTCCCAGGCTGCGCCGTCGCCGCAGCCTCCTGGGTGTTTCCACGCGCCCCTGAAGCGCACTCCAATCCAGGTTCCCAGATTCTAGAATTCCCGCACTCCAAGCCCGGTTCCCTAGGCTTCTAGCCTAGGGTCTGTCTTCCGATAGAAGCCGACTATTTTAGAAAAACCAACAAAACTAAACAAAACCTCAAACACCTGTTCTGGGGCGTGGGACCCCCAAAGAATGACTAGGTGGAGCCAGGAACCTGACTTGGCTGCGCCAGGCTCTGGGAGCTCCCAACCGTAAGAACCCTGCCTTGGGCCGCTTGAGGTTCTCCTCCGTCCCCTTAACCTGGCTTGTGCCTCTTGGGCAGTCACCACGCATCCAGAGTGGTATTCCCGACTGGAATGAGCGGAGGCAGAGCTCAGCAGGAGCCGCTCCGGGAGCCAATCTCACCTCCAAGGACTTCGTATCCAAACCTTCCTCACTCCCTACCCTCCACACTCGGCGCCAGGATTCTCCGACCGGAATCTGGGCATTTCCCTAAGGGTTTTCTTTCCTCCCAAACTAGTCGCCATTCTGTTTTCCCGGCGTCACCGTCGAAGAGTTAGATACTCCTCACTAGAAAGGGAGATGAAGTGTCGCTGGCACCGATTTCAGGTACGCGGAAACCGCCTTTCTCTGGGCGCAAACCTCACCATGTCGCCAGTCAATGGAATTACGCTCCGTTTATTAAATTGATGCAACCTCCAGGTCACCCATCTACGCCTGAGTCTGGCCTCTGGAATCCACAAAAAGCCACCCCACTCCCCAGTGACTCTGAGATTATGACCACCAGTCCAGTCTGACGGCTCTTGAAGCAAGAGCCGGACTCGCCGGCGCAAAGCAAGGAATCCGCCTTTTTGAAGTCCAGGAAAGTTCTCTGCAGCTATTCCGAAGTTCCCGCCCTCGTGGAGCCCCCCGCCCCTCCCTCCAACCCGCCCTCCCCGACTAACAACCCCATCCCCACCCTCACCACACAGGGATGCAGGGGGGACATTCCCTGCTCACCTGGAGCGGCTCGCCAGTGCCGCGAGGCGCCCACACTCGCGAAGGCCGAGAAGGGGAGGTTGGGGGGGGGGGGAGGCCTGTGTCCCACAGGCCAGCGGAGAGCGCGTGGCGGGTAGGAGAGGAGGGTGTCTCTGAGAGGGACGCTCCCTCTGGCCCGCCCCCCACCCCCACTGCGAGGACGCCCCCAAGGAGTCGCGCGCCCTGCCTGGATCCGCTAGGGCTGCTGTGTGAATGGAGCCGCCGAGACTCCTGACTCCTCCTCCTCCCCCGCCGCCGGCCCCTCTTATTTGAGCTTTGAGAAGCTGGGGGCAGCCAGGCAGCTGGGGTAAGGAGTTCAAGGCAGCGCCCACACCCGGGGGCTCTTGCAACTCGACCGCCTATCCGCTCCCCCCGTCCCTCCCTCCCTCCCACTCATTCACTCACCCACCCACCCAGAGCCCGGACGGCAGCCCAGGAGCCGGGGCCCCGCCGCCTCCTCGCCGCGATCCTGGACTTCCTCCTGCGGCAAGAGCCGGCGTCCACGTGTGCCCCGGAGCCGGCGTCTTCGCACACGCTCCGGCCCGCGCCTGGGTGCCTTCAGCAGCCCCAGCTGCCGGGGATCCGGGGTCCGGAAAGCATCTGGGCCAAGTTAGGCGAGGCGGAGTCGAGCGCCGAGCGTCTGCAAAGCCGGAGGGCCCGCGGAACGTCCGGGTTTGAGTCCCAGCAGATGGGCTCCGACGTGCGGGACCTGAACGCGCTGCTGCCGGCCGTACCCTCGCTGGGCGGCGGCGGCGGTTGCGCCCTGCCCGTGAGCGGCGCGGCGCAGTGGGCGCCGGTGCTGGACTTTGCGCCCCCGGGCGCCTCGGCTTACGGGTCCTTGGGCGGTCCTGCGCCGCCGCCGGCTCCGCCACCACCCCCACCGCCGCCGCCGCCTCACTCCTTCATCAAACAGGAGCCGAGCTGGGGAGGCGCGGAGCCGCACGAGGAGCAGTGCTTGAGCGCCTTCACCGTCCACTTCTCTGGCCAGTTTACCGGCACCGCTGGAGCCTGTCGCTACGGACCCTTCGGTCCTCCGCCCAGCCAGGCGTCGTCCGGCCAGGCCAGGATGTTCCCCAACGCGCCCTACCTGCCCAGCTGCCTCGAGAGCCAGCCCGCTATTCGCAACCAGGGTAAGCGGGCAGGGGAGCGCCCCCTGCACGCGGGGCGGTGGCCGCTGGGCTGTGACCGCGCGCGGGCACTCCCCTGTCCTACCACTTCCCTGACCACAGCTCTTACCCGGTCGCCTCCCCAAGGACTGTGAGGGTAGAGGAAGCCGCAGCTGGGGGAGACAGGAGGCCCGGGGAGAGGAGGAAGTCCACGGCGTGGGTTCCCGACATCCTCCAGGGCGGGGAACCGGGGAACCGGACCCTTCGCATGAGCCGGGAGGTCATCTGGGGGCCCTTGGACCCCAGGAAATTCCCAGACTATTCCCCGTGGGGATGGGAAGCGGGAACCGGTGCAATGCCTGACTCTGCCTCGGGAAGAGGTTTTGTCGCCTAAGGCACCACCAAACTGTCGGCAAGCATTGGCGTTTTAGGACCCTGGATTCGGAGTCGGACCAGCGCGTGGTGAGCAGCCCTTGCTGCGTCTGCCCGCCAAAAATGCCAGGAGCCCCTCTGGCCCTAATGGAGGCACCATAAGTACCTTGGAGCCCCAGGATGAGTAAATGAATGAGCTGGAGACAAAATAGTGGCTTTCCTAGATCCATGTCCCTGTTTGCGTTTGGCTCCAGTGTATAGTAGTGTAGAAGTGGATAGCTCCTGGGTGCCAGGTCAGGTGCGGCCACGCGGGCTCCAGGGCTGGAGGAGAACCCCGTTTATCCGATTCCAAACCCTGCGCGACAGGGTCCTACCACAGGCGATGAAATGAGGCCAGAGCGCCGGCTTCCTTCCAGCCCGCCTCAGGCGCCTCCTAGTCGTTGAACCCGGGTTGTAGCTGGAGAAAGATTTTTGCAAGACTTGAAAGTTAAAACAAAGAGAGGTTTATTTTCCGTTTTCAGTCCTCGTACAGCAAGGGACACAGCTGTAGGTTTCTCATCTTGAGCCGTCGCCCGCTTTTTCTCAGGGACCAAAGCAGAATCAATTACGCCGAACTTCTGCATTTTATTTTGTTTATTAGACATATGCGCTGTTGTGAACCTAAACCAATTCTGGTTGATTCGATGTTTTAGGAGATGCTTTAAAAACGCAGGAGCGGATGCTTTTCCTAGAGCAAAAATTCGCTCGGGCCTAGGACTAGTCTGTTTTTGGAATGCGTGGGTTGGGAGCAGAAGAGTGCATACTGTTTGCAGGAGGTGCTGGGGCGCCCAAGGAGCGCGGAAGAAGGGCGGTGTTTTTCCCGCTTTCCCGCGCAAGTTCTAAACGCATATCTTCTTTCGCGCGACCCCATTCACACCCAGCCGAGAGCACCTGGCCCGCCAGAAGCTCTGGCGAAACCGAAACCACCCTCTTCTCTTCGTTCGGGGAATCTGGGATTCATGTCCTGTGGAAAACCTCAAACCCACCCATGAGGTCCCTCCACTCTGAGTCTTTCGTGAAGGAAAACTAGTGTTTGGAACTCATGGAGTATTGGAACATCTCAGTGAGGATTGCAGACTCTTGTTCTCTGATCGTACCACATCTAATTAGCACGTTGGTGTAACCTTTGGTAAATCTCCAGGTCTCAGTTTCTCTTTCTTGTAAGAGAGCCAAGACGCCCAACCTGATGTCTGACTCTGGTTTGAAGTTCTATGCTACATAAGTCCGACTCCGCCCCCGCCCCCCAACCCGGGTTCTAAACACAGAAGGCAGCAGCCACCTAAACTTGGTTGGACCTAAAAGAGCAAGACTGGCAGGCAGGTGTATGAGGTGAGTGAGTCTCTGTTTGGTAGTGTGCTATTTGAAGACACCTTAGAAACCATTTAAGTACCCCGTGTGCAAAATACCATTATCATTTTGAGTCCATCTAGGTTCTGTAGGGTTTTTGGAACCAGGACTCTGTGGCTTTGGTTGGGTCCTTGTGTCCAAACTTCTACAGGGTCATCTGATGCCCAGATTTCCATCAACTCAAGTCTCAGGGTTGAGACTGTGGGCTTCCTAGCCAGCCAGCACTACACGTAAGGGGAAAAATCTTAATTCCTCTCTAGAGGATAGGCCTGAGATGTCAAACAGAAAAGGGGCTTGGGAACTGGGGACCACGACTAATAGGTAAAGGAGCCTCCCCCACCCCAACATTCTGGGAAATTGCTCAGTAGAGAGGCCACAGACCCAGGCCACAGCCTGTAAGCTGGTTCCTGTCTTTAGGCTTGGGTTTTCTCTTGTGATGAAAACATAAGGGGTCATGCTTGCCCAGTCTCTGTAAGTCACTTGGCAGCTGGGAGTTGGGGTGGGATGTCAGAAGCCACTCGTGGCTCAGCCCTGGCGTTGGCAACCAGATTGGGCCCTGAGATTTCAGATTTATTCTCTTGATTTCTGGGCTTCCTGCAGCTCCCCCAGGAATGTAGAGTCTTGGCGGGAGGCTTGAGTTGGGGAAAGCAAGGGCAAGAGTTCCTTCCCCACAGCCCATCAGCTGGCCAAGGTCAGTTCCAGGGGAGAGGAGTAAAGATTCTGGATCCCAGTCTCTACGCAGGGCAACCTTCAATGGCTCAGGGAAGGAGACAATTGCTGGCACTCTTGCTTATCTCCCCACTCCAAGGTATCATACCTCAGTTGAGTTTTTTATTAGTTTCTTAATTATACCTGTATTCTAATCTTGCTTATAAATACTCATTCAGGAAACACTTATTGAGCACTTATTCTGTGCCAGGCACTGGAGACTGAATGTTAAGAGAGAATGTCTTATCCTTTGCAAGAAGCTCACAGCCTGACACTGGAGTAAATCTAGACTCTAAGAGATAAGGTGTCCAGGAGATCTCTCTCTGGCCGAACCTGGACCCAAACCCAGACCATTCTAGGCTATTTCAACCTCCGTTTCTAGGGATCTTGGCCTCCATGTTGAGATGGATTTCTTCTTCCCTGCTGGACAGGCACCGAACCCACTGTAGCCTGGATGTGACCCTTGGGGAGTTTGTCAGGAGGGTGAGGACTTGCATTCCCAAACTGAAGTGCGAAGTTTCGGAAGGGAAGAGGAAGACTGCTTGAGAGTCTTGAGCGATTTCCCCAGACCCTCTGACGCTCAGAACCCTATCCCTGGAGGATACCTGGTTATCACTGGGCCACCTATTGTCACAGGGGGACACCAGCACAGCCCTAGGGCCAAGGGCGCCCCCCTCGGGTCGCTTTGGAGAGGGTATTTCGTTGCTAGATAACCTTCCCGTATGCTGCCGCTGCCGCAGCTGCGGAGTCATCATTTTCAACCCTTGGGACCACCTTCCTGATTGAGCCTGCTGTCCCTCCACCCGTCAGCTTCCGCGGGCCATGCTGTTCCCGGACTCCTCCGCTGCGGCGGGCGGGGGAGAGAAGCGCAAAGCGTGTGTCGCTGCTCCACGCGGTCAAGGTTGCACTGCTTTGCCGGGCCGAGAGGAACCGTGGGAAAGGCGCTACCTTGGCCGCTCGAGCCTCTCCCTCTAAGGCCTGTAACAATACAAGGAATCTTTGAACACGCTGTCCCCTTTGGCCGGCAGCTGTCTCTCCTCCGGCCCCCGGCCCCCGCCTCCGCGCTCTCCGCGCTTGGCTCAGTGCAAGGCCCGGGACCACGCGCTCTAATCAGTCCCGCATCCGATAAGCTTCTAATTTAAAGGGCCCTCTCCCCTCCTCTATGAGGGCGCTTTCACCGATGTGCACCCCCTCTCCGGGGATGGGGGCCTTGGGAGCCTCGCGGGGCGCGGAGTTGAGGCAATCCACGCAGGAGCGGCCTCCCGCAACCCCTTGGCCCTCGCCGCGCACCTATGGTGGCGGGGGCCGTCTCCGGGGACAGCACGGTGCTCCGGCCACTGGCTCAGGAATGGAGAAGGGTCCGTCTAGAGACAACTTCTTTGTCGCTCCTGTTTCTCCTCTTTATTTAAAAAACAGTTCTTTCAAAATTCGGCCTTCCCCCTGTAAGACTGGGCGCTCCGAGCCAAATTTCGCTTGTCAGCTGATTGGTAGGCCTCAAACAGCGCGGCCTCCGTTCCCAAAAGGAAGTGCCTGGAAGCGCCAGCGTGCTCACCCACTCCTGACAGCTAGCGGGCCGGGGGTTATCGTTGCCCACTTAGCAGGCCAGAAATAGAGGCCTCTGGGGTCATGCAAATTGCTAAAGCTGGTGGCTTCTTAAGTTGTCAACCTGTGGCGCCAACTGGTGCGAAAGACTTGTACAATTCGTTTATTAAGACCTGCTCCAACCTTCCCTACGGCTCTTTAACACACCACATTCCCCAAAGTGGACTGTAGAAGCTTGGTTATTGTTTTTGGTTTTTTTTGTGTGTGGGGGGGGCGTTTAAAAGACGTGGGTTTTACCTTTCACTATTCAGTCTAAGTCTTCAGGGACGTTTGTTGTAGAGCCCTGATTATGCCTGGGGCAAGAGTTGGAGAATGAGGGTTGTTTGACTCACCCTACTCCCAAGAATTGAGGAGGGGGGGTGGTTGGAGGCTCAGCTCAGTGCAAGAGGCGGGGCCCAGCGAGGGCGGGGTGGGGGGACTGGGTTCAGCCCAGTGGCCCTGCAGGGAGCTGGTGTGAGCTTCTGGACTAATATTCCTCACTTGGCCAGGACCTCAGTTCAGAGACTACGGAGCCCTGCCTCCAGGAAAGGACCCCACCATTGGGTTCAGGACTCAGAACTGATCCTTATCTTAGCTGGAGGATGCTTTTCCCCCAGAGGCAGCTACGGTTTTGCAGAAGCCAGTGGGGTAAATGTTTCAAGTACTTTGGTGACAGTAATCACAGGAGACTACGTTTTTTCAACCACCAACACGCGTTTTTTCCCCCCTCACCTTCGGAAAGCTGGGGAAGAATGCCGCGACATTGCCTTCGGTTTCTCGGCAGGGAAACTGAGGCATTGGACCCCGTGCGTACCATGTATGGAAAGGGAAGTACACTGTCAGGCACACTCTGAAACAAAAAGGTTTCCCGGCCTGGGACGCGAGGAAGTCGGCCCCTACAGTGATGGTCACAGTCCGATCCGCAGGGCGCTAGCTGGGTCGGAGGAAGGACGGAGGAAGGCGCAGGGTCGAGGCCCGCGGGCCCAACTTGAAAGGCCCCCCTTTTTTTCCCCTCACCAGCTTTCCCGAGGGCTTTGGGTGTCAGTGGTGTCGGGTCGCGCAGCCTCAGACAGATAACATTACTCAGTAATTACTCTCCCCCATTTAAAGCCCAGGCCGTTTAACTGGCCCCGAGTAATTAATGAAAGTTGGTGCGCGGGCCTCTGATTTACGGCTCCGAGTCAGCGCCGGGTCAGCCGAGCAGATCCATTGTGGTCGCCCGCCGCTGCCCCTGCGCGAGAACCGCGCTGTTTTGTTTTGGGGGGGAGAACGACTTTCTCCGCCGAGCGGCTGAAAGTTTTCATACTGGCGAGGTTCGGTGCAGAAGCCGCGGACGTCGTGAAAGACAAGGGCGTAAATAAATTGGGAAACTCTGGGGAGGTCTGGAGTTTACTCGGGAAAGGGCGGGGAGCATGAGCCGAAGTCACACTGGGCCCGGCTTCCCTGGGGGCTGATGGGCGCGGGATCTGAATGCGGGGCTGGGTGCTCCTCGCCCGGTTTCTGGTTCCCAGGGTCCCTGACTCCCCGCTGACGCTGTTTCTCTCTCGGCCTCGTCCGCAGGATACAGCACGGTAACCTTCGACGGGACGCCCAGCTACGGTCACACGCCCTCGCACCACGCGGCCCAGTTCCCTAACCACTCTTTCAAGCACGAGGACCCCATGGGCCAGCAGGGCTCGCTGGGTAAGCCGGGGTGGGGGTGGGGGCTTCTCCCCTTCTTCCATGCCACCCCTGCCTCCCCAGGAATTTCCAACCCACAGCAAATTGGGGAAGGGAGAAGAGGACAGCTAGAAGAATTTTAGAAATAGCCTAATCTCAAAAGAAAAGATTGTTTTCCCCCACTCCAAGTCTGTTAGCCCCACTCCGCCGAGACTGCGAATGTCCAGAGGGTCTTTTCCGTGTTCTGTGCGGTGACTGCTTAAAATAAGGTAAAGGGGGAAGCTTAGCTCGCTGTGATCTGGACACCCGTCTCTCGGCACGGCCCGGGCATCCAGGCCCCCGTGCGCCCTGCACAGCCTGGGGGCCCAGCCCCCGCCCGCGGCCCCGCACCCCCAGCCCTCTGCGCGCGCTCACCCGGCCCTCCTGGCTCTCTGCAGGGGAGCCGCAGTACTCCGTGCCGCCCCCAGTCTACGGCTGCCACACGCCCACCGACAGCTGCACAGGCAGCCAGGCCCTGCTGCTGAGGACGCCCTACAGCAGGTAGGAAGGCGCTCCGCACCGGGTCTGGGTCCCCGCGATCCCGGAGGGGGCGCTTGAGCTGGCGGGCCCTGGAGTGCGAGTCCTGGAGGCCACAGGCGCCTCGAACCCACTGGGCTCCCTGAAGCAAATTAAAGCCCATCTCTTGGCTCCTATCTGAAAGACGTAGGTTCCCCGGTCTCCTGGTGGTCTTACTTTGAATATCAATGAGGGCGGTTACCGTTTGGAGCCGAAGAGCGGAACTTTGAGGATTTTATTTTTATTTTTATTGTTTGGGAAGGGCTCTTTGCTGGGAGCACTTCAGCCTCCTCGGGATCAAAGATTAAACCCGGGGTCCACTCCCACCCACTCAGCGAGTTTGTCTCCCTTTTCCAGCCCCCTCCTCGCGCGCTGGACACACTCGCCAGCCTTCTCTGGGACCATTTCGAGGGCGCGTACACTCGAGCCACCACCTTCTCCCCACCCCAGTCCCCCAGAGGCTCGGGTGCGGCAGCGCCCCGCAGCCCCGGACGGGGTGCGGGATTGCAGGCCGGAGGCTGCGGTGTCTCCGGGGAGACAGCTCCAGTCCGCGCCCGCCCTTCTTCCTGATCCCGGGAGGCGGAAAACCAGCTTCTTCTCCCTCCAAGCTCTTTTCCTGTCCTTCGTGCCTCCTCGGCGCTTGCTCCACCCTCCACCTTCTCTTCCCCCAAATTTATTCTTCAACTTTGGGTGAACTTGGCCGGCATCCCGCGTCGCCGATAGGGTTGCCTAGTAACTACACCCGCCGGAGCCGGGAGGGAAGTGGCCGCTCGCGGCCTTTTGAGGCCGGGGATTGGGCGCGCATTACCTCATTTTCCACCCCCTACCCCCGACCCGGTGCTGCGGGGATCCTGATACCGACTGCCCCAGACTCATCTCCATCTTCCCTCCCCTCGTTTGGAAGACCCGGGGCTGACGTCAAGGGAAGGAGGTAGTGAGGTAATGAAGGAAGGAAAAGCGCCTGCCCTGGGAGATTGGTGGAAGGAATGGCCGCGCCTGGGGGCCCTCCAGTCCCACAGGTGGAGGAGGGGAAGGGGGTCTTCGTTTCCGAGCTCACAGCGGCTCATCCCAACCCCAGCGCCCCGGAGTATTTAGGAAACCGAGCCTAGGACACTGGTCTGATTCTCCCATCCTGGAGAGGGACAGGGTCCAGCCCACCTACTTCTCTAGGCCTAGAGTACACAGACTTCGGAAACCTTTCCTTTTGACTGGGGAAATCCGGCATATCTAATCTGATCTTGGATTCAAGATCACGTTTGTTATTTATTTTTTTTTCTTTCTTTACGCCCGACCTTCACTAGATTTTTTTTTTTTTTTAAGGGAGAGAGAGCAGAAAAAAATAAAGCATGTAGTTTGCCCAGGTTCAGGAAGATTTCCTGGAGAAGGGCATGGCAACCCACTCCACTATTCTTGCCTGGAGAATCCCATGGACAGAGGAGTCTTGTGGGTTACAGTCCATCGGGTAGCAAAGAGTCAGGACACTACTGAGCTACTAACACTTGCCCAGGCACAGATTGAATGATCACACCTTCTCATCTTCCTGTCTCCCTCCCTAGCTGGTAGAACCCAGTTCTGTTCTTGGTACAGCAGGCTCAGGGATCTGCTCCGGGCAGACATCTCTGCACTTGCCCTTGGTGGTTCAGCTCACTGGAATGGGTACAGAATCTGAAATATCTGTTGTACAGCACCTCCCCAACCAAAACTGAGATGGTGGGATCATTGCCATCTTTTTTAAGGAGCTGCTTCTGCCTGTTTCCAGATTGGCATTGCTCTTACTCTAGCCTTGGGGTGGGACGGGCTTTGAAATGGTTCCTGGTGGGATGACCTTGGCCCAGTCCTTCCTCCTTGGCTCTTGGTTGATGCCTCACCCCACGCAGAGAGGAAGACCTTGATGCTGGAATGGGTGCTGTTTAAATGGGCTGGGATACCTCCTTGGAGGCTGGGGACTGGGGAGCTTTGGAGTCTGATTCAGTAGTGACACAGCTACACACATTTCTTACTCCCCCCTCTTCCAAGGCTAAGTCCACCATGTGGGTCTCTAAGAAGGGACTGAACAGCCTAGAAAGGAGTCAGGGATAAAGTGATCACAACCTCTGGCTTAACAGCAGTTCTCCAGACTGAGTCCCTGTGGTGGATTTTGACTTTCCACTGAATTTGTGGTTGCTATGAAAGTAGGAAAAGTCACTTGGATTGCCTTTTATACATAAAAAATTTCACATTTTCTAATCCATCTTCTAACTGGCTGCTGTATAAAGCACTTTTGTCAGGTTCATCTTTCAGAGTTATTTGCTTATTCCTTTCTTCTTTCTACATAATTGGAACTTCTTTGCTCACTTTTGTATAAATGTCATAAAAATACCATTTTCTCTTGTTATAGAAAAACTTCTAAGTAATAACATCTCCTGAAAAAAACAATTTGTGACCCCTGTAGGAAAAGTTTGCTCCCTTGAAGTTGGTGCTGCCTGAGTCTTTGAAACTCCATCCACCCTAAATTCACAATATTTCTAATCACCTTTCAAAAATCAGATACTTCCCCTGCAGTAATGATGGATGTACAGGTGTAGGGATGTTTTAGGATATGTGCATCCACTTTACTACTGTTGTGTCATTTCCTTCTTTCCTACTTCTAAAAAAGTTTGAAAGGTTATTTAAATGCTTTTGTGAATACAGGTTTTGAAAAACATAGGAAATGCAACTAAACTTTAATCACTTAGGTATTCAGTGGTCCCTGGCTCTGTTCCCTTTTCTGTCTAACATTGGGACCTTCTGGGAAAGGCTTGCTTGTATTTTTTGAATTTGTATTTTGTTTGCCTTGTTGCACTTGCTAAGGCAGCCTGCCAGGACTCTTTGCCCTGCCCTTCCAAAGCTGCTTCTGTCTCCCCAGTCTTGGATTTAGTCTGGGGTTAGTGTATTTGGTATATACACTGACATTAAAGAAGCACTACACAATGTGAATTTGCTTTGAGAAAATTCTCAAAATTCTCTATTTGGAGAGAACTGTAAAGTGACTCCTCTTTTTCAGGTAACAGATCTGAGGAGGTATAGCTGTATACAGATGTGATGAATAGTGTATAAAAAATGACCCCAGTCTACTTACGGGAAGTGTTAAGAGATCATTTTCTCTGTCTTCTCTGCCCCCCTCACCCCACATATTGAGGGTGGGCAGAGTTTATTCTGAAGGTCATTAAGGATTCTGGAGCCAGATTTCAGCCCTTCTGGAGCCCAGCGATCATAGCTGGGTGAAAGCGCAAGCCCCGATACATCATTGCTAGGCTTTATTGCATATTTTATGCTGTGGCATACTGTGCTACTTGCTCCACTCAAGTGGCTCATTTTAATTCTTCTGATTACCTTTGAGGTTGGTACTCCCATCCCCACTCTGCTAAAGAAGAGATAGATTCAGAGTCTCAGAGTAACTTGCCCAAGTTACCTAGCAATGAGAATCAGAACTAGGATTTGATTCTCAGTCTCTCTTGTCTTTAAAGCCCACAGGGATTCCAGGTCACTCACTGTCCTCCACCTGAAATATTCCTCTTATATAGCACCTTTGCTAATAATTGCTTACATAAGCTTACTACCTCCTGAAACCATTCTAAGCACTTAATCTTACATTTAATCTGTAATTAAATGTAAGACTTACATTTAATCTGAAACTTTGAGAGTTTCAGTAGGTTATCACCCCCATTTTGCAGGGGAGTAAACTGAGGCCCTTGGAGGTGAATTTGCTTGGTAAGACACAGTATGGGACAAAACAGGTGTGAGGCTCTGCATCCATCCTCTCTCCGGCACCTGGCTGCCTGTCCTGATGCTTAAGGGCCCTTTCCTTTCCAAAGGTGCTGTCTGCCCTAGGTCTTGCTCGAGGAAGGTCTTTATTCTGTGAAAGAAACCCCATTATCCTTTCGTTTTATCCATAGTTTTCAATCAAAATCGCTCTGTGGATCAGAGGCAGTATTTTCATCAGTCAGTACTGTAAGAGCTAACTTGAGCTTTCACTCCAAAAAGTCTTTAACTTACAAAGCCTCCGTCTTTCAAACTCCAGACTCCTCTAGCTTTGCCTTTACCAGTAGTGAGAACTAGTGAAGTTCAGTTCAGGCTCCTAAAGAAACACACTGAAATGGCAGAGACCTTCCTCTTCACCCATCCAGACCCAGGGGGAGCAACAGCTTCCAGGGCCTCCCTGATTTTTGCTTGCCCAGAGCAAGGTCTCAGGGAAGGTGGGACCTCCATGCTCCTCTGAGGGGAAGAAGTAGTGAAGTCCAACCCCGCTAAGCACAGTTTTCTCCTGATGGTGACCTACAACAGGCAGCTAGCAGGGCTTTCCCTACTCATGTCCCTTGAATCCTCTTCCACAAGTCCCCTCTCTCCTGCTGCTTGCTGAGCCCCTTAAAGCCAGAAGTCCTTGACCATGCCCATTTCATGGGTTGATTCTCACAGCTACTTTGAAAAGGAGTTCTGGGCCTGCAAAATATTCCCACACGCACTAATCTTTTTAGACATTATAGTTTCCTTTTCATTTTGTTCTTCTACTAGGTTTGCGTATCCATTTTTAGTAACTGTCCTGCCAATTTAAAGGAGAATGCTTATTTCCTTTGGCCCCTTGTCAGATAAAACTTCAAATGCAGAAGCAGTAGTTGCTGATTTGAATACTTTTGATTGAATGGTGACGATTCACCAGAGATGAAGTTGACAGTGGAGTCTGTTACTATATGGATTATCTTTCATGTGAGAGAAGCTTCTAGCAGCTTATAGAGCTTCTGGGGATCTAGTCAGTGGGAAGTACATGATCTGCCATTTAGGTTGGCCTTCAGCGTAGAATTAAATCAGAGAAGAGCTCTCACCTGAAGAAATAATAATAATGTCTCTTTTTACATGTTTGTCTACAAATACTTGATATGCTGTACAAGCTTCACTTAAGACAATACTTGTTTCCCATATAGGTAGACATGAAGGCAGAAAGTTTGAAATGGTTTCCAGGGTGGTGGGCAGTGTTATCAAAGAAAGGTTTGATTTGAACTTGTCTCCAGGGAGCGGGAAAAACCTAGTTTCAAATATTCCTGCAACTTTTGTGCTGATCAAGTGTTTATGAATAGAAGTTAAAGCCCCGGTGGGTTTTTCTTTGGGTCACTGGTGAGCTAGAGAGAAATGACAATACCAAGAGATTGACTGTAAAATGATTATTCACCATGGCCTGCTGGGCAGAAATTATTGAACAGGCCGCCTCCATGGCGCCTCGGAGGGAAGAACGCAGGAAAAGGTCTGTGTGGAAATTTGGCTGCAGCCTCTGTGCATGGGCCTTGGTTATCAGGTAGAAGTGTGGGGCAAAGCTATTACAGAAAACTCTGGGAACTTGAATTCTGAGCACAGATGCCACTTACATATGCCCTTTTCTTATTGGGAGTTTTTTTTCACCCCGGGAAACACTTTTCTTCCACCAAGATGCTTGTTTGCCAGCTGATAACCATCTGGCAGGGGGCTTCCTGGGTGGCTCAGTGGTAAAGAACCTGCCTGCAGTGCAGGAGACGTGAGTTAGATCCCTGGATCAGGAAGATCCCCTGGAAAAGGAAATGACAACCCCCTCCAGTACTCTTGCCTGGGAAATCCCATGGACAGAGGAGTCTGGTGGGCTACAGCCCGAGGGGTCACCAAGAGTCGGACACGACTCAGTGACTAAACAACAACCACCGTCTGGCAGAGGCAACTCAGGTTGTGATCAGTCTTCGGCAGCCCCATTCCAGTGGCAAAAAGAATGTTTCTACCTCATTCTTCTGAATATACTTAAACACACTTAAAGATGAACATGTACTTGAATTACACATGCATTTGAAGAGTGAGGGAGTTCTGGTCCAGATAATAGCAGAGAGCTTTTCTCTTCCTTTCTTTTTGTGCAGAGGTCGAGAACTCAGTAATCCTGCAGTCCAGGCCAAAACAAACTCTATATGATCTACTACTGACTTCCTTTTAAGTTCCCCTTTTTGCTAGGACTGACTTCCTTTTATTTTACTCCAACTTGCATTAATCCCAGTTATAGAAGTTTCTTTCCTCTCTCCCTTGCTTCCAACTTCAAACATTTCTTACATAGGAAACCAGTGACTTTTTTTTTTTTTTAATTTCAAGATCTACTTGAAAGAAAATATAAAAGACACCATGACCATATATTTTGGAATATATTTTGGCAGCTGGCAATTTCAGCGTTCCTTTCCGAGCAGACAGAGTTAGATGGGGAGCTGAAATGCCTACGTGACCGTTGTGGTTGCTGCGAGCCAAACCACCTGCTTATCTGATCTCCTCTGGGAATGAGGTGGCCGACACCTACAGTGGTTATTTAGTAATTAGATGCTTTGTTTGCCAGGGGTCATATATTCCCTAACTGGTGCTGCCTCTTTCTGTGGGGGGGTTTCATGATGAGAGCTGGGTGTTGACCGATCGCCTGAAGAGATCAGAGCTTGGGCCTGGTATTTTTAGCTCAGATTCACATTTTGTCCTCTCCCAGCAGCAGCTATTGTCATTACTGTCATTGACTTCCAGTTGGAAGATGGTGCCAACCAAGCTGCCTGGCTGAGCCACTGAGGAGCCCCAGCCAGCAGAAGGCAGGATGTGGTTAAAATCGTGCTCTGATTCTATGACCAGCCTCAGGAAATCTTTTTTTTTTTTTTTTTCGGTTTTTGCTTGGGAATTTTCTGAAAGCCCTTCTCCTGTGGCTCTTTTCACCTTCTCTCCTCTTAAGAGGATTTGCAGGCTGAACTATCAGGACTACTGAAATCCAGGAGTGGGGGTCCTCTTGGGACCCTGGCATACTATTCTCTTTCACCTCCAGACTCTTGTCTGTACTATTATCATATTGTTTTTTCTGTTGTTTAAATAGCAGTGAGAGAACAAGGCTCAGAGTTCAAATAATGCCAAGAAGCCATTAAAGGGGCGGGGCAGAGTGGAGGTGGGGGCATCAGGCAGGTCAGCACTAGGCAAGTCTTTGAGCCTCAGTTCTCCTTTGATAAATGACGACCATAAGGCAGTCATAAGTATGCCTGCCTCACAGAGTTGTTGTGATGAATATTGGTGATGAATATTGGTGATGTGTGAGTGTACTGTACGAAATCTGATGGACTAGAAAAAGTGAAATATGTTATCTGTGTAGTCTTAAAAGAGTTATTGTTAGAGCTTCTCAACATCCCTGTAAATTTAGACAGATTGAGATTAAAATTCCCATTTAACAGATGAGAAAACTGAGGTGCAGAGATTTGAACTGATTTGCTCAAGGTCCTAAAACTTACAGAGGAACCCTGTTCAGTAGAAACATAATGCAAGTCATCTACTTAATTTGAAGTTTACCAGTAGCCACATTTAAAAAATTAGAAACAGAAAAATTTAAAAACATTCTATTTAACTCCGAAAGCCCAACTCTTACTTAAGCATGTGGCACTCTCCATATTTCAGGTTCTAAACAGCATGTCTCACTAGTGGCTACCTATTAAGCAGTGCAGTAAAGAGGATTTTCAAGCCCCCACTAGGAAGATACATATATAAGGCATAGATTTTGTATTTAAGAAGGTTTGCTTTCTGGGGGCCAAGAAAATGTACTTAAAAACTTACTTTCTCTTTAGGAATCTGTTGGGCTTATTCTTTAAGTCTGTGAGAAAATTCCAGAATCATAAAGTTAGATGTTTGGGACTCATTGACCCATATGTGTAAACTCCTGTCACTCATCTTGCTTCTCAGACCTCTTGAAAATTACAATGTTGTTAGTCTTATGCAAGGATGAAATAATTTCAGAAAGATCTCAATCCCAGTAGGACCTAGGAAAATTGTCAACCGGGGCTGAGTGATTTTAGTTGGTGAACAATTTTTAAAAAATCAGTGACAAAAACAGAGAGCTGCCTGGGGAATACAATGCCTGTTGGCTGAGATTAATGGCAAGATTAATAAATGGATTGCTTGATGAAAAGGCACAGGAGAACAAAAACCAGTAGAGATTGTGGAGGAGGCTGCTTATTAATGAACTGTCAGCCCAAAGAAAGTTCAAGAAACTCTCCTGTGTTAAATGCAGCAGGCTGGCACTTCTAATAAAAATTGGGGTCCTTCAGGAATTAATTACACTGGCCTTACAGCAAGAATTCGTGGAATTGCTAAATGTAGTGGCACAGACCAGCACCGACTGCGGCTGCAAACAGAGAAGCTGCTGGAGAAACTAATCTTTTTTTTTTTTTTCATTGATATGTAGTATATTGTAGTAGCATAATAGCCAGTTGGACACAGGGATGAATGATGGGGTCCAGATAGGCACTGACTAATGAAACTACACATACTTGGAGTTTGAAGTCACTTCACATTTCATATGTAAAATTCCCTCCTGGAATCTGACTTCCTCCTTATTCTGTGTGCCCGCCACTAAGGAGTTCCAAATAATTTTCCGAGTCATTCTATGAGAGGCAGATGGACTCTACCGTGATTTATCAAGCGATGTTGAGAGAGAGCACAGGGTTCATTTATTCCAAGGGATACATGCTGTTACTTCCCTCACCCCTCCACAGGTTCCCAGTTTGGCTGGCCTGACAAAACCTTCTCTTAATTAAACTTTGGTGTTGCCTCTGCCCGATGGATGAAGCAGCCCAAAGGAATGTGGTGACAAGGTGGAGATTGTCCAGAATTTGCGATCTGGTATCACATACATTAGATACTGAAAGCTTCTTACCTTCTTTCCTTTCTGCCATGAAGGTGGAATGGAAATAGTCTGTAATGTGTTTAGACCAAAGGTTCCCAGACAAAACCATTCATCTCTTGGGCCTCAAATTTCATAATTAACCATTTTACTTCAGGACTAAATGTATCCCTAATAGAACTTGGCTATGTAGGAGATTTCTGGTGATCGGTTGGTATATTAGTTTTCTAGAAAGGAGATAAATATGAAATTAATGAATTAGTAAAAATAAAAGCATGTAATAAAGATGTTGAGTTGTACCGTGCAGGATACTTTTGAGAAGAGTGTTATTTTAGGAAATAAATGTGACAGCTCTTCTATAATGCATTTAAAGAAGTATTTTAAGACATATACAATAGACATGGTTTTAAAAGTTGTATGTGAAAAATAAAAGAATAATTTTTGGTTGGTTTATATGGTGATACAGTTTTCCTTTGGGATCTTAATGTAAGTGATCAGCCATTGTTTTCCCTTATATAATAAAGGTCTGGGTTGGGGCCTTTGAAAAAAACTCCCTTTGACTTATACCATGACCATAAAATTTATAGAGAATGATTCCTTGAGTTGTATCTAGAGTTTATCATCCTCTTTCTTCTGCTTGTCACATCCTTGAGTATTAGACCATCCATCACCCATCACTCTTTGACTTTTCAGGCCCTCATAATCCACATGATACTTATCCTTTTGATTAAAACAAGTTAATGGCCTTTTCACGAATAATTAATCTGCTGTCTTTCTACTTTCAGCTCCAGGCTTTTAACTTTAATGTTGAGCTATCCAGCCTGTGTTGCCTTTCAAAGTTTCACTCCCTTTAGCCTCTTCCCTTCAGAGGTTTAATACCTCTTTAGAAACTTCAGTGTTTGCTCTACTAAGGTTTTTTAAAGGCTTCCAAATTGTTCTCACATCCTTTCTGCTGTGTGTGAATTGAATGAGATGTGGAGATCAGTGGGATGAAATGAAAATCATTTTAGACTCATGTATTCTGTCCATTCTGGAAAATGTGGAGGCTTTCACTGTAAAGAAAAGTTAAAAGTCTGTTGCTTTTTGGAAAAAAAATTGCACACATATATGTTGTATACTATGAATTTCTAACTCTGGACGTTTTTCTGACAGTGACAATTTATACCAGATGACCTCCCAACTTGAATGCATGACCTGGAATCAGATGAACTTAGGAGCCACATTGAAGGGGTAAGTTCTCTACTCCATTTCCTTTCAACAGTAACTTACACCTGTTTGAACCATTTTCAAGGTCCTTATTCCATAGGAAGAGAGCACAGTTGTAGAATAGGCGTGGCTCTCTACAGAATTAAGATGCATACCTCCTTCTCCCAGTTGGTCAGTTTTGTTCAGTATTAAATTTTTAGGAATATAGTTAGGGGATGTCTTTGTCTAGAATGAGGGGTTGAGAATACTGGGAAAACTCCATATGGCCTTTCCTTATTAAATGTTTTAGAGTTCCTTAAAGTTGTGTCCATTCAAACTTGTTTAATATTTATGTTTTGCCTGTGATATCACCAAAGATAATCATTATATCATCTTCCCTAGAAATGCTTTGAGTTTACAAAGTCCAAGATCTAAACTTGTATCTGAAGGTGATTTGGACCATCCAAAGTCAGATGTGGTCACACCTTGTTGCCTCAAGAGGCTTTTATCACATTTGATACACAACCAGAATACAGAGAACACAGCAGTCAAACATAGGTAGGGGCAATGCTTTGCACCTGGAAATGAAAAAAGCAAGGTGGAACTTGCTTTAAACAGTAAGAGAAGTCACTTTTAGGTTTGAATCTGAGTGGATAGGCCGTCGGACATGACAGTCACAAAGCCCCTGTGGTGTAACAGATACTCATCTGGGTCCCCTCATCCTATCTTCCCGATGGCATTATGGTGCCTCCTAGGCACTGTTATCCTGTTTTTCAAAGAAGTTCGTCAAGCTCAGAAATTTAAGTAATTTCCCAAGCTCACATCATACTATGTGTGCGATAGAGCTGAGATTCCAAGTCCATTTCTGATTCCAAAGCAAAGGCTCTTTCCAGTCTCCTTGTGGGGCCTTCTACTGCCCACCCCCACCATCAGCCCAGTGGGACCAGGGACACAGTTCAGCACTCTTGACTAGACAGCTGGCACCTCATCTCTGTGTATTTAGTGGCTTCTCATTGGATTGCGGGATCTGGGCTTGCTAGAGCCGTGCATGCTCCAGTCCCCATTCCCACCTCTTCTTCTTTTCTAGAGTTGCTGCTGGGAGCTCCAGCTCAGTGAAATGGACAGAAGGGCAGAGCAAGTGAGTGGACAATGCGATGATGGCAAAGCAAACGATGTAGGCCTTGTTGACTGGCAGCTGGGTGATGTAGGAGTTAGGACTGACGATGGGTAATCAGGGCAGCAGTTGGTGCACAGGGATGGGAAGAAGTGATCCTTTTTTTTTTTTTTTTTTTTCCTCTCTCTCTCTGCCCCCTCTTATTTACTGTAGATATGTATGTGGGTAAAAATGGAGGTGGTGACATTTCTCATCAGCATACTCCTGGAAGACAAGAAATGATGCCTTAGGAACCCTGCTCATTTCCTGGCAAATGTTTCAAAAAAATATTTAATTTGTGGTATTACACATATTCTTGTTACATCTGTCAAATCTTTCAGCCATACTTAATTTGCCTTTTCTCTATTTACCTTTAAATCTCTCAGGGAGAACTTAACTTTTACCCCAAATCTATGGTCAGACTTTCTGCAAAGACTTTTTAGAGTTCCTAAACATCTGTGTTTTCCCCAGCCTTACAACCTACACCCTGGGACATTTTTGTAACTGTTTCTTTTGATTTTGTTTTCTCTGCTTAAACACCAGAACCAGCCTCCCTCTTCTGGCCCTTCTTTCTTTTGTTGGTTCTGTGCTGTTTTTTGGATCATCCTTTGGTGATCAGCAAAGGTGTTTTTCATCTTCTAAAACTATTAGAGCCTTCTTTCCACACCCAGCCCGAAGTTTGTCAACTATTTTAACCAGATCTCCGCTTCCTTTCTCTAGACCAGAAGTATAGAAGCCTGCTGTTGATTGGGAATTTTTCTCTCCCCACTTCCATCCAAGGGTTGATGACAATTTCAGCATTGTATCTTTCTAGCTACTTGAAACTTATGTTATCTTTCCTGGTCCCAGCCTTTCTTTCTGAATCCCTTACTTTTCTTCTCTCAGAATTCAGTAACTCTCCCCAAACTACATGCCAAGAATAGATAGAACATGATTGTGAAGTGAGGAGTATGTTTCAGTTTTTTAAAATTTCTTCATGATGGAATATAGGCTTTGTTTGTTTACTTAATTAAAAGAATTATGTATAAGGAATCTTGGCATATATTTTAATCTGGGTCTTTCCATTGGTGAGATAACCTTGGTATCTTTTAAAAT